>NC_087152.1:16312500-16355000 GCF_035594125.1 Scylla paramamosain
TATTTGATGAAAGATCATTTCACTGCACGCTTCGCTCAGTAGTTTATTATACAAAATATATTTCTGTGTTTCTATAGACATGATAGCTTAATCTCTGATGCTGAAGTTTGGTTAATTAAATCTCCTGTTATAGTGAAATTATATCAAATCTGAAGCCTTCACAAAATTAATACAAACCAACAAACTGCCCATTGCCTTCCTTATTGCGATTACTGAGAAATACGTACTGTAGGTGACGGAGGTCAGGAAGAGTAAGTGCGTAGGCTAAAAGGAACTCGGAGTAGCCGTTATAAGAACTTTGTATATATTCATTTAAAGAATTTCGTTTTTATATTAACCGTAACAAAAAGAAAAAAGAAAGGAAAATGAAGAGAGAGAAACAAAAGAAAAAACAAAGATACAACGAAAAAAAAGAGAAAGGAGCGAAAGAAAGAACGAGAGAAAGAAAAAGATCGACAAAAGATAAAAGAAAAAGAGAAAGAAAGAAATTCCTGTTTCCATATGGCTCTCTTTCTTACCCAAGCATTGTGTAATCATGATTCCACATATTAAACTCTTGCTGTGGAAGAGTCAATAGGCATAAATTTCATGAGATAATTATTTCGCGTTCCACTTCCTTAATAATTTTCAAAAGCAGCAGTTCCTTGTCTCGTCTATTTGGCCAAAGGAAACTTATATAGAGAACTTGGCCTTTTTTTTTTTTTTATTTATTCTCTCTTTTTATACTGCTTTGTCAATGTAAGCACTAGTTCTCTCTCTTTCTCTCGTTCTCTCTGAAATTAAAGTAAGAAAAATGTGCAAAGTAAAAGCCTTTTAAATACGTATATACATCAACTTTTCTCATTCTCCTCATGCGTTTGGCCCGAATGTGTTTCTGTTCCACACATTGTTCATCGTAAGGGAAACAAAACCGCGGCAGAAGTCAACACGTCTTTCCCGGAATTCCTCTTTGAGTTTTCCATTCATCTCACTTAATGTTTGTTCGTTCATACAAGTTTCTCAATCTACTCTCGCCGCCCCGCACGCCACACTCCCTCTCTACCCCGCCCTCCCCTCCCACCTCCACTCCATTCCACTCCACTCCACTGTCACCACAGTGCCACCAGGCACACACACACACACACACACACACACACACACACGTATCAGTGCAGTGCGACACAACATAAAACATTCTCTCTCTCTCTCTCTCTCTCTCTCTCTCTCTCTCTGCAGGCAGCTTCCGTGGGCCGCGACCTGATCCATAACAAAGGCCTTAGACAGTTCCTCGTCTCCGCAGCCTTTTCGCTCCTTCATAAAATTCATGGTCCCTCCTTCCCATTTGATATACGAGCGCGGCGATAGATTTACGAGAAAACAAGAGAGGGAAGGGTGTGCGATGAAGGAGGAGCAGGAAGAAGGGAATGAGGAGGAAGTGGTTGGAAATTGAGGGGGGAAAGAAGGAAAAAAAATACTGTTATGGTATGGTGAGGCTGGAGGGTAAGGATATAGAAAAGAAGGAAATGATTAATTATTGGGAGAAATATTATTGTCTCATCTGCCATTAGTTTTCTGGTGATGTATATGTGTTTTTATTTTTACTTTATTTATTTATCTATTTATTTATTGATCTACCGGATATGCCGAGTCGTTCTCCCTTCACCTTCCCGACCACTTCCTTTCTTATCACTGTGAAAGCTTATTAACTATTTTTCTCTTAGCGATGGTATTCTTTGTTCCTTCCTTTATCATCCTTCGCTTCCTCTCCATGCATGCAGCCCGCTTTATGTTCTTTCAGCTGTAATTTTTCTCCGTTGATTGCTGCACTGCATCTCTAATACGGAATCGTTATTAATTGTGATTCATTTTTCATTTAATAAGAGGAGAATATTCTGCGACCACAAGAAGCTTTCCGGTTCATTCATGCAACACAGACATTGTTGCATCGCTTTGTGAAATGTTGCTGAAACTCATGATGAAAAGACCCGCAATAAGTCTATGAATACATGAACACTCAGATAAATACATGCGAAATTTTATTTTCTTATGCTAATGGAAAAAGTGGCATTCAATTTAACAAAGACACTTGCTCTGAATTCAATGATAACAATAACCTCAAATTCGAAATATCAGCTGCGGGAGCCAACAGCACTCACGGTAATATTGCGGTTGGCTGATTTGATGTTGATGTTATTTCCAGTTACCCTGTGACATCGCCAGACACTCCCCGACGTTATGCAGCGAGTATCTCCACGATTGACAGACTGTAGGGCAATAATACTGAGAAAAGTTTTTTGATGTGCCATGTTCCAGGAAACCGCTAGAATTAAATCATCCAACTCATTCTGGAATTATTTTGCTATTACACGTTTTTTATTTATTTATTTTTTTTAATGGTAATCGGCAATTAAATATCTTTTTCATTCATTACTTGTGTTCTCGGCCAGCCTTCACTCCTCCTCCTCCTCCTCCTCCTGGTCTTACGTTTATTCGTCCTCTTCGTCGTTATCATTGGCTTGTTCTTTTATTTATTTATTTATTTATTTATTTAATCAGTTATTCATTTATTTGTTCATTTAGTCATTTATCTATTTGCGTATGTGTGTGCGCGTGTGTGTGTGTGTGTGTTCATTCGAGGGTAACCAGATTTAACAATACATTCCACACAGTTGTCACACTGTACCTACCACTAGCACAACCACACAGCTCATGATAACACCGAGAAACATTACATAGAATCTCAGGCCTTGAAGTTGAAACTTGTGGTATTACTATTTTGCTTTGTGGTTCATGTGCAAACAAATGATGGGACCGCAGCCTTTGTTTGTCGCGCGCTTGTGTGTGTGTGTGTGTCTGTGTCTGTGTCTGTGTGTGTCTGTGTGTGTGTGTGTGTGTGTGTGTGTGTGTGTGGTGGGAACGCGTTCGTTAATCGGGAAAATGAAAAGCAATGGGCTGCATTATGTGAGGCACTAGAGAGGAATGCTCGGGTATTGGTTCTGTCACCGCCACACCGCGAGTCTTGAAGCACCGCCGTGTCCCCCTTTCCCTTTAGACATTCCCCTCGTGACATTTCCAACTGACAGTTTCTCCTTGCCTTTGACATTTCTTTTATTCTTTAGCACATTTTCTTCCTCGCAATAGCACTGGTAGTAGAACACTGACCGAAATAATTGTTAATAATGCTTTAGATTTCCCGTGACAGACTTTTCTCTATGGCAAATATTTCTCCATTTGGGATAACTTCGTTCTTATAATGGTCTTGATGATAGAATACTGGCCGCTATGTTACAATTTACAACACGAAGAGGATTGTAAGGGATCTTTGTAAACATCTACAAGAAAGAAGGGGATAAAAAGAATAAGTTTTGCAACTTCTAACCAGTACAGTGTTTGGAGGTGGCTGTAGAACAAAAAAAAAAATAATAAATAAAAAAAAATAAAATAAATAAATAAATAAATAAATAAATAAATAAAATAGTAATAAAGCAAAGACGTGCCAAATGGCAGAGAAAAGGTTATTTAGGTTACGTAAAGTTACGTGAATCGTTCGATAAATAAAAGAGAGAAAAAAAAAAACGTCTGGGGAAACACCCTGGGAGAGGAAAAAAATAAAGGGGGGGAATAAGTTAGGAGGGAAAAATATCCAGAGGGGAAAAGTTCTGGAAGGAAAATGTCGAACTCTGGTTCACTTTTGCCACGTGTCACTCATGGCAGAGCGGCTTTGTGTGTGTTATACGCGTGGCATCTACTCCTGTAAGTTGCAGATACATGGCTCAGTGGGTGTATGGAAGCCGCGCCTTGCTGCCTCGCACGCGCCGTCCACCAATCTTAATTTCCCGCAGCCAACCTTTTCTTCCTGCCGTTCTATTTAATGCTTTCCTCCTAACGTTTCTCGAATCTCTTTCTCGTTCATTTCACTTTTCCGTGGACTCTTTCCGCATCTTTCTCGCCTCGCCCTGATGCCTGATACCCACAAACTCTCATTGCATGTCCCACAACCCACCCATTTGTTTTCTTTAACGTAGAGTCATGATCAGCGATTTCCAATACCTGAGAAACATCCAGTAAATTAATTATCTGTAGGTGTAATGAATCTGCGACACTTTTTCTTATATTGGAAGTGGGGGCATGGATAAGATTTTTAATTTAGATAGCACTGTGTGTCACAAACATCCTCGTAAGGACCAGTAGGTTTTTTATGATGTTTTTCTTCTTTTCTCTTCCTTTGATTTTCTTTGCTTTCGTCATCCATTTATCATATAATGAATGTAATGAAGCGGATGAGCACAAGTGGAGCAAATCATGAAAGATTCTTGTCCAGTATGTCTGTTCGCCTTCATTTTGAGGCATTAATGATACAGTAAAATGAGTCGCATGTAAAAGGCGTGAATTAAAAACAAGAGCCACAGACAGCAAGGCGTGTGTGTCTGCTTTAGATTTCCCCATTAGAACCTCACCAAAGAAATGAACTCAGATTCGTGGAAAATATATATGGATGACAGGCAAGCAACCAGATAGATGGACAGGAGGAAAAATAAATGACATGATAGAAACTAAAAGCAAATAATATGTGCCTGATTTAAATTTCAGTAGCAGAGCAGCACTCAAGAAATTCAACCGGATACATGAAAGATATATGTGGACAGGAGAGGGACCAGATGGATAGGAGGATGGAAGGATAAACAGACAGACATGTATGCTGGTGTTGGTGGCAAGCCTCTTACTGCCCAGTTTTCCTTGTCGCGTTGTACAGCGTCAAGTAGATTAACTCCTTCACTCATTACACTTTCATAAACCTCACAGTCCTCGCATGTCCTGTTCACTCGTCCGATATACAACTGCCTATTGGCGTCAACTTCTTCCTATTTTCTTTTAATTTCAAATCCACCTAGAGCACACATGGCCTTACTGTTTATTGTATAGTTAGAAGCAACAATTCAACACTAAAAAGCAATTCCTGTAAGTTTTATAAACATCCACAAGAAAGAAGGGGATAAAAAAGAACACATTTTTCAATTTCTAGCCTCTACAGTCTTTGGAGGTGGTTTAAGAACAAGGGTGCATGTCTCAGAGTGGTTAGTGATTAAGGAAAGATGTGGCAAATAACACTGAAAGGGTTATCAAAGTGTTCATGTTGTAAAAAGGTAAGCAGAACAGGGGATTTTTCTTAACGCCTACCTCAGTTCACACACGTCTTAGCGCTAGACGACGGTCTCTTTCACACACTCACACACACAAATACACACACACTGTTGCACATCAGTATTGTATAATCACGTTCCTCATGCTTGTATATTTTGAGCTGCCTGGCTACACCTTTGCCTCTGTCTGGCGTGGGAGCCTCGTCAGGTTATGCACAGTGACATATTTCCGCCAGCTGAGAACGCTTCCACCTCATGCATGCTAATTGTATGAACCAGATGATAACGTCTTTGCTGGCGCATCTTTGTCCAAGCTGTGTTTATTAGGAACACAACGCGGAAATGTATATGTGGTGAAGCAATATTCTTTTTTGCACGACATTTAGGAAACACGAGATTAGTTGTTTCATTGCATACTGCGAGAGCGAATTAAGATATTAAAGGCTTTTCATTATTCCTAAAGTGATAGTTATTAGCTGTAATAACGTTAACTTGAGTGCAGTTCCACTTGCTTCGCTGAATCTCGCTCTAAATTGACCTTTAAAGCCCGTTAGCATCATAAATTTACTTGTAAAAAAGTCAGCATCATAGAAAGAGATTAACGACAGCGATGTGTTAAGATTCTTATTTGAATGCTCTTTCTCTCTCTTTCTGGGTTGTTTATGGCGTCCAGCAGGAAACAGTTTTGGCGTGGCGGCAACAAACCTTATCGAGAAGCGTGGCCGGGCAAAGGAGTAAAGGAGGGAATACATCTCTCGTCCGGCGACGCAATACCAAACAACAAAAGGGAGAAAGATGTGTGATTGTATTCAACCCAAGTGGAAGGAAACGAAATACTTTGTGATCCAAGAACACACGGGAAGAGTCTTGACTTGCCGGACACCGCCGGGAGGGAAGAAGGAAGGGGGCAAAGAAAGCAAGAAAGGAAGGGAGGAAGGGAGGGAACAAGGGAACGAGAGAGGAAGCCAAGAGAAGATGGGATCTGGTGGAGGAAAGTTTTAAGTGCCTAGGAGACGGGAACAATGACACATCTGACGTGCCTTCCTTGCATGGTGGTGGTGGTGCTGATGGTAGTGGTAGTGGCGGTGTGTGTGTGTGTGTGTGTGGAAATAGGGACACTGACATCAATAGGCGTGTGGGCTGATAAATGACTGACAATGGAATGGATGGCTATATTTTACAACAAAGCTCGGGGAGTGTTAAAATGGAGCTTATCTTACTTCACACACTAACCTAGGCAAAAAAATTTCCGTCCACCAGTCCCGACTCTCCGTATTTTGAAATAGAATAGTAGATGAATGGAAAAGACTCAGCAGTCAGGTTGTTAGTGCTGAGTCAATAGGGAGTTTTTAAAGATCAGACAAATTTGTGGATGGGGATGACAGGTGAAAATAGGTAAGCATGTTTTATAAAGGGACTGCCACATGCAGATTTTTTTTTTTTTATGTTCTTGTGTTTTTTATCTTTGAAGAGTACGCCAATTATTGTTGTGTGAATGCCTTGGAAACAGTCAGGATTTTGTTCGCGAAAGGTAAGGACGGACAGAAATAAAGGCTGTCTGAAAAAAAAAAAGAATCTTATAGACTGGTTTACCCGTACAAAACAAGGACAGGATCGTGGGGATTCACTGACAGTCTCTTACAGTTGGGAGGCGGGTAATGTGGAAGGTCATGCTGACTTTATGATGGCACACAGGTAGCAATCATTGATGGCGGTGAGCTATCATACAAACAATTCGCTGAATAGTTTTAAAGGATACCTGGTGGAAAACTTATCGGCACAGTATTGAATTAATTTTTGTGAGAGGTTTTTGCTTTAATAGACGTGTATGATTTTTCTTTTGATTGCTCTTCTACGAAACTGTTGCAACACAGACGAATTTACAGCTGTTACGAAAAGGGTGGAAAACTGTAACCAGAGTTGTGAAGCTCTTGGACAAAAGTGCAGGTGAAAAAATTATATAATGATTGGTCCATGAAAACATGCAATGCTCTGTTCGATGTACGGCGGCGTTGGGCTTCTGGTATAATTCCTTTCCAGAAGTCAAGTGCAAGGGGACATTTCCATGCACTCCGTCAGTTCTGATTGGTCAACGGGACAAGCAGGTATATGCCAGGCAAAACTTGATGGAAATCGGTCATTTTACAGAACTTTATTTCTTACTTATTTTTCCATTCGTAGTGTTACATTTCTTGGCCAACAGGAAGCTTTTATCCTTAATACATTTATAGCCACTGGATGCAAGAAAAAAAAATAAAAAATTCTGGGAAGCTGAAATTACGAGGAACAGAAGTGGTGAGGACCAAGATGAATAAGACAAGAGTAAATATGTGTGCGTGTGTTTTTGCATAAAAGTGGTGAGAAACAAGAATATCAGCGAGTGAGTTGGCACTGACGTTAAAAGACCAGTGTAACAATTGATCCTATTAAATAAGATTAGAGAAGCAGTGAAAAAAATCTGATAAGCTTTTTTGTTTTTCTTTTCTCACGTGGATTTCATTCACACGGAACATTCAGGCCTGAGGTGTAATTCGTACTCGGGTAGAAAAAAACACGATGTGTAAGACATTCACTGAAGAGAGATGAAAAGAAAATAACAGTATCGTGGTGATGCTTTTAGGAAATGATCAAAAGGTAATTGTCAAAAAATTAAAAGTAACGAAAAAAAAAAAAAAAAAAAAAAAAATATATATATATATATATATATATATATATATATATATATATATATATATATATATATATATATATATATATATATATATATATATATATATATATATATATATATATATATATATATATATGGACCATGATTTTTGAAGAAATGGTGAAGAAAAGAGAACATTCGGAACCCTGACGTCGTTTAAAGAAGAGAGAGAGAGAGAGAGAGAGATTTGCTTGGTATGCATGTAAGATTCAAATCAGTATATGAATATGCTGTCGGTGAATAACAAGACGTGAGGGAGGGAGACCTTTAAGGGACGTTCAACTATTCGGCATTGCGGAGAAATAATATAAAAATGATGACCTCGCTTAAAAAAAAATTAATAAATAGATAAAATAAAATAAAAATAATAATAATAATAATAATGAAACTAAATTTGGTAGCATCACTTGTAGTAGTAGTAGTAGTAGTTGTAGTAGTAGTAGTAGTAGTAGTAGTAGTAGTAGTAGTAGTAGTAGTAGTAGTAGTAGTAGCAGTAGTAGTAACAGCCCGTCCTTTCCCGCCTCTTGCATTATTTCTTTTTGTGCTGATAACTTTTGACAGAGATGTAATTCTTATTTTTTTTTATCTTGCTATTTTCAGTGTGGTTTATCGAATTTTCTGTCGTAAGGGCAGTTGGCTTTACCCACAAAACTTCCCTTAATCGCTGTGAAATGCTCAAAAGAAAAAACGAAAGACAGACAGGCAGGCAGAGAAAGAGGCAGACCGATAATCCAAGAATGCGTGGACTCCCAGCAATATAGACTTGGGAGGGTACCTAGTGCTTCGGGTCTTATGGGTATAATACTCAGACTCATATCCGATACTTCGTTCACTTTCAATAAACGTAGCTATCATTGTTCATGCTGTCGTGTTAGTATATGAAGCGGACAGTGTAAGTGTAAAAAAAAAAAAAAAAAAAAAAAAAGAAAATATTCATAGTAAAGACAATAGGGTATGAACATTGTAAAAAAAAATGAAAAACGAAAGGAAAGAATATTCATTGTAAACACAATAGCGTATGTACATTGTAAGTGTGAATAAAAAGAGAAAGAAATAAAAAAAAAGAAAAGGGAAAGGAAAAAATATTCACAGTAATCACAATATAGTCTATAAAGCAGCATATTGTAAGTATTAAAAAAAAAAAGAGGAAAAGAAAAGAACATTCCTAATAATCACAGGCGCTGCAGGACGAGCACGTGATCCCAGCGTTTGTTCATCTCACACTGACGCGACGCAGCTTCGGTGATCTCATCAGGACCAGGTGCAATTTTTTTTTCCCCAGTTTCTGTAGATATACTTCCACATGTGTATACATTTTTTTTTTTTTTTATGTATTTAATCAACTTACTGCACTGTGCGTCTGTGTTTGTGTGTGTGTGTGTGTGTGTGTGTGTGTGTGTGTGTTCGTTCCTTAATCTGTCCCGGCTT
The DNA here is from genome assembly GCF_035594125.1 of Scylla paramamosain. Lineage (NCBI taxonomy): Eukaryota > Metazoa > Arthropoda > Malacostraca > Decapoda > Portunidae > Scylla > Scylla paramamosain. Next base: position 16,321,759 of record NC_087152.1, read on the forward strand.
CAACTCGATACTTGTCTGTTATTTTTTTCTCCTCTTTCATTTTTTTTTTTTTCGTTTTTCTGTCTTTAAGCTTACCTGTCTTTCTTCTTGTTTGCCTGTCTACAGTAGTTGCCTGTTTGTTTGTCTTTGCTTACCCGTCTGTCTGTCCATTTGGCTCTCTCTCCATTCGTCCACCTGTCTATCCGTCTACGTGTTTATTTCTGTCTGCCTATCTGTCCGCCTGTTTGTCTGTCCCTCCGTCCATCCGTCCGTCTCTCTCTCTCTCTCTCTCTCTCTCTCTCTCTCTCTCTCTCTCTCTCTCTCTCTCTCTCTCTCTCTCTCTCTCTCTCTCTCTCTCATTCCGCTAAGTGCCTTTCAGTGCCCCCTCCTTCCCCCGTACCACCCACCCATTTGGCCTTCTGCAGGAGTTGCGGGATAAATGCTCTTAACAAATGGTAAAATTAGACGTCAATTTTTACATGCATTGCAGGTACTTGTACATATACACGTGAAAAGAAGTGCCGGGGACCAGAAGAAGTGGAGAAATGTAGAACAAGACAGTAAAGGCGTCTTCTTTTTATTGTGATCCTTTTCAGATCACTGATCTGGCCGCGCGGCCCGTGTTCTATTTACATCTTGATCTGGATTTCCCCTGATCTGAGTGATCTGGATCATGATCTGGGTGTTCTGGGTCCGGAGGTGGATTATAGCAATAAAGACGTCACATGCTGAAGTTGCTGGCGGTAGTCATATCAGCGGCTGAGCAGCCTCTACTGGGGACTTTAGGGGAATACATACCAAGAAAACGGCTGATATGTCTGAGGAACAAACTAAATGGTAATGAATCGTTGCAGAATGCTGCTGTGGGCACAGAATATGAATAGTGGTGGTGACAGATGCCAGAAACAAGGGAGATACTACAAGCCACACCAAACCTCTGTTTAATGGCTTCTGATTGTAATTACGTGGCCATTACCGCCTCTACTAACGACTACATGATGAGGCAAAGGAAGATAATACTTGTTCTGTTGAAAATAATACATCTCTACTTTGGAAGTTCCTCAGTAATGGTGTCGATAGTGTCAGCACGTGGGCCAGGATAGCCTCACCTTGCGTCCAAATATCTTATCATTTTACCACCCCTTACAAGATCCCAAGACCCGCATCACGAGGAAATAGAAGGAAGGGTTTAAAATGCCACTATACGAAAGTTTGTGTTGAGACAGAGAGAGAGAGAGAGAGAGAGAGAGAGAGAGAGAGAGAGAGAGAGAGAGAGAGAGAGAGAGAGAGGGGGGAGGAGTATGTGTGTACAGGAACGTTGACGGCCTACTGCATGTGAATCTCAGCAAGATAAACATATTTTCGAGAACTCTACTACATGTTCAACGTACTGTGAGGAGCCTGTTTTTTTTTTTTTTTTTTTTTTCCAAGTCGATCTTGTAGCTGGTCTGGCATGAATGTACCATGTTCCTTCTTTCTTTATTTATTTATTGTTTTACTCCTCCATAAAACCTAACTTTCCATCGGTAAGTTTATTATATTTATGTTAATATAAGCATTATTGCCATGACAAAATAGTCATGTGCGCACTCAAAATTAAGTCCACCCTGAAATAACAACACGTTTTCTTCGATCTCGTTACCATGGTGATGAGTGATGTAAGAGGGGATGCGCAGAAGGATCATATTCATGCGCCCCACTCCCACAATTTACAAGAGACTAGTTGAAGTTACACAGGTTTTTAAGAGTGTTTTCATGGTTATAGTGACATATGAACAAGATTTTACATTATTAACAAGAGATCATCCTTGACAACACGGCCAATAATCTTGTGGCCTTTGAAAATACTCGTGGTGAGAAGGCAAAGCATTTCAAAATATGAGCCTAAGACAGCAACGGGTTGCCACGTACTGCAATAATGACGCTCGAAAAAAGCAAGTACTTGTGGTTAGTGTATGTTCGAGGTCGCGTATTGCTGAGTGCGTGGTGGTCGATAGAAAGTGGAATAGCTGGCCTGAAACTTCACTTGGTGTGGATTTCAGGCTGAAGGAATCCGTGGTCTCACAAGGAAGGACACTGGTGAGTGTTATGAGCGTTACTTCTCAATGATAGGTCTTAATTAGTGGTGTCAGTTTACCTTTCACAATAATATCCTCGACTAACATTCGTGAAGACGATTTTATACTATGAGTTTAATATCCGATGTGTAAGTTTCACCCGCCCAGATCTCTTCATCACTACCATTTTCGCTCTCCTTCATCACCAACGTAGGTACAGCATGGCGTCTCTGTCTTCCTCGTCTTGCATTCACTCCATCAATAAATGACGGTGTTGATGGTAATATTATTAGTGATTAATGGTGGTAATGATCGTGGCGCGTGTGGTGAGTGAGTGATGGAAGTGAGGTGTTGGTAGCCGTGGTGGTGGTGCTGGTGGTGCTGGTACCTGGTGATGTCAGCTGCAGAGGATTTCGCGGGGATGTTTTGTGTGTGTTCATCCCCACATGAACACCAAGGGCCATGTTGTGTGTTAATGATTCACCGCGCGCTTAATGTTCTGTTCAGCGGTGTCATTGTGTTTTCATGAGAGTCTTCTTTATAATGAACATATGAAACACGCTTGAGTTACTCCTGATATCTTTGTTTTTACCATTGCTTATCATTGTGCAAACATTTTCTTTGCGATAATATTTTGACGAAAAGAAGAAGTAAATTGCCACTGAAGAGTAGAAATATAAAATGAAGATGAACATTTCTCAAAATAGCGAGATCATCGCCTGGATTGTGACAATGTAAGCAGAGAGCAGCAGGAAAGACCAGGTATAATGAGTAGCAAGAGCGCTCACTCCTGAAGTCACACCTCGTTATTTCAGTCTTTATCTTGGGAGAAATCCGGGAATGGTGCTGCCTTGAATGAAAAAAGTACTGATAAAAAATGAAAAAAAAGATAGATCGCATTTTTTTCTCTAATCATTGATTCGCTTTAATTTGATTTAACTCATTGATTCGCTGCATCATTGCCGGGGGGGCAGGGGATGGATTACTTTTACCTGTCCTGCGATGAATACCCGCGGTAAGGACAGGCTTAGCATTATCCAGTGTGGTATAAATACTAAAAGGCATATTTTCGCCTCCAGTAGTGCGTAAAAAGTAGTCAGGAGTAAAAATGCTTCCGTCATATTTTCATGAGAATGAGTTTTCTAATGAGGTTATTTGGGTGTGGATGTATATGAGCTTCTTTTTTCATTCTCGCCTGTAGGAAAATGAACCTAAATTAGATGGAGATAGGGAGGGCGGGGACAGAGCAATGAACACACTCACCATGGCTGGCAGGGCGGGGAGGTAGCAATGGACAGACACACTCACCATGGCTGGCAGGGCGGGGAGGGAGCAATGGACAGGCACACTCACCATGGCTGGCAGGGCGGGGAGGGAGCAATGGACAGATACACTCACCATGGCTGGCAGGGCTGGGAGAGAGCAATGGACAGACACACTCACCATGTCTGGGTCGTGGGCGGGCAGGGCGGCCAGCAACGTGCCAGGGGCGGCGTCCTCCCGTACCGTGACGTGTGCATGCGGGCGGTGAAATTGAGGAGGGTTATCATTGACGTCTCTCAGCTTGACGGAGACCCAGGCGGCGTCCAGGTGGCGGGAGTCCGTCCACCCCCCGCGGCCCTGGCAGGAAGAGACGGGAGGGACGTTAGATGCAGGGTGAGGAGAGAGAGATCGCTGCAGGAAGAGATTTCAGTCATAATGATTGAATGACTCAGAAGGGCGAGGAAAATTAGCATAGAAGAATATTATGTACGACGGAACGAGGGAAAGAGTGAGTGAGGACCTGACAGTTTGATGCTTGATAACGTCATTCATGTTGCTCATTGCCAGGCTCGCTTCACGTCTTGCTGAATGTTAAGCATTTTCTGAAAGACACTTATAGTACTCATTAATGAAGATGAATGACATTAAGTAGTAAGAGTCTCGATAATTAACTACTTTTTTTTCTGAACTTTAAAATAACTAGCATTAGGGGGAGATTTTGGTCATAGTTGAAGGTGGAGGGAGAAGGCAGGGAAAGTGAACTCCGCTGGGCACATCAACTGCGAAGTTAAACCAAGCCGCGTCACTGGAAGGGAAACAGGCGAGGAAAGAGATTTTGGGCAGGGAAAGATTAAAGTGCGCAACGAGGAAGTGGGAACGACGAAAATGAGGCAGGAAATGAGTTGCCACACCCGCACCTACGTATCTGTTACTCGAAAACGCAAAGTTATATTAGAAAAAAAAATGTTATTTGTTTGTCGTTCGAACGACAAAATTACAAAAATATTTTCCTTTTCCCTCCACACACACACACACACACACACACACACACACACACACACACACACACACACACACACACACACACACACACACACACACACCAGTTCTCCCCTCCTTTCTTTTCTAACAGCAAGGGAATAACATTTGGTTTCCCAGGGAATAACTCAATGACTGGCGTCTATTCTCGACACACGTACACACTACTCCAGTTTTCTCTCCCTTTTCTAACAGCAAGCGAATAACATTTGGTCTCCCAGGGAATGACTCAATGGCTGGTGTTTCCCCCTTCCCCTTCCGCGGCCCAAGTCTCGTAAAGGTCGACTAATGCGCCTGGATTGAGCGTAATGGCGAGCAGCTCAGTGAAGATCAGCGCGGCATAAAGGGAAATTTGGACCTCCGGCGGCGACACCACGCGACCCCAGACCTCGCCTCGTATATACGTGCTCTCCGACGTGCTGCTCGTAAGGAAAGGGATGGCACGTTATTCGAGGTAATATAAGTAGGGAAAAATACACCCGGGAAATACATGCGATACTGAAGGACAGTGTCGTGAAGGCGAGACTTAATGGGGGAAGCAGCAGTGGTGGTGGTAGTGATTTAAAAGATGGAGTTAAAGGGGGGGGGGAAGAAAATGTGTTTATATATATATATATATATATATATATATATATATATATATATATATATATATATATATATATATATATATATATATATATATATATATATATATATACGAGTATATATATTTATTTATTTATTTATTTATTTATTTATTTATTTATTTATTTACTTATTTATTTATTTATGTAAGAGGGTCATTGGCCAAAAGAGATGAAATAGAGGAAAAAAAAATCTCACTGAGGTGCCAGTGCCAAAAGAGATGTCAAGAGAATCATCGAAAATTGAAGGATAAATGTCTTGAAACCTCCCTCTTGAAACAGTTCAAGTCATAAGAGGGAGGAAATACAATATTACTAGTTAGGTGTGCTTCCACATTTGTGTTCTTGTGTGTGGTACTGTGTGATGGTCTTCAAGGAAGAGAGAGAGAGAGAGAGAGAGAGAGAGAGAGAGAGAGAGAGAGAGAGAGAGAGAGATTGTGTCTTCTCTCCGATAAGAAGATATAAGTAAATAAAACAAACATAATATTGATAACAACAATATGGCCATTACTCTTGGTCAGCACAGTGAAGAAAACAACAACAACAACAAAAAGAAAAAAATCAAGAAAATCAGTCCATAAACTCCAATTACAAAAGAAAAATTTAATTAAACTCAGCATATTGTAAAATAGCGTAAACTCGCACTTACTAGAAGTAATACTCCTCTCTACCAATAAAACAATAAAGTTCATGAGGCGAGGAAGTGCAGGCAGCGGGCGTCGAGGCAGCGGTCTGCTTTCCTGCCTAATAATGCACCGTTCATTTTGGCGGAGAAGACTTACCGAAAGAGGGATGGGTTGGGCGAGAAGGGAGTGAAGAGGAAGATAAAATTAATGAGCAGCAAGAGAGGGTGGTATTTTTCTCTTTTTCGCCTGATGGGAAAAACATAAAGCGAGTTATGGCTCAGAAGGTGGAGATGGAGAGATAGCCTGGGAGATGGACGATGGCGAAGTGAACACAATGAGGCGGAAGGGGATTGGGTGGGTGGGGGATTGGGGGAGCCTCGACCAGTCGCGGCGTTGAGTGGCAACCTCGTCTGCTTGTGGGACGCACCATTGAGGTAAGCCGAGGGGAAGGAACTGCAGGCTGGAGACTCTGCAGATTTTTACTCGCTTGCTCGATGTTTGACTGCTACGATTTTTTTCAGGTTTAGAAAAATTCACGGTGAGAGTACAATTTTTGACCATATTATGAATGCAGTACTTCTGCGCTGTACCTCCACTACTTTAAAAAGGCTCTTCTAGTTGAAGCTCCACAGATTTTTAAGGATGTTTTCATGGTTCTGATAAAAGATTTATAAGATTTCATTATTTAAAATCGTAAACAGTCTTCATAACTAGCTAATCATCTCTGTGGTCTTTAAAAATAGTCGTGGTGAGAAAGCAAAGCATCTCTGAATTCGGGTCTTTGAGAAACACCTCCACCTTCAGTGTCAGTGGTCGACTAACTGAAATCTTCTAACGGCTGTACTTGAAGGTTTTCCCCAACATTATCATCTATGTTTACTTGAATAAAGCAACAAGTGTCATGCCATCATTTTGCCAAGGTGTTCAGTATGGCAAGGATTTAGCTCACAGTTTTGATGTATTAAGTTAACTATTAAACGTCAGGCTAGAGAGAGAGAGAGAGAGAGAGAGAGAGAGAGAGAGAGAGAGAGAGAGAGAGAGAGAGAGAGACTAACACGTACGTTGGCTGGCAGAACACTCTATTAGCCACAGGTGGACCTGAAAGTGTCCACCCTGCAGGGGCTCAAAAGGCAGATAAATGACTGGCTGTTGTGCTGGCAGGGATGAAATTATATACGCTGAATTTGGCTTTTAGATAGGAAACATTAATAATGTTTCCTTTAGTCATTTAAAGTTACTCTTAACTATATAATGTTGTATGTAACTTGCTCTAATACTTACTTGTTGTGATCCAGTGTAAATAAAAGAGAGAGAGAGAGAGAGAGAGAGAGAGAGAGAGAGAGAGAGAGAGAGAGAGAGAGAGAGAGAGAGAGAGAGAGAGAGAGAGAGAATCCTACGTAAAGGCTAACAAAAAAAAAAAATCTCTATCCGAGTGGGGAGATATATGGTTTCTGTATGGGCCAGGAAGGGCGTGCAGGAGGCTAAATGGAAGCGGCCTGAGTTGTTGTGGAGGTCCTCGAGATGCCAGATTGTCCTGAACGCTCCAATAACTTCCACTATATAGGCCACAAGGGTGTCCGGGGGGGAGAGAGGGTTAGGGTGGCTGAGGGAAGTAAAGGTGGCATCAGACTGGACAAAATTTGACGCGTGATGTCGAGCGGCAGGAATTTCGTTGGGTCTGTGTTCACTGGTGCACTCAAACTGGACTTCATATTGACGAGCGACAAGTGGCCAGCAGTGTCAGATGGACTACTACATGACCTGGACTCGCACCTACGCACCTCCTCCTCTCTATGAGCAGTGGTGTCGCGTGCCCGTGTCTTTGTACATTTTTCAGTTAACACGGCGCTTCACTTGTGATGAGTAGAGTAGAAAAATGTTTTAGTATGCGTTCACGTCTGCTGAGATGTTTCTTAACTCTTTCTGTTCATAAATGTGTAATGTTGGAGATCCACGAGACTCATTCATTGCGTCAACCTATGAGTGGAGGGATAAAGTATTCATGGATTATGTTAACATCTAGCTCTGGTTGAGAGAGTGCAAATAAAAATAAATACGGTATCGCCGACCTGCTCAAAGGTTGTAAACAATAAGAATATAATTATGATTTACTATAATTGCCATATGGATACAGCACACTATCGTAAACTATCGTAAACAAACTGCTTAGTTTATTTTTCATCGATATCTGGATATTTGCCTGTATAAATTTTTCATCGCGTTTTGCAGGTGTTGGCGTACCTACTTTTGTCATGCCCAGGGTGTGAGTTGTGAAAAATGTGTATTTTTTTTTTTTTTACTTATATTCAGCATCGCCTCACTTGAAATTAGGACATTCAAATCACAGCTCTTTTAGTTTGTAGTTTTTAGTTTATTTATTTTTTATTTTATTTATTTATTATTTTTTTTATTTGAACAATGCCTTTCTTGTGTTGCTTTTATCTCATTTCAACTTTACTACCACCTTTATGCAGTTTCATATTTCGGCGCCATATGACCTTAGTTGTTGTGGCACCACGCAAGAAATTTTTTTAATCACTTCACTTTACTTCATCTTAATTTCCTAAAAAAAAAAAAAAAAAAAAAAAAAAGTTATTGGCAGTTTGTTTAATGTAACTCTATGCAACATATGCTAAAATTTCAATGCAGCAAAGACCTCACTTGAGCGACTGGCTGTTTTTTTTTTTTTTTTTTTTTTTCACCTAGGAGTTCTTTGCCCAAACGCGGGGCTGAAGTCTGCTTTCCAGTGGTGAAATCAAGGCACCCGGCCAGCAAAATCTCGCTCCTCGAATCTCATGCTTCTCAAATTTTTCCTGATGTGATGCTTAAGTGAACGTATTATGATTCTGACGGACGGCGAACATCTTTCCATCTCCTCTCTCAAAAAAAAAAAAAAAAAAAAACTATGTTGAAGGTACTTTTCACAGGGTTCCTTTTCCTTCATTTATTTTCCTCCTCCTCCTCCTCCTCCTCCTCCTCCTCCTCCTCCCTCGGCTTCAGCAGTAATATTTTTTTTTCTATCGTGTATCTTCATTTGATGCATAATGTGGCAAAATGATGGAGGAAGCGTAGGCTGTCGTTGCTCTGCTGCCGCCGCCTTATGTCGAGGAAGTCTTTATACCGCGTTGTGTCTCAATTTTCTCGCCTCATTGTTACTAGTTTTGTAAGCAGTGTCTCCAAGGGCTGTCTTGCTCGCCTGCTGAAAGTTACGGCTCCCTGGGAAGGAGTGGTGGTGGTAGAAGTAGCAGCAGCAGCATTAGTAGAAAATGAAAAATAATGATCGTGTACTATCAAGTTATTTACATTTATTCTTAATTTAAAGAATACTACTGCTACTTTCGTCGCTGCTGTTATTACTAAAACTACTACTACTACTACTACTACTACTGCTTCCCAAACACTATACACAATAACACCAGGAGTTCTTATTTACGATGTGTGTGTGTGTGTGTGTGTGTGTGTGTGTGTGTGTGTGTGTGTGTGTGTGTGTGTGTGTGTGTTGTATGTACATAAGTTACATACAAATTATTATATCTGAACTGCATTCGTAATGGGAAGTAAATTTGTTTTCTGTTCAATCATATAAAAGATCGTGTTTGGAGTGGCTGAATCTGATTCCGTCGCGTGTGTGTGTGTGTGTGTGTGTGTGTGTGTGTGTGTGTGTGTGTGTGTGTGTGTGTGTGTGTGTGATGCTGGCGGGTTGGGGAGAGGGATTGGTAGCTATACGTATTTCCGAATAAAGTGATTATTACTGCTCGCCGTGCTGTTGGGATCACGTCCTATAGTAAGCCATGTGTGAGCCATGCTGGGGCCGCCCACTCCTCCCTCCTGCTATGGACGTGCACTCGTGTGGCGCTGAGGGATCAAGGTGGTGTGCCTTATGAGTGTTTTAAATCAACGTAAGCTGCCGAAACATTATGCTTAGATTATCTCTGTTACTAATGCTGAATTTGTCTGACTTTTTTTTCTGCATAAAGTGGTGAATAGGCTAATCTTCTTTGTTTTTGTTACTTTGTGTTTATTTTCCTTACTGTACTGTCCGAATGCAATGTCTGCATTATTGTTATTATCATTGCCTAACTTTTGTCGACTAATTTTCTTTATTTTCTTATTTTGTTTATTTGTTTATTTAATATTTTTTGCTGTCATGTAGGAATGTTTGATTTGTTATTATAATTTTTTTTTTCATATCCTAGTGGGAGGTAATTTTCTTTCTTTTTTATCATTTTTCCTTTATTTACTTTACATACCAAAAATTCTGTTTATATTCTTGTTTTTATAATTGGTGAATATCTCTATCTATGTATTTTATTATAGTGCCAATTCATTTTTTCTCTTTTATATATATATATATATATATATATATATATATATATATATATATATATATATATATATATATATATATATATATATATATATATATATATATATATATATATATATATATATATATATATATATATATATATATATATATATATATATATATATATATATATATATATATATATATATATATATATATATATATATATATATATATATATATATATATATATATATATATATATATATATATATATATATATATATATGTATGTATAGTCCGAAAACATGTTACAGACCCACTGCAGGAACTTTTCGAAATAAATCTTTCCCGGGTACAATAGCCAACCTCACCTTCCTCCAATTTTTTCCAGCATGAATAAAACACAAAGGGAAAAAAAGAGTAACAGAATAGCTGCGGACAGTACAGATGGTTTACTACGCATCTGCGGATTTCAGAGGCGCGTTATCCTTTGGCAAATATATATGTATGCCTGATGCTGGGGCTGGTGCTTCCGTGTGTGTGTGTGTGTGTGTGTGTGTGTGTGTGCGTGTGTGTGTGTGTGTGTGTGTGTGTGTGTGTGTGTGTGTGTGTGTAGGAGCGTGTGGGCGTGTGTACGTGTGTGTTATGCATATTACATCCGGTTTATTTTTCATTTCATTTCTTTTTTTATCTGTATACATGGACATGCTGGGACACACTGTATAATCAATACGATTTGCTTACTTTAGTTGTGTGTGTGTGTGTGTGTGTGTGTGTGTGTGTGTGTGTGTGTGTGTGTGTGTGTGTGTGTGTGTTTATGTGTGTGTGTTTATGTGTGTGTGTACATTTCACTGTCGAGTGGAGCTCCCTATGATAGCTACAAATAAAGGATATGTATAGTACGTACAGAGTGACTATTGATTCTATGAGCTACAACACTCACCAAATGTGGATTAAGTTTACGAACACCATACCTTTAAGTCGTCGTTCTCTGCCACTGTTTGTTTCCCTTATCTCAAAAAAAAAAAAAAAAAAGTGATGATGGACACTACAAAAGTAAACCAGGCTGCCAACAACACTACAACGGCAAATATTAATTCTTACTGTTTTCCGTTCGCCATATAACTGAGGGTTGGGAAAAAAGAAATATCTGCCTCAAAAACCAACTAGAAAGGAAAAAAAATGGCATGCAGGAAATCATTCATATGTGGTGATGTAATGAAAGGCATATTTTTCCTTTTCTTTTTTTTTATCTTTTTTTTTTTCCTTTTTAGAACCATCAACTTAGATTTTGCTGTTGAGTGTAGTAGTAAGTTGGCGATGTTGTTATTATAGATAACTCAGGTCTATATTGTTCGTAAGTAAAGTTTCGCATTGTTTTATGACATATTTTATACTCTTTTTAAACGTCATCATCATCATCATCATCATCATCATCATCATCATCATCATCATCATCATCATCACCGTTGTCGCATGGAAGCTACACGAAGTACCAGGTTAAATTCTGAACGATGATAAATTTAAACCTGTTGGGCAGATAAGATTGGACAATGATGTTCATTTCTCTAGCTGCTGCCTGTGGCCTCCTTCCTCTGCACTGATATCCTGAAGGGGAGTGAAGGAAGCAGTCCATCACCCAGGTCCTCAGCGTCTCCCTCCACGGCCTCTCCTTTCTCTCAGCCAGCCACGCCTCCTTCCTTCCTGTTAGACTCTTCCCGACCATCACTGTCCCCAGCCACGCCCTTTCCTCTTCGTCACCGTCATCAGGACACGTCCACTCCGTACCCTCATCCTCCACTCACTTTTCAGTCTCCCTCACCCTTCGTCGCCACGCTCCTCCTCCACCCTTATCCTCAGCACTCGCCCTGCCACGCCACGCCCTCACTCGTCACTTATCAGTCTCAGCCTCTCAGAATACTCACTCTGTCCGTCACTTGCACCATGAACTTGAATCCTCTCCTGTGAGTGTCGTTCTCATAGTCCAGGGTCTTGGTGGCGTACAGTTGCCCCACAGCGCCCACTGACCGCATGCTGAAGTGCTCCCACCCCCAGCCGCTCGCCTCCACCACCTGCAGGGGCGGCAGAAGGAAGGTGTCAGAGGCGATAGGGTTCCGAGGCATCTGTAATAATTTTCACTGCATTTTTTTAACAAAAGAATTTAATGTTTCTTTTTTAGTGCAATCATTTGTTCTTTTTTCTTTAACTCTTTTACTGCGATGTAAAACAGTCCACAGGATTAAAAATTGTGTACAGTATTTTTACAGGCACCTACAGGAAAGGAAAATGAACTGTATGAATATGCTTCTTAGTGTTTAACCAGTATATAATGTTTACAGACATAAATGTCTGAGAGTGGTTCGTGGCGAAGGAGCGATGGAAGAATCAATGTGTCGTGCATTTAAGGCTTGGCCGTGTGTAGCGTTTTACATGCAGTAAGAAAAACAACAATAGAATACAATGTTGAAAGAAATGTATTTATGTTTTCATGTAACAGGAAAACATTACTGTTTTATTTATCTGTATATCACTTGTATATTGCGATTGTCTTGAGGGGAACACTTCTGCTCACGGAAGCTGGCGCATTAGCTGTGTTGAGGCTCCCGGCGGATCAAAGCTGAGTGGAGGAAGCCTCTTGGAATGACTTGTTGACACATGCTAATTGAGGTGAGGGCCAGACGAGACGCTCAGCTCCTAAGGCATTTCTTCCACCTTATGCATATGCACGTAGAAATCTCCAGTGTGTGTGTGTGTGTGTGTGTGTGTGTGGGTGGGTGGGTGGGTGTTTCTGAACAGGAAATTAATAGAAATTGCCATTTCAAGAGCGAACTTCGTGATTCGCGGAGAGAATCATTCTCATGCGTATTATTCAAAAGTTATTTTCAGTTTATATTTGTTTTATTCATATCTAAAATATATATTAAATCTTTCAGCATGTATTCTACACTTACGGAATACAAGGCGGAATTCTCTCTCTCTCTCTCTCTCTCTCTCTCTCTCTCTCTCTCTCTCTCTCTCTCTCTCTCTCTCTCTCTCTCTCTCTCTCTCTCTCTCTCTCTCTCTCTCTCTCTCTCTCTCTCTCTCTCTCATGCATCCATAATAAACTCCTTATCGATTATACTTTTTCCCTCTCTCCAGTCTAGGCTAACAAGAATATGTTTTGTACCCTCAAAGAAGTGCTATCCCTTAAAAAGACGGATACCAATGGATGGTGTGAGAGTCAGGAAGCAAATTGCACACTTTATCATAGATCGTAGAGAAAAAAAAAGTTAACCCATCACTTGGCGCAGATAAATTTGGTTATGTTCTGGCAGAATAACAACGGGTGAGGGGATTGCGTTCATCATGTGCCCATCTACGTGTTTGAACTATATTCTGAAGCACTTCTGACCGCACCTCCATGACATTCAGAAGGCTCTAGTTGAAGTATCACGGTTTTTTTAATACCCTTTTACTGCTATGGCCGTCCTTTGCTAACATTCAGGGTATTAAAATAAACTTTTTTCTGCATTGCTGCACAGAAAAGAAAAAAAAAAATATATTGTCGTTTTTAAGGCCACAACATTAGTTAAGAGACAGTAGCAGAAAATAAGTGTCAAAAGAGTTGAAGGTAATTAAGGGAAATATGAGTTAAGGGTATTTATATGGTTGTAGCGACAGATTAGCAAAATTTCAACATTATTTACAAGAGAAACACTCTTGAAACACTCTTTGAGAACCAGGCTAATAATTTATGTGGCCCTTAAAAATAGTCGTGGTGAGAGAGCAAAGTGTTTCAGAATGCAGATCTTCTGGACGAATTAAGCGACACAAGGATGACATACAAGAGTGGTCGAGTGGTATCCAGCAGTGGTTAAGCCTTGGACTGCCTTGTCTTAACTTTCCCAACGTAATATAATAATTGTTAAGGGTTATAATTATGAAAGACACCATAGACAGCAAAAAAAGAAAAAAAAATAGAATAGAATAAAATAATAAATAAATAAATATTTCGAATCCTTAACTGCCCGTAGTCTCTCTCTCTCTCTCTCTCTCTCTGGTATTACCAGTCGAATGGTTTACGTAATCCAAATCCCTCTCCAGGGAGCTCACAGGAAGAGAAATAAGGAGCGGCAGTACTTGGGTGTCCCTTGTGGTGTTTATATTTGCTTTTATTTCTTTTTGTCTCATGTTGTTTACTTCCCATATTTTCTTTACAACTTACCTTTCTTAATCCTTCCTCTTCCCATAAATTTCCTTCTCTCCCCGTCCTTCTTTCATCGCTAATATTTTCCCCATATCTGTAGTTAATCTTTTATCATGTCTTAATGACGATATTCTTCATCCGTTATCTTATTTTTTTTACTCTCATTTCGCTTGACATTTATCTTTTTCATTTATCTCTCGTTTCCCTTTCATGACTTAATCCTCTTCTTCACATATCACTACTCCTTTTAAAAACAACCCTCCTTTTATTCTATACGTGGACACAAAACCAGCCCATCAGTTACTACATTACAGTACACAAAGTTGGTAATACATATATACATCCCAGCCTTTTCTGAAGTCCCCCGTCGCCTCTCTTCCTCCGCGCCGTCCTCACTCACCCTGTAGTAGAAGTAGTTGGATGTGTCTCTGTCCGCCGCAGAAACCTCAAGGATGGTGGTATCGTTGGGCGGACCTTTCCCCCACGTTTCGTCCACCTCCAGTTCCCACAGTTGGCGGGCCAGGCGAGGGGAGTTGTCGTTCACGTCCGCCAGCCTCACCACCACCGTGCCCGTCCCTGCGGTGCGGCACAGGAAAGATTTTTTATGTTTAGTGTGCGGTGGTGATTTTCGTTTCTTACCGTGAACTTAAAACAGCTTAACTCTTTCATTGCTATTTGACGCATCTTTCCTTAATCACTAAGCACTCATAGACATTTTTTTTCTTGTTCTACAGCTATCTCTAAACATTACACTGGCTAGAAATTCCAAAAACCTATTCTTCTAACTTCTTTTTTTCTTTCTTGTAGACGCTTATAAAGATTTCATATCTTGTGCTTGGTGTCGTGAATTCTTGCATATCACAGGGAAGGGATTTTAGTTCTGTGCATGTTTGTAAAGGTTTTGTTTTATATATTAGCTCACTGCCTTATTTTGGTTATTAAAAAAATATATATATATTTATGGTCTATATATTTACTAATCATAACATGTGTTTGTTAATGTGACTGTTTTTTGAGATGTCTAGATAAGCATGGGTTCCGTCAGGAGTGTATGGTGTTTGTGCCCGTGTGTGTTCTTATTTTCTTGTTATTATTTTTTGCTAGTGTACTTAGTTTTATTGACTCATCCATTATCCTAAATGTTGTTCCTATAACTTTATACGGACCATATTTTCATATTCACTACCCCCAAATCTTTGTATTTTGTGATTAGTGAAACCTAATCTAATCTAATCTATTGAGAGCAAGGTGTAGGATTATTTTGTTAGTATGAAGAGGGGTGTTTGGAAGAGGATCGTGATGATAAAGGCACAATCACGGACCGCTATTTGTACTCACCCTTGAGGCCACCACCGTCTGTGGCCACCACTTGGATGTGATACTCAGGCGTTGTCTCCCGGTCAAGGCAGCACAGCGCCGTCTGGATAAGGCCCGACTGGGGGTTCACTCGGAATATGGCCTCACCGGTTCGCTCGTGAATGACATTCTTTTCGATGGAGTAAATAACCTTGGCGTTGGTTCCCTCTGAGGCGTCGTCAGCGTCCCAAGCAGCGATCACTCCAACTGACAGATCTGATGAGGAGCGAGAAAAAAAAAATTACTTATCAAACTCACTTGAAATAAACACATTGCATAAGGAAAAGAAACTACAAGAGCTACATGACTTGTATACATTTTCTATAGTGAGTCTTCCTCGGCAGTTCTCACTCTAGGCCTGTTTTCTAAGCGTATTGAACTTTCTCTCACGTGACTGTCAGGAGTTCTCTAATACGTCAACCTTTCTTGAGTAGCACGGTAATTATTCGATATTTTACATGGTAATGCCTCTATGCTTGTCTGCCTTTTCCTGTTCACTTACTCGTGGCCTATCAGCAATACGTGCGGCCTGTTGCAGTACTGTACGTCATGTAGATGTAATAGCGACGCGGGCTGTGATGTATGGCGTCGCGTTTACTTCACTTGCATGGCGCCAATGGACATTTTAACACACAAAGTAACGCAGAAGCAAAGCAAAACCAAGAGATCTTTTGACTCTTACAGTGCTGTTTGTGATATGCTACATTAATATCTAAAGTGAGATATGTGTAGGACAGTAAAGGTGAAAGATAATTGTATTGAGATGCTGATATGTAATATAAGCACGTAATTTTATAGGACATTTAGACCATTCTTGTTATAATTTATACATATGCTGAGCTGGCAGTGTTGATATTACTTGGAAATGGTGTTTGATTGTGAACTGCGTAATTTTGAGTGTGATTGTGAAGGTTGTTGGTTGTGTCTGTTGTGAATTATAGTAGCGGTTATGGTTTTAGTGAAGCTAGCAGGGGTTACTGTTATTGTGTATTTATAGCACGTGTGTGTGTGTGTGTGTGTGTGTGTGTGTGTGTGTGTGTGTGTGTGTGTGTGTGTGTGTGTGTGTGTGTGTGTGTGTGAAAGAGAAAGAAATTGGTCTTCACGAAGTAAAGCGTTGCCATTACTGAATAATTCAAACAGTATGATCAGACTGCACGTGTTTTGATACCAGTGCTCGTAAACGCTTCCTTTTATGAGGAATACTGTGAAATGTTACCCACCATTATGGCGAGTACGTCCACCGTGAATAATTATTTTCAAAAACTAATTTTGACTTTTCATGTACATATATCACGAAATTTATTTTGCCCTCGAGTTTTCTCATAATTGCTCACTGTTGTATTTTTACTAAATTTATCTCTTCGCAAGAGAGACTCTCTCTCTCTCTCTCTCTCTCTCTCTCTCTCTCTCTCTCTCTCTCTCTCTCTCTCTCTCTCTCTCTCTCTCTCTCTCTCTCTCTCTCTCTCTCTCTCTTTCTGTGTGTGTGTGTGTGTGTGTGTGTGTGTGTGTGTGTGTGTGTGTGTGTGTGTGTGTGTGTGTGTGTGTGTGTGTGTGTGTGTGTGTGTGTGTGTGTGTTTGTGTTTTGTGCGTACACTTGTATAACCATGCCCATGTGTAGGTATGTGTATACGTTCACATTCTTTGTTGCATATAACATCACTTTGTACGTTGTATTGTATAACAGGCCTGTGCGCCGTCACTATATTGCAGGGACGGGGCTACATGTGATAATCTTCAGGAAGCAGTGTATATTATTTAGGACAGGCAACGCTGTTTGTGCGCGGCCTAACTACAGCATAGCCAAAGTATTTATGGGTATAGCGAGAACTTAAGTGTGATTAAGTGATCGTTTGAAAAGGAACACATCCATTGTGAGACATGGCTTCCTTTTTTACGGTAGTTTGTGAAATATACGAGTAGCATACGTGTAACTAATGGAAGGGGGATATTAGTGTGTCTGTGTGTGTGTGTGTGTGTGTGTGTGTGTGTGTGTGTGTGTGTGTGTGTTTTTTGTGTGTGTGTGTGTGTGTGTGTGTGTGTGTGTGTGTGTGTGTGTGTGTGTGCGCGCAGTCAGGAATGTCAAAACAACAGTGTACTTCTTGTTTTGTGAGGGGTTTAAATATTTACGCTAGAAATAGAGGAATTACGACAGAATCACCAGCAAACAGCAATACCAGTCAGTCCAGGACAAAGCAATCGGTCTTTGTTCTGCGGTCTGCTATTGCCGGTCATTGGACGTGTTTGGAGAGAGGCCGCCGTACAGGCCCATATTCGAAATTCTGTTTGAATAACCTCTGTAAACAGCACCGGCCAACATTGTTTGCGGCGACTCGCGATTTAGCGGCTGTGGCGTGGACAGACCCGAGCGCAGATCACGGTAGGGAGGGAGATCGGGTGGTGATGATAAGAGTTTTAAATATTTCGAATCTGAGCATAAGATTTTTTCCTCTCTCTTCAAACGTAACGCTGTAAGTGTGGTTCTAAGGATAAGAAGAGAGCTTTTTTTTTTTCTTCTTCACAGACGTCACATAATAAGTAAGGTTCTTAAATTTTCTGACAATATATCATGTAATATTTGAAAATATATAACACCATAAGAAAACACAGGAAGCTGCAAGAAGCCATCAGGCCTACACTTGGTAGTTCCTATATATAAAAACATCCCAGCCTATGCATTTCCATCTGTCTTCCTAATCCCTCGTACATCCATTTGATTCCGTTAGCACGTGAATTACATCAAATTATCAGTTATCGATGCAAAATGTGTGAATGGAGAAATGGAAAACCATGATAACTCTATGAGCCAGGAGCATGTGCTATGAACAGTAATGAATTAATTATAGCCATGTTTATGTACAAGTTTATACACGAGTTTTAAAAGCAGGCTTTGATAAAACGCTCGATCAATACTGTAGATTACGAGTAACAAATAAAAAGAATGAATAAATAAAAGTTACCTAATTAGCGGTGCTCTCACACATCAAAGGGTGACAAGAGCGGAGCGGAACGGAGACCAAGTAAAGGCGACGCGAAGCTTCCCCGTGGACCACGTGAATCGCGGTGAGGGTTGTGGAAAGCTGGCGGTCTATAACACAAGGTCGAGAGATGCTTTAAAGGGAGATGGCTCGGGCAAGATGCTATGTTTTGTTTCATTGTAGGAATAAAAGTACGGAAGGACAGGGAAGGTACAGAGGGGGTAGATGTTTGCAGTTCCTCACAGTGCTCCCTTTTAGTCGGTTTTCACAATGCACAGGGAACGCAGTGGCAGTTTACTAGTATATCTTCCAGCCCAGTCCGGGAGTGTGCCACCAGGCCGCCCCTCCTATCACAGGGGGAAATAAATGGTTGTAACCGATGAAAGTTAAAGTGAAAAATGTATATAAAAGATTAGTGAAAATATACTAACATGAATAAATAGGCGAAATAAAGTGTTGTTGATAACGAAATGAATAATTCCTGAGTTCGGCATGACTTGGCAGCTGCCCCCCTTCATCATGCCGCCGCCACACTCATCAGAACACTGGTTATTTGATTACATTTAATTATTGGCATCGCTTTATTAGTAATACCGTTCGACTGACACTTATGATAGATAGTCGCAGCACTGGAGAGATTATGCCTGTTGTTTTAATGTATTCTTGGTCAAAAGGGAGATTTCTTTTGATTTTCTCTCTCTCTCTCTCTCTCTCTCTCTCTCTCTCTCTCTCTCTCTCTCTCTCTCTCTCTCTCTCTCTCTCTCTCTCTCTCTCTCTGATATGATAATCGTATTCCCTGAACCAACAACAAGCACGAATTTCTTAGTCAAGCGCTGAGGTGTCAGAGCGGCATCTGTTGGTCTGCAGTAGCACCGGCTAGTGAGGAGGTCGTGTCCGCTCCAGGTGTCACCACTCCGTCTTGAGCGCTGCCTCTTGTAACATTAATCTTTGCTGAGTACACTCTAATCCCTTGAGATCTCACGCATATCTGAAGCATGTGTCAATGTCATCCGTCACTTGACCCCAATTTACCTTCCCTTCCCCTTCCCCTCTCCAGCCTTCAGCCTTCCTCCTCCAGTTGATTCCGCCTCGGTTCCCCTGCTCCTCCTTGCTTAAGGTCATATATCATAGTGGCAGGAGTATTCTTAATATAAAACTATTCTGCCTCTCGGTGCTACAGAAAAATTTAATTGCTTTCCTTTTTTCAATTTATGTTTATTTTTTTAGTTTATGTGTGGAAGTACTAAAATTCAATTAGTCCATGAGTTTTTCTGCCTTTCTAGTTAGAAATATTTAACAACTGTGGAGATCTGCAAATATATAATAGTGTTTTAATTTGTTTATCAGAATCCAATTATCTTTCGTTAGTGCATTCAATTCTGTTCTCATTCCTATCACAGTGTAGGAAAGTCCAAGGGTTGGGGATGCTCACAGTAGTTGCTGACATGCAGTGATGATCAAGTGAACGACCTCTGAATCCCCGAGTGATTATGAGGATTATATGACGGCCGAACACTGCTCTACCCGGGCAAGAGTAGCTGCTAACTGAGGGAGCGATGAACATCTTATGACGATTATTTGACGCCCTGCACACTGGTCTAGCTTTACCAAGGAAGCGACTAAGATGTTATGACGATTATATGGACGGCCGAACACTGTTTTAGTTTATCTATACCGGCGAAAGAGTAACTACCTGCACTGACCGAGAAGCGACGAGCAAGTTATGACGATTATATGACCGCCGAACACAGCTCTATTTATACCCGGAAAAAGAGTAACTACTGTACTGATTGCGGAAACGACGATCATGTTAGGCAGCAGAGTGTTGTAGCCAAGAGGGACACTTGCAATACCTAACTCCATTATTAGTCACCCGTGCATCTACACCGCCCTGCCCCGCACCCTGCGTCGTGCCATCCTCACACTTAAACGGCGTCTGACAGTCACGTCGTTGAACACTTAAAGCACCTTCAGTTTGATTACCAATAAAGTGATTTCTTGCATTTGGCAGGGAAGATGTCTCTCCCTTGTCCCGCCTTCCTTTCCCTTCCCTTCCCTTTCCTTCCCTCCGTATCTCACAGTTCCCATCGCCTCCTCCTTCTCCTCCTCCTCCTCCTTCTCTGCTCCCTCCACTATCAAGCCTGGAATCGGAGGCACCTGAAGGCCGCCAGTCTAGTTGGTATGCAGATCGGGTACAGGGTAACGCTAATGGGTCCAGTTCTCAGATGCATTGGCCTTCCATTAATGCCTGAGTTGCCCCTAAATATTGCAGTGAATGAAAATGTATAGACGTCCCAATTTCCCTGAGCTGGATGTCATGTTTGCAGCAGGAGCACCCACGTCTGGCGCGCCTCATAATATATATTTACCCCATGTGTGTGTGTGTGTGTGTGTGTGTGTGTATTATATTTGCATTTCAGTGTGTATACTAGCTAAAATTTTCCGTCCATTTGTCTTTGAAACGATAGAAAACTTTAAAATTTAATTTCCTTAAGTACTCCACGTGTGTGCGTGTGTGTGTGTGTATATACTACTTATAATTGCATTTTCATGTGCATGTTAACTGAAACTTCCCATTTTTCCATCCATTTGTCTTTAGAGCGATAGAAAGATTATAAAATTTTAGTTCCTTAAAAAGAAAAATCACTTCTACCCAATCATTAATTATTACTTTCATTATTTACACCTAATCATTAATAACATTTCGCCGTTATTTATACGAGCTGCGCGGCGCCACAGCACACTCCTAGCGCAAGCCATTAATTACTGCGGCCTTAAGGAGCGACAATTTAGGGCTGCGTGAAGGCTTCATCATCTCTAGGGACCCATTCATCAGGACGCGGACTTTCTTCTTTTCCTTTATTGTTACAAATATCAAGCTTGAGCCTCAAAAGAAGAAAAATGTTTGTGCTGCAACACTTTGACTCAAGGCGTTGAAGGAGGAGGAGGAGGAGGAGGAGGAAGAGGAGAGGAGGAGGAAGATGGAAGAGGAGGAGGAGGAGAAGGAGAAGCATGCAGGTACAGAAGAAGAAAAAAAAAAAAGGGGGACAAGGGAGAGATATATGAATATGAAAGAGAGAGAGAGAGAGAGAGAGAGAGAGAGAGAGAGAGAGAGAGAGAGAGAGAGAGAGAGAGAGAGAGAGAGAGAGAGAGAGAGAGAGGAAAAAAGGTATTATGACTGAAGCATAGTTTATCGTTTTTAATACAATATTATTTGGGCGTGATTTTTCCACCAATAGTTTTTTCTCTTTCCTTCGCGGAATTTAATCCTGATGGCAACGCCGTTTTTTAATTGTTTATTTTTTTTATTTTATTTATTTATTTTTTATTTTTTATAGAGACAAGTGCTTCCAAAGGAATTATGTAATAAAAGAGATTTTTGACAGGGTGGATGAAAGAAAAATCCATCTAGGAAGTGACAAAATTTTCTAATAGTTGTAACAGTGTGTAGGTCTTCTTCTTCTTCTTCTTCTTCTTCTTCTTCATCATTTTCTTCTTCTTCTTCTTCTTCTTATTATTATTATTATTATTATTATTATCTTTGTTATTATTGATATTTTCTTTTTTTCTCTATTCTTCTTCTTTTCTTTCGTCTTTTTCCTCTTCTTCTTCTTCTTCTTCTTCTTCTTCTTCTTCTTCTTATTATTATTATTATTATTATTATTATTATTATTATCATTATTATTATTATTATTATTATTATTATTATTATTATTATTATTATTATTATTATCATCATCATCATCATCATCATCATCATCATCATCATCACCTTATCATTATTATTATCATGGTTATTACTATTATTATCATTATTATTACTATTATTATTATTATTATCAATATTATCCTTATCACTATTATTATTAATATTATTATTATTATTATTATTATTATTGCAGGACTAGTTAGGGCATTACCATTCCGCCTTTAAACGCCACACTCGCATCCCAGCCCAATCTTCACTCCATGCCTATGTAATGAGTGATGGCACGAGCTGGCGAGGGGCCGGAGCTTCGCGAGGCCCGTAACTACTGCTCCACATTAAAGTTGAACACATTTTCCTTTAACAAGTCGGTAGCCAGGACGGGGGGCGACCTCAACTTGGCAGGTCTGTAAAGTTTACGCAGTTTATTCACGTTTTCCTTTCCGCTCCTGTCCCAATATTTTGTTTCGTTGTTTTTCCATCGGTGAGTGTCGGCTTAGCAAGGTTGTGTGTGGCTGCGTGTGTCTCTGTCCTTGCTTTTATGTGCGTTATCTCTGCTTGTGCAGTAGTGGTAATAGCGGGCACAGAGGACAGTGAATCGTGTACTGCAAAGCTAAAGGATAGAAGTTTTGTTGGACGGTGTTGGTGGCTATTCTTCGATTTGTTTCTTATTGGTGTTTGCGACATTATAACAGAAGTAACAGTGATGACAATGTCAAAACAAACATCTTAGCGTCTTGTTTATGCTCAACGCACGTCCTGTTCCTAATGTTTCACATATCATCTTCACATTCCTTTCCACACTCACTTTCATATTCATATTGACTTCATCCCTGCATAATCATGTTCATAATAGGGAATTCGTTTACTTCTTTGGACTTGAGAAATTATAACTTTAATTATTGACAGAATTTTATGCATTTAATTACGAGTACTTAACAGTGCAACAAACAGCTACTCCCCGGAATGGATGTGCCAATTTGTTACGTCTTTTAGCATTTCCCAAGCTGTTGTTCCGTGACTGGAGCACAGAAAGTAGCTTGATTTAGAGACCGCGTGGGGCCATAACCCACACCAGTGACCCGTTGCCTCCTCGCGGAGTGGATGGCTTAGCACACTTAAGGCAGACAACACACTTAAGACAGCAGGAAGAGGAAATAGGGTCGTCTCCGTATTATGAGATTACTATGCTCACCAGTACCAGTCTGCTAATAAATTGCTGATGTCAGTAGGTATAGGACTTTCTCTCTCTTTCACACACACACACACACACACACACACACACACACACACACACACACACACACACACACACACACACACACACACACACACACACACACACAGAATTCGTTTCTCTCGTATATATATATATATATATATATATATATATATATATATATATATATATATATATATATATATATATATATATATATATATATATATATATATATATATATATATATATATATATATATATATTAAAAAGTATTCAGTCACTCCTGGTAAGCGTCGAAAAGCTTTGGCACACACTGGCCGGCATTGTGTACCTTTGGATATCTCACCTTTACCGTCTCGTGCCTCAGTTTTCTCTTCCTCTTAAATTTAGCGCCAATTTCCTGCCCTAAGCGCCCTGGTCCTCCACCGGTCGCTCGCTCTGCATGGCACTCTTGACTCCATTAACCTTCTTGGTTCTTGGCACCTTAATCAGTCCAACGTGAGCAACCTCCAATCCATCTTTCTGCGAGTCAAATTTGTGTGCCGTTGGTAGCTGTGGGGAGACCCTGGTGGAGTGACGCTCGTGAGATGGTGACGTATACGTGCTTGGCGTTTGTTACTTAAGGATGTGTTAAACTGCGAATTAGTGATTAGGTGGCGTGTGAGACTTGTGAGGTGGTGAGGAGTACTGCGCGTCTGTTACGTGGGGATGTGTCAGCTTGAGTGCTAGTGATTAGATGTCTGGCCTTCTCTGTTATGTATTAGTTTGTCCCTTTGTCTTGCTGTTCTTTGATGGTTAAATAATAAGGTGTTTGAGTTTTATACACAATGACACGAAAAAGCAATGAAATTAAATAGACTTGAGAAAGAGTGAAACAGAGGGATGCGGTAGACAGACAGTAAAGGAAGAAACAAGTGTAGCATTAACGAAAATCTCGCACCCCTTTGTGTGTGCTGCTAACAGCCGGTCACACTAAGCAGCATTGATTCGGTCCAGCTTTTGAGTTAAGTTTTATATGTAATGGCAGGAGGAGGCAGTAGACACCTGCCGAAACGATAATTACTCCCAGTGAGGTCTAAAGCACTGTTCAGGGGGTGCTGTGAACTTATCATTAAACCCAGCTGTGACCTCACTGAACGTTTCCCTTTGTGTCTCACAACACAAGGGGGTAGTCACAGCCTGCCCTCTAAAGACAACTCTCTTCCTCCACACAAAACTACAAGCACCTAATAACACACACACCCTTCACTCAAAAAAATTTTAAAATCATGGCGACTCCTACACCAGCCTCGGAGTCCCCATCTGGGGAGGGGACCATAAATGTCCCCAGGTCGGACTGCCTTTCCGTCGACGACCGTAAGTGTCTTGACACCCCCCTCAACTTTTTCTTCATTAACTTCTGCAACATTCGCGGTCTAAGATCTAATTTTCAATCTGTAGAACACCACCTCTCCTCTTCTAAACCTCATCTTCTTTTCCTCACTGAAACTCAGGTGTCTGAGGCAACTGACCCTTTTCTGTTCCCTCCTACTTTCTCTATCCTCATTTTCGATCCAAAGCTGGATGCTGCGTTTATGTGCGCAATGACTTAACCTGCTCTCGTGCCCACGCTCTTGAATCTTCCGAGTTTTCCACCATCTGGCTTCGACTACAGAGTCATTCTCATACTAAATTTATCTGTGCTGTATACCTCTCTCCTAACTCCTCTGACTATAAGAAATTCTTTGACTACTTAACTTCCAAAGTGGAGCACATTCTGACCCTCTTCCCTTTTGCAGAGATCTCCATTCTTGGAGACTTCAATGTTCACCACCAGCTTTGGCTTTCCTCTCCCTTCACTGACCATCCTGGTGAACTAGCCTACAACTTTGCTATCCTCCATGACCTAGAGCAATTGGTGCAACACCCTACTCGTATTCCTGACCGTCTTGGAGATACGCCCAACATTCTTGACCTTTTCCTGACCTCTAATCCTTCTGCTTATGCTGTTACCCTTTCTTCTCCGTTGGGCTCCTCCGATCACAATCTCATATCTTTATCTTGTCCTATCACTCCAATCCCTCCTCAGGATCCCCCTAAGCGAAGGTGCCTCTGGCGTTTTGCCTCTGCTAGTTGGGGGGACCTGAGGCGGTATTTTGCTGATTTTCCTTGGAATGACTACTGCTTCCGTGTCAGAGACCCGTCTTTGTGTGCTGAGCGCATAACAGAGGTGATAGTGTCTGGCATGGAGGCGTACATTCCTCACTCTTTTTCTCGTCCTAAACCTTCTAAACCTTGGTTTAACACAGCTTGTTCTCGTGCTATACATGATAGAGAGGTGGCCCACAAAAGGTACTTAAGCCTTCCTTCACCAGAATCTCATGCACTTTATATTTCTGCCCGGAACCATGCCAAGTCTGTTCTCCAACTAGCCAAAAACTCCTTCATTAACAGAAAATGTCAAAACCTTTCAAGATCTAACTCCCCTCGTGATTTCTGGCATCTAGCCAAAAATATCTCCAATAACTTTGCTTCTTCTTCTTTCCCTCCTCTACTTCAACCAGATGGCACCACTGCTATCACATCTATTTCTAAAGCTGAACTCTTTGCTCAAACCTTTGCTAAAAACTCTACCTTGGACGATTCTGGGCTTGTTCTTCCCTCTCCTCCACCCTCTGACTACTTCATGCCTCGTATTAAAATTCTTCGTAATGATGTTTTCCATGCCCTCGCTGGCCTAAACCCTCAGAAGGCTTATGGACCTGATGGGGTCCCTCCTATTGTTCTCCGAAACTGTGCCTCCGTGCTTGCACCTTGCCTAGTCAAACTCTTTCAGCTCTGTCTGTCAACATCTACCTTTCCTTCTTGCTGGAAGTTTGCCTACATTCAACCTGTTCCTAAAAAGGGTGACCGCTCTAATCCCTCAAACTACCGTCCTATTGCTTTAATTTCCTGCTTATCTAAAGTTTTTGAATCTATCCTCAACAGGAAGATTCTTAAACATCTATCACTTCACAACCTTCTATCTGATCGCCAGTATGGGTTCCGTCAAGGACGCTCTACTGGTGATCTTCTGGCTTTCCTTACTGAGTCTTGGTCATCCTCTTTTAGAGACTTTGGTGAAACTTTTGCTGTTGCCTTGGACATATCAAAAGCCTTTGATAGAGTCTGGCACAAAGCTTTGATTTCCAAACTACCCTCCTACGGTTTCTATCCTTCTCTCTGTAACTTCATCTCAAGTTTCCTTTCTGACCGTTCTATTGCTGCTGTGGTAGACGGTCACTGTTCTTCTCCTAAATCTATTAACAGTGGTGTTCCTCAGGGTTCTGTCCTGTCACCCACTCTCTTCTTATTATTCATTAATGATCTTCTAAACCAAACTTCTTGTCCTATCCACTCCTATGCTGATGATACCACCCTGCACTTTTCCACGTCTTTTCATAGACGTCCAACCCTTCAGGAGGTAAACATATCACGCAGGGAAGCCACAGAACGCCTGACTTCTGATCTTTCTAAAATTTCTGATTGGGGCAGAGCAAACTTGGTATTGTTCAATGCCTCAAAAACTCAATTCCTCCATCTATCAACTCGACACAATCTTCCAGACAACTATCCCCTCTTCTTCAATGACACTCAACTGTCCCCCTCTTCTACACTGAACATCCTCGGTCTGTCCTTTACTTATAATCTGAAGTGGAAACTTCACATCTCATCTCTAGCTAAAACGGCTTCTATGAAGTTAGGTGTTCTGAGACGTCTCCGCCAGTTTTTCTCACCCCCCCAGCTGCTAACTCTGTACAAGGGCCTTATCCGTCCATGTATGGAGTATGCTTCACATGTCTGGGGGGGGTTCCACTCATACTGCTGTTCTAGACAGGGTGGAATCAAAAGCTTTTCGTCTCATCAACTCCTCTCCTCTAACTGACTGTCTTCAGCCTCTCTCTCACCGCCGCAATGTTGCATCTCTTGCTGTCTTCTACCGCTATTTTCATGCTAACTGCTCTTCTGATCTTGCTAACTGCATGCCTCCCCTCCTTCCGCGGCCTCGCTGCACAAGACTTTCTTCTTTCTCTCACTCCTATTCTGTCCACCTCTCTAACGCAAGAGTTAACCAGTATTCTCAATCATTCATCCCTTTCTCTGGTAAACTCTGGAACTCCTTGCCTGCTTCTGTATTTCCACCTTCCTATGACTTGAATTCCTTCAAGAGGGAGGTTTCAAGACACTTATCCACCAATTTTTGACCACTGCTTTGACCCTTTTAGGGACTGGCATTTCAGTGGGCATTTTTTTTATTAGATTTTTGTTGCCCTTGGCCAGTATCCTTCCTACATAAAAAAAAATAAAAAATAAAAAAAAAAAATAAAACGAAAATAACGAATCTATAAACTTGAGAGAGCAACAGGAGAGAGAGAGAGAGAGAGAGAGAGAGAGAGAGAGAGAGAGAGAGAGAGAGAGAGAGAGAGAGAGAGAGAGAGAGAGAGAGAGAGAGAGAGAGGAAATCGTGGGATACGATAAAAAGAAGCAAAGGAAGAAGCAAATATTAATAACGAATTTGTGTTATACTTTAAGAGATAAAAAGAGGAAAGAGAGAGAGAGAGAGAGAGAGAGAGAGAGAGAGAGAGAGAGAGAGAGAGAGAGAGAGAGAGAGAGAGAGAGAGAGAGAGTCTTAGGATGGGATAGACAGTGAAGAAAGAAACAAGTCCAGCATTAATGTAAGCCTTGTGTCCTTTATGCGTACAGCCAACAATTACTCACACTAAGCAGCACTGATTCCTTGAAGTTTTCAGTCCACATCAAGGTGAAATGATATGGCGGTGAGGAACAAAGCCACTAATTATATTACTGTGGCATCCGAAACATGCACAGCGGCCAGTGGTGAGCTCCAGTGACTCCCCATGGTCTCTCTAGTGCCAGGCGACCCTCGGACTGGAGGTGACACGTCCAATTTTAGCTCCACTCCTTCTTCCATTACGGCGAAATGAGAAGAATTTAATTTCTGTGTACGTGTGTGTGTGTGTGTGTGTGTGTGTGTGTGTGTGTGTGTGTGTGTGTGTGTGTGTGTGTGTGTGTGTGTGTGTGTGTGTGTGTGTATGTGTGTGTGTGTGTGTTTCTTTTGCATCAACACAGTTTTTAGCTTTCCCGGTTTCGTTCAGAAAAGATCATTACAGTAGCACTAATACCCTTATGCATGTATGTAACAGGTGCTGGTAAGAGGACAGAGTGAGAGAGAGAGAGAGAGAGAGAGAGAGAGAGAGAGAGAGAGAGAGAGAGAGAGAGAGAACGCTTGATGAGGGAAGTTCTGATCGGAGTAAGAAATATCCAGTGTATTTATTTCAGCGATCGTGGAGAGGCGGAGGAACATAAAGGCAAGCACTGCAACAACAACACGGCCTCTGTTTGGCTTGCACGAGTATTGGAAGACAAGAAACACCAAGGTAAACTTATAGTCCCTGAAAATAGCCGTGACTTTCCCGGGATAGCTCGTAAGCCAATAACAGTTCAGTCTACCTCACTCAGCTCAGTATTGATTTTCGAATGTCCTCTATATATATGTACCCTATGTTGGAATAAACGAGTGTATTGTGTTTATATATACAGAGAAAAAAAAATAATGGAAGTATTATTCATTCATCAGTTTTTAATGAATTAGTTTTTTTTTTTTTTTTGCATAGGTATAAAAAGACAATTCTATGAAAGTGACACACTGATGTCTCATACGGCAGTTCCCTGGTGTCTGATTTATTTATTTATTTATATTTATTTATTTATTTATTTATTTATTTATTTGTTTTTGGTTCTCTTATTTACGTTTTTTTTTTTTTTTTTCTATTTAGGAACGGCATATATGCAAGCTTTATTTATTTGTCTATTTATCTACTTTACACTTAGCTGATTCATAAGAAAAGTGTCTCACGTATATTTCTGGAGCTCAGTTATGAACTGTACCTGCACATGCTTGTTTGGTAGCACTGACAAGATGTCTCGCCATTATTGCCGCCTGCTTCACACAGACATATATACACACACACACACACACACACACACACACACACGGATCGGAGACAAGGAATGCTAATCTTCCGGAGGTGGTTTACATTCAGTATACGTACATACTCTATGCCACCAATCAATGAAATATTTAGTCACATTGCTAATTACGTTACGTTGTTCCCCGTGGTGTGACGCGCTGGTGGCGCATCATTGGCCACTCCCTTTCGTGCAGGTTTAATAGTTACGTCAGATCATCATTATTGTTTCATTTGGACTGTGAAAACCGTGAATATGAATGATTGAAATCCGGATTACGCGTCCATGAACTGTGTCCTGCATCAGTCAGAATAATGGTAAAACATTCATTAGCTTATCTCGCGTCTCTGCGGCAATTAACCCTCGGGACGTGATACTTGCGAACATGTTACCTACGTAATCATATTTCAGCGCTGCATTACGCCCCAATCAAGGACGTGATGTTTCAATATATTTTTTTCTATCGTTATTTAGCAAGCTAAGTGCTCATCTGATCCCGCTAACTGCATGTCTACTCTTCATTCTACCTAGTTACAAAAGATATTTCTGTTTTTCTCTCACTCCTATACTCTCTACCTACTCTGTTACCCAGTGTTCTTAGTCCTTATTTCCTTTTGCTCTTAAATTCTGGAAATCCCTACCTGCCTTTGTATTTCTTCTTGACTATGACTTAAACTTTCTAAAGGGAGGTTTGAAGTCTACAGTTCAATCTTAGGACTCCTCTCTTGAAGGATAGGTTTCTTCAGTTAACTTCATTTTTTTTTTTCAGTTATCTTTTCTTTTCATCCTTGACTAAAATCCTTCTTCCAAAAAAAACAAAAAACAAAGGAAACATGAAGATCCGTGCCAAAAAAGAACATCGTATGTACCTTGTTCTCTTTCTTTTTATGTAGGAGGAACACTGGCCAAGGACAACAAAAATCCAATAAAAAAAATACCACTGAGATGCCAATCCCAGAAAAAGGCCCAAAGCGGTAGTCAAAAACTGAAGGATAAGTGCCTTGAAACCTCCCTCTTGAAGGAATTCAAGTCATAGGAAGGTGGAAATATAGAAGTAGACAGGGAGTTCCAGAGTTTAACAGAGAAAGGGATGAATGATTGAGAATACAGGTTAACTCTTGCATTAGAGAGGTGGACAGAATAGGGATGAGAGAAAAAAGAAAATCTTGTGCAGCGAAGCCGCGGGAGGAGAGGAGGCATGCAGTTAGCAAGATCAGAAGAGCAGTTAGCATGAAAATAGCGGTAGAAGACAGAGATGCAACATTGCGGCGATAAGAGAGAGGCTGAAGACAGTCAGTTAGAGGAGAGGAGTTGATGAGACGAAAAAGCTTTTGATTCCACCCTGTCTAGAAGAGCGGAATGAGTGGAACCCCACCCAACCCGACATGTGAAGCATACTCCATACATGTACGGATAAGGCCCCTGTACAGAGTTAGCAGCTGGGGGGATGAGAAAAATTCACAAAGTGTTTATTTTACTTTTCTCTTAGGATGCTGTACTCTTCTCTTTTTTGTTGTATATTTTTGTGACCCAAGTAGTGAAATGTGTGTGTGTGTGTGTGTGTGTGTGTGTGTGTTAATGGAGGGTGAAAGAGGAGGGTAGGTGGTGATGGAGGTGATGGAGATAATGACTGGCGATGGCAGTGATAGGTGATAATGGATGCTGTGTGTGTGTGTGTGTGTGTGTGTGTGTGTGTGTGTGTGTGTGTGTGTGTGTGTGTGTCTGTGTGTGTGTGTGTGTGTGTGTGTGTGTGTGTGTGTGTGTGTGTGTGTGTGTGTGTGTGTGTGTGTGTGTGTGTGTGTGTGTGTGTATGCTGATGCCCTGGAGGGTGATAGGGATGGTGGTGGTGATGGCGGTGATGGCTGGCGATGGGTCGTGATGAAGAAGAGATGAGGTGAACCTGAGTGATGGTCGGCTTTCCCATCACGCTCAGGACGAACAAATACGCCCGAACAAACAAACAAGCAGATAGACAACACCGGTGCTTTTGTAACATAAATTTAACTCCGAAATTTCTCTGGCATCGCTTTTCTATCAGCGGCGCCATGCCAGTGTTATGTTGCAGACAGCAGACAGGATATTGACAAAACTGCTGCTTGTCTGCCTGACTGGCGGGTCTTCCACGGGTGGATTCAGTCACACTTCAAGCTGTATATCTTTGCCTTGCGTTTCGAAATATTAACAACTGATTCTTCGGCTTCTAACAGGAGCAGCCGAAAGAACAATAACGGATTCTCTGAAATCTTTCTTCGGTAACACAACGATAATTGCGATTAATGGGATAAGAGACGAGACGTGAACGTGAAAAATATCAGCAACTGATTCTTCGACCTCTAACATGACCAGTCGAAAGAGGAAGAATAACCACTGATTCTATAAAAAAAAACTTTTTTTTTTTTATTAGCAGAATGGTAAATACATTTGATGGGATTACAGTCAAGACGTGATCATAAAAAAAATATCAACGACTGACTTTTCAACCTCTAACAGGAGTTGTAGAAAAAGGAAGAACAATAACAGATTTTCTAGCCTTGAAATCTTTCTTCAACAGCATAAAGGTAAATGCGTTTGATGGGGTTAAAGACGAGATGTGACTGAAAAATATTAGTTAGGGCGCGGAAGTGACAACCAGCAGTCAGGGAAAGGGAAAGTTTCAGGGTTGCGGCTCAGTACAAACGCTGGCTGGAAAGAAAAGAGGTTTTTACACTAGACGAGGTAACAGTATTGGGGGGAAGCTACTTTTAGTAAGACTCCCTGAAGCGGATTGAGGGAGGTATTTCAAGAAGAGGGAAAATGCACTTAATGTAGCTTTTTGATGTTTGTGGAGGTGTGTATGTTAGTAATAGTAGTACCAGAAGGAGAAGTAGTAGTAGTAGTAGTAGTAGTAGCAGTAGTAGTAGTAGTAGTAGTAGTAGTAGTAGTAGTAGTAGTAGTAGTAGTAGTAGTAGTAGTAGTAGTAGTAGTAGTAGAAGAAGTAGAAGGAGGAAGTGGAAGAGGAGGAGGAGAAGGAGAAGGAGTAGGAGGAGGAGGGAAAGAAGGAGGAGGAGGAGGAGAAAGAAGAGAAACAGGTAGTAGCAATACTCATAGTATCAGCAGAAGTACTAGAATTAGAGGGGGATAAAGAAGAGGAGAACTAGAAGGACCAAGCAGTGGCAATGCTTGTAGCAACACCAGCAGTAGCAGAGGACATGTTCCTCAACTCCATCACCTCACCATCATTATTGCAAACCATGAGGGCACAGATGGGACTTACTCAGTTCGGTTCTAAAACTTTT
Organism: Scylla paramamosain; assembly: GCF_035594125.1. Lineage (NCBI taxonomy): Eukaryota > Metazoa > Arthropoda > Malacostraca > Decapoda > Portunidae > Scylla > Scylla paramamosain. The sequence goes on from NC_087152.1 coordinate 16,354,389, forward strand.
CGGCTCATGTCTCTCTTCACCTAATCTTACACTCTGATTTCCCACGACTGTCTCAGCGTGCATCATCCTGCGCGCGCGCGCGCGCGTGTGTGTGTATGTGTGTGTGTGTGTGTGCGCGTGCTAGCGTGTTATATAAAATGTGTGTACATGTTGCGATGTTTGTGGTTTTATTTTTTTAATGTTATCTCTTTGAGTTAGCTTTTACTTTCAGTTAAATATTAGTTTATGTTTCATTTATTTATTTATTTATTTATTTATTTATTTATTTATTTATTTATTTATTTATTTTACCTGTCCCTCAGTCAATTGTTTTAATGTTTCGTCTATATAGCTCTTTTTTGTTGTTGCTGTTGTTGTTGTTGTTGTTGCCTTGGGAATGCCTTCATCATATTTGTGTTGGCTCTGTCTTTGTCCATAACTTGAGACTGCTGTACACATTCGAGTTTTCTTCTTCATTTTTCAGTGTTAAAGCATTTAATAAGGCCATTACATTGCTTTTTGAGTTAAGGATTCATTTTTGGACTATATAATTTTATATAACAAGTTTTTATTTAAAGCGTTGCATCTTTGTGGTTAAAAAATATCTATCTATCTATCTATCTGTGTGAGTGT
>NC_087152.1:16357500-16422500 GCF_035594125.1 Scylla paramamosain
ACAAAGAAGGGAGACCAAAGGGCAAAGCAGATACAGGAAAAAGGAGCTGGTAAATATCAGGTTAGTTCAGCAGTGCATATGAGAGTCAAGGAGTTATAAAGATTCGTCTTGCAAAATCTTCTTAGCATGGGAAACAGACGTGCGTTTTGTCTCTCTCTCTTTCTCTTTCTCTCTCTTGTAAAGCTACGATAGAGACGTTCTTATAATAATCTCATAGGAAAGGAAAAAAAAACAATACTGGAATCAAGAACATATAAAGATTCATCTCGTAAACCTTCTTAGCTTCGGATAAAGACATGTGTTTTGTGTTTTCTCTCTTGTAAAGTTACGACAGAGGCATTCATGTAATAATTCCATTTCAAAAGAAAGAAGAAAAAACAATACTGGAAGACTCATAAACAGAAGGATTATTATTATTTAAGAATGAGGGAGGAAAGAAAATATCTCCATTCATCCGTCTTTTTCCTAATCTTCTTTCGTCTTCCTCCGTCCGCCCGTCCTTCCGTCTTTTCTTTCCTCCTTTCTTTCTTTCTTTCTTTCTTTCCTTTTTCACTCCAAACCTCGGTGAACAACAAACGCATTAGTAGGAGTTTGTCTCGTGTCCTGCAGCTGCCAATGGCTTCCTAAGGTAAACTTCATCCACCAATTAGGTCGCTTCATGAGTCTTGGCAGCCAATCACAATCGCTCATAAAACTTTCGTCGCCGGTCATGCAAGTTAACGGAAGAGAACTCGGAACAAAAGCCATTTATTTCTTTGCTTTCCTTTTTTTTTTTTTCTCTCTCTCTCTCATTCTCTCTCTGGCAACCTTCCTGTATGATGGTATTTCCCTCGGCATTTCTGAAAACTGTTGGTGATCGCTCAGATTGTTACATTACAAGTATATTGTGTTTTCTGTATCTGTCTGTCTGTCTATCTATCGTTTTTTTTTTATTTATCTATTTGTCTATCTATCTTGCCATTTATTTAGAAGCCTGTCTATCTAACCTAACACACACGTGCACACACACACACACACACTCACACACACACACACACACACACACACACACACACACACACACACACACACGTACCCTCTCATGCATATTTTTAATACCTGAGGATCTATAATCTATGAGCTTATTGTTTAACAGATCGGATTCTCTCTCTCTCTCTCTCTCTCTCTCTCTCTCTCTCTCTCTCTCTCTCTCTCTCTCTGGTATCTCCACGAATGATCACAGTTTTCACAAAGCCAATAAAGTCGGAGGCACACGTTTAAAGCTACCCTGTGGACCTCATCTCCTCGGCGTGTGGGGGCTGCTGCAGGCGGTGATGGGGGCAAAAAAACATGGGCTGGATAATGTTGTTAGCGCAGGTGGCTCAGCTGGGAACATTAAGACACGTAACGCCTTAAGCTGATGATGGCGGTGCTCATATGTTATACTGAGGGCAAGAGAGAGAGAGAGAGAGAGAGAGAGAGAGAGAGAGAGAGAGAGAGGGGGGGGGGGGGGAGAGGGTTAAGGAAGGAAACGCTGCATATGATATTGTTTATGTAATGATTTGGTGGAGTGAAATAAATGCGTAATGGATTTTTTTTCTCTCTCTCTCTCTCTCTCTCTCTTTTCAAGGTTACAAAAAGTTGTTCATTAATTTTAAAGAATCATGTTTGGTGTATTGTGTGATGGTGATGTTTATATTTCTATTGTTGTTGCTTTATTTATTGTTGCTGTTGTTGTTGTTGTTGTTGTTGTTGTTGTTGTTGTTGTTGTTCTTCTTGTTATTGTTGTGAGGGTGGTTATTGTTGTCCAGTTATTTTTATTACTCCTCCTCCTCCTCCTCCTCTTCCTCCTCCTCTTCCTCTTCCTCTTCCTCTTCCTCCTCCTCCTCCTCCTCCTCCTCCTCCTCCTCCTCCTCCTCCTCCTCCTCCTCCTCCTCCTTACCACAAATACATACTAACACAAAATAATGATGATAAACTAGAGCATGACAGATTACGTAGAAAAACTAAAAAGCTGATCAAATGCAGCAAAAAATCTGTCGAAGCTCAGATCGCGAACTCATGTAAAACGAACCCAAAAAAATTTTACAGTTATGTAAAAGCAAAAAGGGTCGTAACATCAATGATTGGTCCATTAATAAGCGAAACAGACATGGCGAATACCCTGAACGAGTACTTCTCAACCGTCTTCTCGACTGAGGATGTTCAGGGCAGTCTGCCGACCCCCACGCCTCAGTCACGAGGCACCACGCTGCCAGACTTCACCATCACAGAAAGTGAAATCCTCTCAGTCACAAAGAGCATGAACGTAAACAAAACACCCGGGCCAGACAAGATATCACCCAGGCTTCTTAAAGAAGCAAGAAATGAGCTCGTGAAACCGCTTACAATTTTATTCAATAAAACTTTGCTAGCGGGTAAAGTTCCCCACGAATGGAAACTAGCAAATGTCACGCCAATCTTTAAAAAAGGAAATAAATCTCTCCCAGCCAATTACAGGCCGATCAGTCTCACTTCAGTAGTGTGTAAGCTGATGGAAACAATAATTAGAGATAAAATTGTTAAATATTTAGAAGAAAATAAAATCATAAAGGATTCGCAACACGGTTTCAGAACCAAGCGCTCCTGCTTAACAAACTTACTAGACTTCTTTTATGAAGTATTTAACTCGTATGACGAGACAAAAGCTGTTGATATTATCTACCTTGATTTCCAGAAAGCTTTCGACACTGTTCCCCATAAGAGACTCATCAGTAAAGTAAAAGCTCACGGCATTGCCGGAAACACCCTGAAATGGCTGAGAGACTGGCTCTCTGACAGAAAACAGCGTGTTTTAATAAATGGAAAAGAGTCAGAGTGGCATAAGGTAAATAGCGGCGTTCCTCAAGGCTCTGTATTAGGACCAGTACTCTTCATAATGTACATAAATTATATTGATGAAGGGATAAACTGCAAAATAAGTAAATTTGCAGACGACCACCAAAATAACAAGTAGAGTTACGTCTGTGTCACAATGGCAGGAACTGCAGTGTGACCTCAATAAACTAACAAGCTGGGCAGAAAAATGGCAGATGAGATTCCAATATAGAAAAGTGCAAAATTCTACATATCGGAAGCAACAATGTTCAGGCGAGATATGTAATGAATAACATGCCACTGTCAAGTGCTGATAAAGAAAAAGATCTTGGTGTCGTTTGTGTCAAACGACCTAAAGCCCGAGTCAACACTGCACAGAAACAGTAAAGACGGCAAATAAATTAGTAGGGTTCATTGGAAGAACCTTTGAATTTAAATCAGGAAAAGGTTATACTTGCCTTATATAATTCACTGGTGCGCCCCTCATCTAGAATACTGTGTACAGTTCTGGTCACCATACTACAAAAAAAGACATTGAAAAACTAGAAAAGATACAGCGCAGAGTCACAAAGATGATTCCAAGATTGCGCAATAAGCCGTATGAGGAACGACTGGAAGAACTAAACCTATTTAGTTTAACAAAGCGCAGGATAAGAGGAGACCTAATTGAAGTGTTCAAAATTTTCAAAGGATATAGTAACATTGATGCACATAAATATTTTACCATTGATCATTCTAACCTAACAAGAAATAATGGATTCAAGATTTATACCCAAACGTTTTAAATCCCACGAGGCCAAACATTTCTTCTTTAATCGTATAGTAAATATATGGAATAAACTTCCTGCCGAAATTGTAAACAGCAATATTATTGAATCATTCAAAAATAAAATAGACAAATATTTAAAAGCAAATCCCCAACAAGCTCTCTTCTTGTCCGAATAATTACTAAATTCACTATTAAACTCTTATTCAACAGACACCATTTTTAATATAACTTGTATTAACTTGAGATAGGCGTATAGAGTTCACCGTAGGGTGAATAGTAGAGCTTCCTTTCATCCTTTCCTATGAAAATTTCCATGTCAGTTTTTCCATACTGCATGGTACTTTTCCCCAACTATTTCCATGCCAGCGCAAGCTGGAGGGAGTGGTGGGTGGGGAGGAGCCTTCTGCTATGCTGTCCTGTCTCTCTTCACTGTAGCTAGTTAGAAGTAGTTACCAAACAGCCTTGCAAGGACCAAAAGGTCTGTTGCTGTTTGGCTTTCCTTTGTATTCCTTTGTATTCCTCCTCCTCCTCTCCTCCTCCTCCTCCTCCTCCTCCTCCTCCTCCTCCTCCTCCTCTCCTCCTCCTTACTCTCCAGTCTTTCTGATTACCTCTTTATTCTTTCACCACTACTATTTTCTCCCCCTCCTCTTGTTCTTATGTCTCTTCTTCCTCATCCTCTTACATCTCTCTTTCCTCCTTTTACATCTATCCTTCCTCCTCCTCCTCTTCCTCCTCCTCCTCTTCTTCTTCTTCTTACGTCTCTCCTTCCTGCTCCTCTTCCTACACGTCAAAAAAACAATAGGTGACAATGAACGAAAAATTGTTTTAAGTCAACTCTCTTTCTCTCTTTAATGAGGTCACCAATGAAAACCGTTCTGAGCTTTTGAAAACTCTCTCTCTCTCTCTCTCTCTCTCTCTCTCTCTCTCTCTCTCTCTCTCTCTCTCTCTCTCTCTCTCTCTCTCTCTCTCTCTCTCTCTCTCTCTCTCTCTCTCTCTCTCTCTCTCTCTCTCTCTCTCTCTCTCTCTCTCTCTCTCTCTCTCTCTCTCTCTCTCTCTCTCTCTCTCTCTCTCTCTCTCTCTCTCTCTCTCTCTCTCTCTCTCTCTCTCTCTCTCTCTCTCTCTCTCTCTCTCTCTCTCTCTCTCTCTCTCTCTCTCTCTCTCTCTCTCTCTCTCTCTCTCTCTCTCTCTCTCTCTCTCGTCGATAAGAAAGACGCCAATAAAGAATAGCCAGTAATTATATCGCGATTGCTCCCACGCCAGCTGTTAGTGTCATTCGATGGGAGGAAAAAAAGTTCCTGAGACCATAATTAGAGGCAAGAGAGTTAATCATACGTATTGGTGTTTTTTTTTTTTCTTTTTTTTTTTTTGTATTCCACCACTTACAGATATGACGTGAAGCAGCGGAGGTTGTTGGGTGACTCTGGCTTTATTGCGTTGTGTGCTGTTAGTTTCAAATGTGTGTGTGTGTGTGTGTGTGTGTGTGTGTGTGTGTGTGTGTGTGTGTGTGTGTGTGTGTGTGTGTGTGTGTGTGTGTGTGTGTGTGTGTGGTTTACCTTATGTACTTCAGATTTGGTATTGGGCATTATTATTTTTTTTTATTACCGTATACGCTCTCTCTCTCTCTGTCTCTCTGTCTCTCTCTCTCTCTCTCTCTCTCTCTCTCTCTCTCTCTCTCTCTCTCTCTCTCTCTCTCTCTCTCTCTCTCTCTCTCTTCAAGTTCTCTTTTTTTGTTCTTCATATTTAAATTCTTGTTCTTGTTTTTCATATTCTCATTTTTGCCATTCTTTTTCTTTACTGTCCTGGGAAAATCATGTAAGTGTTTTGGGAAAGAGAGGTCAGACTTAAGAAAAAAAAAAAAGTGGTGACAGAACAAGACTTTAGGGAGTACGATGCAATAGTTATGTGTCAGGGTAAGTAGGAGAGCAAGGAAACGAAAGACCAAGGATTACGTATAACAACAGTGCCAGGCAAGCAGCGGCGGGATAGCAGAGCGGGGGAAACTGGTAAGAGGATGAATAGCAGAAATATTCATGAGGAGTTTTATCGCAGATGGAAAAACACTCCAGCGAAGGACTTGAGAAGACTTGAGACAGTAGTGGGAAAAAAGTAGTGCAGAGGAGAGAGAGAGAGAGAGAGAGAGAGAGAGAGAGAGAGAGAGAGAGAGAGAGAGAGAGAGAGAGAGAGAGAGAGAGAGAGAGAGAGAGAGAGAGAGAGAGAGAGAGAGAGAGAGAGAGAGAGAGAGAGAGAGAGAGATAAGAAGTAGAAAAGTGAAGAAAAAAGAAGAAAATTTGAAATAGAAGAAAAAGAAGAAGAAGAAGAAGAAGAAGAAGAAGAAGAAGAAGAAGAAGAAGAAGAAGAAAGGGAAGAAAAGAAGAAGAAATAAAGAAGAAAAGAAGAAAAGAAAAGAAAAGAAAAAAGATGAGGAAGGAAGGAGGATTTAACGAGTACAGAGAGAGAGAGAGAGAGAGAGAGAGAGAGAGAGAGAGAGAGAGAGAGAGAGAGAGAGAGAGAGAGAGAGAGAGAGAGTTCATTACAGTCAGGATGTAGCGTGTAGTCAGCGCGACACAATGAAGGGTAAGCATGTTATCAGGAGATGCATTACGCAACACTAATGACACATGTTCCTTTTGTTTAGCTTCAGCATTATTCCTCACATCGCTGCCCTTTCGTCTGCTCATTAACTCCGTTTGAAGATCTCTTTGCTCTCCATTCGGCGCGATGCCAATGAAGTGTAATATCAGTGAAGGAAATGCTCTTAAACATATGTAAGTACTTTGTTTTATGTGAGAAGTTTTGACATATGTAACAAAAACTAAAAAAAAAATGGAAGAGTTCACTTGAAGTTCCTGTTCCTTAAAGAATCAATTCCAAGTCCAAGATTGAAAAGTGAAAAGTGTAAAGTGTTAAAATATCTCCACTGAAATATGTTGTACGAATTAGTTGTATCTTTGTAAACTTTATGTGTAAATGTTGTCTCTACTATTCATGGATTGGGATGACAGGTGGGAATAAGAAGGTAGGTATGTTTCTTACAGGGACTACCACGTGTAGGCCTGACGGCTTCTTGCAGCTTCCCTTATTTTCTCTTATTTTTACCTTAACCAATGATGTAGTGTTGGTTAGCAGCTTCACGTAGGCGATGCGAGACGTGTATGGTTCAACATTTCAGCCTCTCGTCCACACACAATAGCTGTTCCCAATAACTTTTGCTCGGGTGCACTCATAGCTGTTATTTCCATGTACCGTAAGCTTCCCATAGATTAATCCCCTACGAATACTCCACACAAAAGGATACACCACAAAATACTCTTATGGTAGATATGGTTATTTGAGGTTAGGGTACGCTAATTGAGGTTAGGTAGGTTAGGTTAATTTATATCATATTAATTTGTGTTAAGTTAAGTTAGGCTATCTCATGTTAGGTTAGGTTAGATTAGTTTAGGTGGATCTATTTATTATGACGGCAGATATTTTGCGTGAAATCTTCGTGGGGTGGAATTTAAAGTACAGGGAAGCGTTCGTTATTCCACACTGAAAGAGTGTCGTATAACTCCACCTGTTATTGGAAGCGTTGTAGCGGCGCCGTGTAACTTCGTGGACATGCGGCTCTTGTTCCAAACGTAGTAGCAGCAGTACAATATACCTTCTGGGACATAGCATTGTTATTTGAAACTTTACAGCTCTACCCTATGACTTGACGGAAAATTTATATATGTAACTATTTTTTCTCTCTCTTTTCTATTCACTAAAGGGAGTTGCAATATTGTTGAGGTTTGCCGCTTGTGTTGAGCTTGTCCCCTGGTGGATAGTATATCCTTCACGTTATCAGTGAAAAATACAACCCTTAAAATGTAATACGGTTATGTCTTTATAGTATTTTCAGCATACACGTTGCCAGCGAACCCATGATGGCACAAAAAGCCACGGAGATCACGCTTCTTTGCTCGCGTCAGAGTTCGAAGAACAGATGTTTGTGTTTTACAGCAAGATAAAGTGATAGGGAAGGATCAACACTATAAATGATTACCACTTAGGTAGGTTTTCATTAAACTGTTTTTATTTCAGTGCATTGTTCAATACTAGGTATGAGTGTGTTAATAGAAAGAGAAAAGAATGAATATTGTATAAGAAGAGAAAAGGTGTAATCTACGGCCAGTGAGAGAGAGAGAGAGAGAGAGAGAGAGAGAGAGAGAGAGAGAGAGAGAGAGAGAGAGAGAGAGAGAGAGAGAGAGAGAGAGAGAGAATTACAATATAAGATAAAAAAAACAAAAACAAACAGACAGACAGACAGAGACACAGAGAATTACGATATAAGATGGAAAAAAAACATAAATCACAATTCAAAACCTACGTACATTAAAAAATAGAAAAAAAAATACGAAGGAAAAGAAGGAGCGATTGGGGATCTGCTTTTGGATTCAGGTATAGGGGAAGGGAATATGATTTTAAAGGATTTACTTTACGTGAGGAGGCAGTGCATTTTGTTAATCTGAGTTGTGGCGCCTCTGAGACAGTCATGGTAAGCTTAGGATTAGGAGCAGCTCTCATGCACCAGCGGGAAGGGGATGTGGAGGCTTGGCAAGTGTTGCTGTGGTTGTGGTGGTAGAGGCGGCGTGAAGATGGAGGAATTGTGGTAGTTGTAGTTAAAGGCAGATGTGAAGGTGGAGAAATTGTGGTAGTTGTAGTGAGAGGCAGTGTGAAGGTGGAGGAATTGTGGTACTTGTAGTTAGAGGTGGTGTAAAGATGGAGGAAGTACGGTGCTTGTTCCTGGATCGGTAAATGCACAAAATTACACTAGTTCCACTTCAGGGAACAAAATTGTTTTATTCTTATGAGTAAAATCATGCAGTGGGCAGTGTTGTGTATAAGTAGGTGTTTTATTTTGGAGTGCGTTATGCATGATTCTTCCTCCAGCATACCCGAGATTATTTCACTAAGATGTTAATCTCTTAGGTCTGGAAAAGCATTGTGAGGGAAATGTTGCTTTCAAGCCTACACCGGATGAAACGGAAGCACTTTCCTCTGTAACATTTTGGAAAGTAACAACTCAGACATTAGGTACCAACGTAATGCTTCATCTTATGTTTCCTCTCACCACTGCATTCCACTCACCAGCCTCACTCTCATTGTGAATTTACAGATAAAAAGATTCGTTCTCTTCCATTTCCTCTTTACGCTAAAAAACCTAAATGAAAGCATGGAGAGCGTTACCAAGTCTCTCTCTCTCTCTCTCTCTCTCTCTCTCTCTCTCTCTCTCTCTCTCTCTCTCTCTCTCTCTCTCTCTCTCTCTCTCTCTCTCTCTCTCTCTCTGGAATGCCACGTATAGGCCTAATGGCTTTTTCCAGCTTCTCTTATTCTCTCTCTCTCTCTCTCTCTCTCTCTCTCTCTCTCTCTCTCTCTCTCTCTCTCTCTCTCTCTCTCTCTCTCTCTCTCTCTCTCTCTCTCTCTCTCTCTCTCTCTCTCTCTCTCAGGAAAAGATTCAGCCACTGCCACATACCACCAAGGGCCACCAGGTGTTGCCGCTGACAGAGACAAGTTGGGAGTGAAACGCACCGACCTTTGGGGAGGTGTGTCTGTCTGTCTGTCTGTCTGCCTGTCTGTCTTTCTGTCCCTGAGCGGCATGAGATCACTCGTCGGGTGAAAAAGATTGACGATGATCGCAGGATGAGAGTAAAAGTAATTAATGACTTGTCGGAATCATAATATGGGTGTGTGTTGTGTTTATTCTATTATATATTACGACTACTACAACTACTACTACTACTACTACTACTACTATTACTACTACTACTACTACTACTACTACTACTACTACTACTACTATTACTATTACTACTATTTCAGGTGAGGTTTAATTCGTGATGAATAAGCAAAGTCATAATGCTCTCCACACCGATCCTTGCCTTGCTTCTCCACACAAGTGCAATACCGTCCTTTAGAAATATAAAATAAAGCCCACGACTCTCCCTTGCGTTGTCCCCAAAGCTTATCGTCCCTTACACCTCTTCTCCCCAGGGCGCAGGGGTCTCCGCCCCATTAACGTCTGTACACATGAAAGACTTACTACTTCACCAAGGGATTCTCGCTGCCCGGCTCAGCACACCCTTGCGCCCTAAAAATGTTGGGAGGTATTAAAACTCCTACCATGTTGTACCTTGTAGCTATCAGTATTTACTCTTCTCTCATAGAAGGAAATTGGGTTACGGCAAGAAGGAAGGCATTAGCTATAAACTTGATCAAATCCGTGAAGGCAAAGTGCGAAACGAGCCAGCCACGCGTTATCTCTCTGACTGACTTAACTAGACACCCTCCACTCAACAGGGATTGCAGGTACGGGAAGGTGGTGCAAATGCTTTCAGTTACAAATGCCTGTATAGAATTTGTTCAAGCGCGCGGCCCAGGTGGCTGTGGTGAAGTGGTCCCGGGGCTGAGTCGTTCAGCGCCAAATGGTCGTACGTAGTCGTCCAGCTTTTTTGGATGATTTAAGTCTTCGTGAACGAGGAACATGACAGCTTTAAACTTGCAGAACATTCCCATGGATCTGAGCAAATTGTGAAAAAAGTTTTGTTTGTGTGTGTGTGTGTGTGTGTGTGTGTGTGTGTGTGTGTGTGTGTGTGTGTGTGTGTGTGTGTGTGTGTGTGTGTGTGTGTGACGTCTTTCCCAGTGATCGTTTCTCTAACAACATCAGAACACCAGTCAAATACCAGCAGCATAAATACATTATTTTTTTACTTTAATAAATATCACCATAAATCATGTATAGTAATTAAAAGGTAAGCGTGGTACTTCAGTCCACAATCCGATTACCAAAACATTCCTATTCTCCCAATCCAGCATAACAGTAGTGGACAGACAGACAGACTTGCCCCAAATCACATCGAATATATATATATATATATATATATATATATATATATATATATATATATATATATATATATATATATATATATATATATATATATATATATATATATATATATATATATATATATATATATATATATATATATATATATATATATATATATATATATATATATATATATATATATATATATATATATATATATATATATATATATATATATATATATATATATATATATATATATATATATATATATATATATATATATATATATATATATATATATATATATATATATATATATATATATATATATATATATATATATATATATATATATATATATATATATATATATATATATATATATATATATATATATATATATATATATATATATATATATATATATATATATATATATATATATATATATATATATATATATATATATATATATATATATATATATATATATATATATATATATATATATATATATATATATATATATATATATATATATATATATATACTATATTGATATATATATATATATATATATATATATATATATATATATATATATATATATATATATATATATATATATATATATATATATATATATATATATATATATATATATAAGAGGATGAAACCAAATGAACGTGATAGATTATATACCTTAAACCCAAAGATACAAGTACCATTAGTAGTCTTCTTTTGACTCATCATCATTGTCATCGGCCAGCATCAGACAGACAGATATATGCCATAAATCACACAATATACAAGAGGATGCAACCAGATGGATGTGATAGGCGATTACATACCTTAACACTAAAGGCGCAAGGGCCATTAGTAATCTTGTTTTGATTCAGCATCATTGTCATTGGCCAACCTTCACCATGGCGGCCCAACACTCAAACACACAGCTCGTATTATTGGGTGATGGGCGGCCCGATAAAAAGTGAGCGGCTCTCGTCAATCGAGGAGCGTGAGGACCACAAGTGGGAACCTGATTATGAAGCGTGTGTTCTGGTTTTCACATTTGAGTCGGCAATAGTTTAGGCAAGTAACGCTATGTGTTTGTAATTCTTCACTATTGCATGTAATGAAGAGAAAATGACGAATTATTTAGGCAGTAACGTTATGTGTTTGTAATTCTTAATTTTTATATGTATGTAAAGAGGAAAAATTGAAGAATATTGCGGACAGGTGTGCTTGTAATTCTTCATTTTTTGCATGTAAAGAGGAGGAATTTAATGATATTTTTAACAGATGATGTTATGTGTTAGTAATTCTTCACTATTGCATGTAAAGGACAGAAAGTGTGGATTTAGTTTTTTATTTGGATGCGAAATAATTCTGATGTTGTGGGTATCGATTTTTATATCCGTACATTCTTAATTGTTGTGTTCATGCAGATCTTTCTATCATCTTTCTATCTATATTCATAAAGCTATACTCCAGTGTTAGGGAAAGGGGTAGACTACACTTTTGACTTCCTAACTCTTCATTCCTCTCATCTCCCTCTCCTCAGTTTTTAACGCAGCAGCTAAAGTGAGGAGCAAACAGTGCCCAGTTATTCTAATAACTTATGAAGGCCGCTAAAGTGCTCTGTGCTGTACCACCTAAATACATCCCAGCCATCATCACCACATCATTATTGCCACTACCTTTATTAAAAATCCACCTTTCTTTTACTCTTTCTGGCCGGACGCTCCCTGACGCCTTTTGTCGTGTTAACATCCCCTCAACTAATCCACCACCACCGCCGCCGCCGCCGCCACCGCCGCTACCTCCGCTGTTGCCTCCCCTTCAATATTGGATTTTTTGCCCTGTAACACATGGCTAGGAATTTCTAATAAAAGTGAGCTGCCTGACGAACCCTTAGTCTAACAGTACGGCATGCAGCACAAACAGCAGCAGCAGCACAGTAGTAGTAGCAGGATAAATAATACCATCAACACCAAGAACTCCAACAAGTGAGGGTCGGACGACTTCAGGCCGGACAGGGCGAAACAGTAAACAAACTCTCTACTTTGATCATCTAAGATAGATAAATGACGCTACAATATAATGAAGCGCAACCCATGGTTCAAATTAACTTCGACGGAAAGCAATCACTCCGCGTACGATGGCGATTCAGTGATATCCGGCATAATGAACAAGAGACAGTTACCTGCAAAGAGAAAGAGGAGGAGGAACAGAAGGCGGTGGAGGAGATGAGGGGACAAAGACGATTGCTGGAAGATGAGGGAACGGCAACAGCTGCTGACTCACACACACATACACACACACACACACACACACACACACACACACACAGGAGCTGCAAGGCTTTTAGGATAAAGGCTCAGTGGCTCTATTTGCTCCTATTGGTGGGCAAAGCACCGCGCTTCCCCCAGACCGTCATCGATGGACGGGGAGGTTATTGTAGAAATGTAGTGTCTCAAACAAAGCAAGATGGACGATAACGCTCGATATGCTGATTTCATGAGGACCTGTGAGCTTAACGTGATTAAAATGTATATTCAGGAGACAGTTAAATAATGCAACATGTCATTATAAGACAAGAAATGACGAGATTAAACGTGATGAATTTAAAGAAGAGGAAGAAAATTTTCAAATAGAAAGGTAGATGATTCTCAGTAATCAGCATTTTAGTGTCTAGTCGATTAAAAAATAAACACTTTTATGGATGTAAATGGTAAGTGGAGGTAAGTAGACATGTTCTATACAGGGACTGCCACTTGTAGGCCTGGTGGCTTCTTGCAGCTATTTTTTTATTTTTTTTTTATTCTTGGTTCTTATTGTTGTTATTCCATGAAAAAGAAACAACAAGCTTGTTGATCTCAATGGTACAAACTTAGAGAAGTATTAATAATGTGAGAGACAAAAGTGTGAGGAGTGCAAAGAAAAGGTAGAAGTATAGCAAGGAGGAATAACAACACCCAGCATTCAGCAATCAATACCCGATGCATGGATCACTGATAACCGCGCACTGTGACCGCCGCTGTGAAGTCTTTCTCCTCTGGACCGTGACCATATGAGAGTGCATACACACATACAGACAGACACACTTTCACCAAATCATTTCCTTCGATATGCACATGCACGTACGTAAACGACACACACACACACACACACACACACACACACACACACACACACACACACACACACACACACACACACACACATCCCCTTGCCTATTTCGTTTTTTCTTGGGGCAAACTGTCCTCCCGCAGAATAACGGTTAATCCCCGGAATCCTGGTCACTCTTGCTTAATTGCGGTGACCCAACGTTTGATGGGGAGCCGCTGGTGTGTATAGTGTTATTTACTCCTTGAACACTGTTGCTCACTACCATCGGAGAAGGGTTGGGACGGAAGGTACGTGTGTGTGTGTGTGTGTGTGTGTGTGTGTGTGTGTGTGTGTGTGTGTGTGATACTTTTTTAACATTTTTACAGAAGCAGGGGCCATAAAGGAGAACAGGAGATAATTGTATCCGATACTGGAGGATTTGGAAGATTTTAAAAAAGGGGTTGTGGTTCTGGTGGCGTGTTTTGAATTCCCAACTTCATGTACCCATGCTGCTGTCCAGTTTCTTTCCTTCCTCCCCAAAGATCGTGACCTCGCTGTCGAAGTGTTTACCTCTGATCCCGCTCACCTTGAAAAGCAAAAATATGTATATGCTGCACTACTACGAAGTCTTATTTTTACGTTGTTTAGCCATGGACGAAATTCGAACATTCTGCATTCTGTTCTACAACGTTGAACCTTTTTCTGTCTACGATAAGTACTCTGTCAACAATCTGTCCTCTCTTTGGTTTTGTAAGATTGTTGGTATAGTAGATGTCTTAAAATTGAAAGAAATCATTAAGTACATTGAAAGTGAGGGCAAAATGTTACTCGATTTCTAAACACGGCTGTACCTTTCACGTCCAGAGCATAAGAGTGTAAGAAAAGCTGCATGAATCCACTATGTGTACATGTTGCAGTCCCTGTTCATACATTTACGTTCATGCACACTTAGCAGCTCTTGACATAAATCTATCAGATATTTTAAGCTTTCCCAATAACTGTGCAGTAATAATCTGATTACTTAGGGCTTTTCCAGTCATCTGCCATTGTATTTGAAAACCAGTATCTTTCTATCTCTGTTTAAAAGTGAACAATCATATTTAGATTTTTTGAACTTTTGTCTTAAGCGCATTTGTGTGTGTGTGTGTGTGTGTGTGTGTGTGTGTGTGTGTGTGTGTGTGTGTGTGTGTGTGTGTGTGTGTGTGTGTGTGTGTGTGTGTGTGTACACCAGCATGTAGTTTCAATTACTCCACGCCTAAGCACCGGTAGTAATAAAGATATTTTTAGATAGCGCTGAGGGAGAGAGCTGATATATTTCCAATCAGCTAAATACTCGCAATACATGTTGGTGCACTAACTTACTTGTCTACCTCCGATATGAGCAAAACCTTTATCCCTCACAGAGTTCGCAGCCCCAGCCAACAACATGCATACACTCGCCCGCCCTTCATTACCATTGTTCTCTTGCCGTCTGCCTGGGACGTGTAGAAAGACACGCTTCCGCACCTTCAGAGACATTAACTGGGAAAAAGGTAGACGCGAGGTGGCCCTTGAAACCACTTATCTCACCCCTCTACCGCCCATTCATTTGCCACCTCCACTGTGTATTCCATTGTTCGTTCCCTGCTCACAATGCAGCCCACCTTTCCCCTCATGTCTTTTTTTCTCCGTTCCTTCTCCTCTTTTAGTTAATGCAGGCAGCCGCGGCCTCCGTGACCCCCTTTGTCTGCCTCGCCTCCACCACAGATGGACTCTTCCCTGCCAGTGTCGCTAATGAGCTGCTCCCTTGTGCCACGGCTTCCTTTTTTTTTCTGCCGTGTGCTTTAGACTGAAGAACTAAACAAGTTAATTTTTAGATCTCCATTATAAAACTATTTATCTTTGTACTGTAATCTCATATACGCGACAAGCTTTTCCATGAATATCATTATATTAGTTTACCTACGTAGCTGAGGCTTCCCCTGTCAGCACTTGGTGGAATACTTGAAAGAGTGCTTCTGTCTATCACTAAAGTGTGTGAAGTGTGAAACAACAGGTTAAAGTTTTTTTTTTCTTTCTTTCTTTCTTTCTTTCTTTGTCTTGCACCTTTTCTGCCAGTCCCGCATTAGGTAGACCGGAGGCCAGGCAGGCAGAAGCGACTATTTGCAAGACTGGCAAAATACTGAGAGATGTTTTATTCCACAGCGGGAAGTAAAAAGAGAACTCAATGCATCGAGATGAAGAGCGTTCACCATTGCTTGTTGTGGGGTTTAACATAAGTTAGAAAAGAACGAACACATTTTCTGCCGCAAAACTGCAAACAAGTATTTCACATTGCGCTGATTGTACACCTCATTCCATGATTACCAATACACTGTGAATGCATCATGATATTGTATTTAGCATAGAGCACACTGCAAGTAAAGTCTTACAAAACGTAATGTATCACAACTCAAGGAAACTGGAATTATTGTTAAAGAAGAGAAATGTAGTTTACCCAAATAAAATCTGCATTCAACTAAAGAAGATAAATTGATTTTAGTTTGAGTATTGCAATGGCTCGGTGGCCTCTGCATGGTAACCAGGCGTCACTTTTCATCACACCGTTGTCACCTGTCGTCT
This sequence comes from Scylla paramamosain, assembly GCF_035594125.1. Lineage (NCBI taxonomy): Eukaryota > Metazoa > Arthropoda > Malacostraca > Decapoda > Portunidae > Scylla > Scylla paramamosain. The sequence goes on from NC_087152.1 coordinate 16,373,670, forward strand.
GCAAAGTTTTTTTTTTCAGTGGCTTCAGGATATGCATTACACTTTCATCTGTGCTTTCAGTTTTCCCAGCCAGCAGAGGATCGCTTCTGCCTCACGTAAAATTTTTCTTCGCGGAATAACAAAGATGTTGAGTTGCTTCCTGTAAAATACACACACATACACACACACACACACACACACACACACACACACACACACACACACACACACACATGCAGTATTTTATTAGATAACATAAGGAAAATTAAAGAAAATGGCAATATTATCTCTAATAACACCAGTTCTTACACGTGTATTTTCATTAATGTGCGAGAACCACGCGCTTTTGAATAAGTTAATTGATTCATTACGCTATTAATTAATTGATCATTCGCTCAGTGATGTCGAAGTGCACGCAGTGCATGACGAGGCGTTACTGCTGCTCACTTGTCGAGGGACACAAGTGCAAAGGTAAACACTGACTCTACCCTTACTACTAAAAATAGTTGGTGAGGGAAATGGTGCGAATTTTTCCTCGTCGAGGCGAGGATAGTGAAATGTGGAGTTTCATATGACTTTTACCTCTTGTGAATAAAAATTATGGACTCACCAGCATGTGTATGATACATAAAGAGTATTTGCTGAGGAAAATGTTGGTCGGTATTCTTAAACACTATACTAAAATGCTACACAGATGATCGTACGGATTCTCATGGGTGTTTTTTTTTTTTTTTTTCCTATTGAAAATCCAGAGTCCTTGTTAAACAGTCACTAAAATCATACAGGCACACTTGAAACCCCAATAACACCTAGTTAGAAATAGTGGAGTTACACCACAGAAACGTTTGATAAACAATATGAAGCGTTATCTTTTACTTGTATCACACCAAACATATTCACATCTTTGAGACTGATTCCCGAGAAGATGATGGCGGGTCTACATGTCAGGGTCATGTCCGAGGAAAAAAAAGAAGCCCGCTCCCTAAAAGAATCAGGAGTAGATAATTTAAAAGAGTGGTAGATTTGTTTTGACGTTTCTCTGTGCTCCTCTCTTGAAAGAGTTCAAGTCGTAAAGAGAAGGAAATCCAGAAACAGGAAGAGAGTTTCAGAATTTACCAGTGGAAATGATGAAAGTGTGTAAGTCCTGATAAACTCTTGCATTAGTAAGGTGAATAGAATAGAGGTGAAATTATGTAGAAAGTCTTGTGTAGTGAGGCCACGGAAGGATGAAGGCATGCAGTTAGCAAGTTCAGAAGAGGAGCAATCTACTCGTAGTTTGAGTGGCAGGAGCCCAGGAAATACTACTCAGCCCGCTGTCGTTGACTGACCAAGAGGCTTGTGATGAAAACTGCTTTTGTGGAATTTTCATATTTACTACCCTACACCTCTCACTCTACACTGGATGGAGGAGCCAATGGTTCTGCTACTGCTCCGTTTTCTTCCTCCATGTCTCTTTGTGTGTGTTTTTTCTTCTTTTTCTTCTATTTGTCTGTGGAGGTTTAAGAATATGAGAACATATGTAGTCAGTTGTTTGCTGTATGGAGATGAAACCAGATTGCCGTCCCAGGCGATGAACAAACTGCTTCACCAAGACACGTAACACATATGGCGAATGATTTTCACATAGTAAGGACTCTCTCTCTCTCTCTCTCTCTCTCTCTCTCTCTCTCTCTCTCTCTCTCTCTCTCTCTCTGTACTGGTGAGTTCTCCGGGATAATAACTTTCCCTCCACCCTCAACTCTCCTCCCAAATATTCCCTTCAGCGAGCGTAGTCCCGCCGTGCGTCCTCCGCCGGCAGTCCGTGAAAGCTGGGCGACGCAATGAACCAGACCATTAGGAGGAGATTTGGCCGCGGTGAATGAGGCATTTGGCCATTAAGGGGAGTAGCGGCCAGGCGGCGGCAGGACCGTCCCGTTGCACGTAGTTTATTGGTAGAGCTTCAACTTTGTGTGTGTGTGTGTGTGTGTGTGTGTGTGTGTGTGTGTGTGTGTGTGTGTGTGTGTGATGGTCGTTTGGAGGATGGGAGAAGTCGGTATCTGTGTGCCTGTTGTGTTTGTTTGGGGCCTATATTTAGTCTCTCTCTCTCTCTCTCTCTCTCTCTCTCTCTCTCTCTCTCTCTCTCTCTCTCTCTCTCTCTCTCTCTCTCTCTCTCCTCTCTCTCTCTCTCTCTCTCTCTCTCTCTCTCTCTCTCTCTCTCTCTCTCTCTCTCTCTCTCTCTCTCTCTCTCTCAATCCGTCCTTGGGCCTAAAGGCTTGACCAACCCGCAAAAAAGTTTAACATATAAAGTTTAATTTAAGTATGATGTGTATTTTTGTTCTCCGGCAGGGGAGGTGTCAGATTGGGGCTTAATAAGTATAATCAACGTTCTCTTGTCGATAGCAAAACCCACATTTAGTTTTAATCACAGCTTGTCCAGCTTGATACAGTGATATTAAAGGACTATATATCTGCGTCCCTCCCTCCCTCCACGTTGCCATCAATACCAAACACAGGAAAGTTGTACTCACCAATGGGGCCGTTTTCCTGCACCTCGCCGAACATGGTGGTATTGGGGAACACAGGTGGGTTGTCGTTGATGTCCTTCACTAACAGGGTCACCACAGTCTCTACTAGGTGCACGCGGCCGCCACGAGTCCGCTTACGCGTCACCCAATCAGCTCGTGACGCGTGGTAATCCTGCCTGTTCCCGCCAAACACGCTCATGTCACCGCAACCTCCGCCGTTTCCTCCTGCAGTGTGCTCTTCTTCTCCAGAGTAAGGGGAGTCGAAGGAGGTGTTGTAGAGCATGGTGTCCCTCGTCTTTCTGGGCTCCCTTGTCTCTCTTCGCTTCCTGAGACTTCGTTCAACGCCAGATGTTTTTGAGTCGTGTTGTTCAGTTATTGGTTCTTGAGTAAGAAACAAATTAACTTTAGAGGGTATGCCTTCCCGTGTTGAACTCAGATTTTCACTGGACGTCTTGCTTTGTCTACTTTTCTCCGTTCCCTGTTTTTCAGCGTCATTTTTTCCAAGGTTCAGAGTTGTGGAGAATGTTTCCCATTCAGTCTCAGAGGATTTGATCGGGAGGTGTTGTGGATTAGTCTCGGCTGTGCCTCTGGCCGCGTCCACATCTGAGCGTGGCTTTCTCCTGACTCCCTGCTGGAGCCATTCACCTCCCTCAACGGAAGTTGTCTTTTCTTCTGTCGAAATATTAAAGATATTTTTTCGCTCAGAATTTATGGTTGCCTGAACTTTCGTGGCAGACTTCTTGAATGTCTGCGACGCTTGATTCGATTGCAATCTGAAATTCCTTCCTGTAAAATTAGAAGAGATATTGAGATTTTGTTCCAGTTTGGTATGTAGTGTTGTATTGCCGTGGCAGAGCTTTGCCGCGGATGCCACAGGCCGCTGGGCGGCGAGGTGTGGCTGGCCAGATGCACGCACCATCCCTAATGTATTGTTCTTGTTCACCCAAGGCTCACGACTGTGCATGAATCCTCTGAGGCTCTGGAAACTTTCTGTTGCATTTTTAATCTCTGCGGTTCTCTTAGTTCTTAGCTGCTGCTCGTTTGTCCACGGAATGTCTGAAGTTTGTGGATATACTAACTCCATCTTCCTTTTAGATAATCGCTTCGTCTCTGTCGCTTCCTGGGTGTTGTAAACTGAAGACTTCTGAAAATTATGCCGCCTTCCTGGCAGACTGCCTTCAGCTCTCTGTGAATGGTCCGGCTCACGCCACTCTCTTTCTGCATGAGAGGGAGTCGTCGCCTCAGGATGAGGATTTTGTGGAGTTTTCTCCCCAATTTGCTTCCGCGGCCCACTGAGGGAACTACTGGTTTGGCTGCTCGTTATTTGCTGAAGTCCTTGGATCCTTTCGTTTATGGCTGTTCCGGTGCAATTTAGATGCCTAGTCAAAAACTGACTTGCTGTCCACTGAGCCTCCAGTTCCCTTGCATCACTGTCCTTCACTATCTTTCCAATCAGTAACTTGTCTTCACCTGGCATCAATTCATAACGAGGGCTCTTAAAAGTTTCTGATGGCATTTCTTTCAGCACCTCGTCGTTCGTATTTCTCTTCCCATCTGCCTCCAGCACTCTTCTCTCCTCTCCCTCGTTAGTGTCTAAGGTCTCCCGCGTCTGGCTTCTCCTCCGGGCTTGTCTCGGGTGACGGCTGTGGCTGCTGTGAGGGTCTGCTTGGACATCGCCACCAGGGACTGATTGGAATGCCTGGCCGTCCCGCACTTGTACCCGCACCTTCCATACGTGCCTTCCTCGCGGGGGATCTCGATCTAGCGCCTGCAACACCAATGGCAAGAGATAATGTGTTTTCTGAATGCTTTGTTTAGCAGGAGAATTATCTATCTAACTACCTATCTATCTATCTATTTATTTACCTACTTGTCTACATATCTGTTTATATATATATATATATATATATATATATATATATATATATATATATATATATATATATATATATATATATATATATATATATATATATATATATATATATATATATATATATATATATATATATATATATATATATATATATATATATATATAATCCATTTAACTACTACCACTCACCCGCTGCTGGATGAGTTCTCCACTGTGGGCGTTGATACTGAAGAAGGCATCGGAGGGAGAGAATCCATCCACGCCATCGCCACTCAGAGTGTAGAGGAGCCCCTGCTTGTCCTGCCGGTCCTTGTCAGCCGCCTTCACCTGCACATACACACACACACACACAGGGAAAGGAGGGCAGTGAGAACCAGCCTCTCTGTACTACTTTCACTCACAGATACTACAATTCGTGCGGCATTGTGCATTAGGTCGCCGCTACATTTACCTGCAAAATTCGCTTCTCTCCATCATTTCGCTGTATATCCATCAACACTATAACCTCTCTTCTTGTCTTTTTGTCTGTGTCTCTCTGTCTCTCTGTCTCTCTCCATTTATTCTCGTCCTTTTTTTACATTTGCATTTAGAGAGGACGTGGATGAGAGACGGGAGGGGAACACAAGTACTTTCTTTGAAGGCTGGCAGAGGGACAAAAACAAACAGGCGCTCATTAATGCCAGTCAGAGATGAGGGAAAAATGAAGTGCCGAGGTGAGGACGGGGGCTGCCAATGGGGCTATTAATTTGAGAGAAAGGGAACGTCGACGAAACCTAGACGGAAGCGGTAGGGGGAGGGAATAAAGATTTAGAGCGAAGGGTAATATGTTGAAGTAAAATTTTCTTATAGTGATTGTTAAGCGCAAGAAAGATTGATCCATGATGATTAAACAAAGTGATTGATAACATGTGCTAATATTGCTTCTCCTTCTGCTATTTCTCTTCCTCCTCCTCAAGTAGAAGGGGGAAAAAAAACGCCTTCTGACAGTGAGGACATTTGATATCTTACACTCTCCGACACATCCTGATAATGAACAAAGGGCAAATCAACATATTCATGAATAATAATTTTGCTACTGACATGACGCGGAATCCCTCCCCGTGAAAAATAGTCGAGAGGAACATTAGTTACGGTACGGAGAGCTTTCAACTTATGAGTACTTATCCTGTGTTCATGTTGGTGTCTCCTTGCTTTCTCGTTCACTCACTCACCCGTTCACTCGTTCACCCACCCTCACTCACTTTCAAATGCTATCAGTCACTTTCATTCACTCTTTCACCCTCGCATGAGTATTAAGTCAGCGTCTTTGTTAGTCAATCCTTACTCTTTCACTCATTCACTCATACTCAGTCACTATCACTTACTCACTTTCAGTCATTTTCCGTCACTCTCATCCACTCAGTCATACTTGGGAATGCAAAACACCAACCATTTATTGTATATAGTGTAAATGTTTTTGATGATAGAATACGTTAATCTTTTCACTGTGATACGAAACAATTAGCAGCACCAAAAGTAATGAAAGAAATCTTTCTCAGCATTTACAAGAAAGGAGGGGGTTAAAAAGAATAGATTCTGCAATTTCTACCCAGTTTTAAAAATAGAGGAACTGTAGAACAAGTAAAGATGTCTCAGAGGGATTAGGAATTAAGGAAAGATTTACCAAACAGCAGTCTGAGGGTTAAGTATCATTCACACACTCAGTCACTCGCCTTGACTCACTAATATACTCTCACACATTCACCCTGTCACTATCATATTTGCTTAATTTCATTTTTACTATTTCCAAGTCACATCCAGTTTCTCTCACTCTTTCATTCATTCACATTCACTTTCACTCTCCCACTTACTTGCTATAGTACACGACTTTCACTCACTCATTCACTCAATCATTCATTCACTCACTCACTCACTCACTCCCTTTTCATATTTCTCACATTCATCATGGTTCTTTTTTCCTCTTTTTTTTTTTTTAGCTCAAGAATTTCAGAAAGCTTTCTCTGCTTGTTTATGTATGTATCTCTCAGTCGGCTCTCTCTCTCTCTCTCTCTCTCTCTCTCTCTCTCTCTCTCTCTCTCTCTCTCTCTCTCTCTCTCTCTCTCGTCTTTCCCCCCTTCCGTTTTGTTGGTTGCTCCATTTACGCGGTTATTCACTTTTCTTTTGTGTGCATTCATCTGTGTGTGTGTGTGTGTGTGTGTGTGTGTGTGTGTGTGTGTGTGTGTGTTGTTATTGTGTGTGTGTGTGTGTGTGTGTGTGTGTGTGTGTGTGTGTAATTTCTTAAACGTATCTATATTCTCTCTGTCTCTCTCTCTCTCTCTCTCTCTCTCTCTCTCTCTCTCTCTCTCTCTCTCTCTCTCTCTCTCTCTCTCTCTCTCTCTCTCTCTCTCTCTCTCTCTCTCGCCATATGTTGTATTTGTCAATCGTCTTATATTGTTTCCAGTCGTTGCTCCCTCCCCAGCCTTCGCCCTTTCCATTTCTTCACTTTTCACTGCTTCCTCCCCTCTTTCTCCCCTCTTCCTCCCCTCTTTCTCCCCTCTCCCTCAAAGACTTTCTGACCCTTCCCTCCCTCTCCACTTCTCTTGTCTTTGTGCCTTTTTCCTTTATATGCCTCTTCCTTCCATCAAAATCTTCCTCGTGTTTCTTTCCTCTTTGAGCTCATTTGCATACTTTCAATGTTGTCTTCGTGTATTAATAACTGACTCCCCTTACAGTGTCCTCGCGTAATGACTGTCACCCTAATATTGTATCGCCACATAAGAATTATAAGCTGCTGATTGCCTCAACTAACTTTCTTTCCCTGATCAAAGCCCCACTACTGTCCACCCTTCATTCCTTCCTGCCTTCCTTCCTTCCTTTCTCCACCCTTTCCGCCACCTCTCAACTCTGCACTCTTCTGCAAGTTGTATATATACTGCAATCCTTCACACGTTTCATCTCATCGCGAACTCATCCATCCATGCGTCCAGCATCCGCCTCCACTGTGTCTTCTTCCCTGCCTCCAATTCTCTCTTATCTTCCTTCTTTGCATATCGTCTCCGTATCTTCACATTTCCTCCCAGACACAAACTTTTCTGTACAGTCTTCGCGTCTTCTATTTTGAAAGTGATATTTTGAGGGTAGACTACGAAGCAAATTCATACTGATAAGGTTACATTCATGATTTTTAATCTTGACATTTCATGCCAACCATGAGGTTTCCGCTGCTTTCCCGAGTTCTCTTTCCCCTCAGCCTTTTCACCCCCTCTCCTCATCCTTCTCTCCGCACCTCACATAATTTTTCCTTACGTTTGTCAACCCCTCCTCCTCCTCCTCCTCCGGCTCCTACCGAGTCTCGTCCTCTCTCAATCTCCAATTGCGACATGTCTATAGTCGCCATTTCCGTGAGTGTACTACACGCCCTCAGGCTCCTCGACAGATGTCGTCTCACGAGCATGCTCCACCTCGACCTCTCCTACGAATGCTTTGCTCGTACACCCCTACCCGCTCCCAGTGTGTTATTATCACCGCACGAACACTCACTCGGCAGATGACTGTATGGTTTTGAATGGGCAAAGAGCACGCTTGCAGGATTTTCACTGCGGTGGGGTGACGGGAATCCCACTCTCTGCACCCCGGTCACTCCATTACCTTCGTCTTCCCATTGGTTTGAAGAATTAGCCGATTGTTCAGTTTCTTATTAACGAAGTTTTTTTGCGGTTATTTGGGAGATGGCGTTTTTGCTTATTTGGACAATGTTGTCTTCTTTAAAGATAAGGATACACACTTTGCAAAACTTAATGACGTTTTCTCTCGTTTGTCTCACGCAGGATTAAAAGTCAAGCTCTCTTAATGTTATTTTTTCAAACAACGCCTCAGCTTGCTGGGTCATGTAGTAGATGCCGCTGGTCTGCACAATTTAGAGGATAAAATTGTTGCAATTACGAGCTTTCCTCACCCAACATCTGTCACTGAGATCAAGTCATTTCTCGGTCTTTCTGGATATTACAGGGCTTTTGTTCCTCATTATGCTCGGATCTCAGCTCCTTTGCATCGCCTGCTTAAGAAAGACGCTCCATTTGTCTGGGGTGTTGAGCATGAAACTGGCTCCACTACGCACAAATTTGCTCTCACGTCGGCGCCTGTTCTGGGTTTTCCCGGTTTTAGTAAGCCTTTCTTGCTTGCGCTAATGCTTCTGGTTCAGGTCTGGGCGCTGTTCTTGTGCACAAAGATGACAGAGATAAAAATCGATCCATTGCATATGCAAGTCGTATCTTAAATATGACGCTGAGTCACGCTACTCGATCACTGATTTAGAAACGCTTGCAATCATCTGGTCGTTGTGGCATTTTCGTGATCTCATTTACGTTTATCCTATCATAGTATATAAGGACCATAAAACAGCAAAAGACTTATTGAAAACCACAGAACGCTTGACTTCTGATTTTTCTAAAATCTCTAATTGGGGCAAAGAAAATTTAGTATTGTTCAATGCTTCAAAAACTCAATTCCTCCATCTGTCAATTCGACACAACCTTCCAGACAACTATCCCCTCTTCTTCAATGACACTCAACTGTCCCCCTCTTCTACACTGAATATCCTCGGTCTGTCCTTTACTTATAATCTGAACTGGAAACTTCACATCTCATCTCTAGCTAAAACAGCTCCTATGAAGTTAGGTGTTCTGAGACGAATCCGCCAGTTTTTCTCACCCACCTCCCCCAACCGCTAACTCTGTACAAGGTCCATGTATGGAGTATGCTTCACATGTCTGGGGGGTTCCACTCATACCGCTCTTCTAGACAGGGTGGAATCAAAAGCTTTTCGTCTCATCAACTCCTCTTCTCTAACTGACTGTCTTCAGCCTCTCTCTCATCGCCGCAATGTTGCATCTCTAGTTGTCTTCTACCGCTATTTTCATTCTAACTGCTTTTCTGATCTTGCTAACTGCATCCCTCCCCTCCTCCTGCGGCTTCGCTGCACAAGACTTTCTTCTTTCTCTCACCCCTATTCTGTCCACCTCTCTAATGCAAGTGTTAACCAGTATTCTCAATCATTCGTTCCTTTCTTTGGTAAGCTCTGGAACTCCCTGCCTGTTTCTGTATTTCCACCTTCCTATGACTTGAATTCCTTCAAGAGGGAGATTTCAAGACACATCCTTCAATTTTTTACTACCGCTTTGGACCCTTTTATGGGACTGGCATCTCAGTGGTCTTTTTTCTTTTTATTGGATTTTTGTTGCCCTTGGCCAATGTCCCTCCTATATAAAAAAAAAAATCAAAAAAACCTCGCAGGACTTCTCGCGAGATAGTTGGTGATTCTAAAGGATTATAAACCAACAACTGAATACCTTCCTGGCTCTTTAAATTTTGTGGTGGATGCTTTATCTAGATCAGTAGCTGCACCTCTTAACGTTACTTCCTCGCCTCCTCCACCCATCACCGATGATGTCCTGCTCAATGCAAAGAGAAGTGACGCGTTATGGAGTCGTGTCATCAATTGCCTTCAAAATGAGAGTGGTGATTTACTACTTCCTGGTGATGAATTCCACCCTCAGGATGGCCTGCTTGTTAGAAAGGCGCCGCCTCTTTCCCCCTCACGCGACGTCAGCCCACGACTAGTTATACCTAGCCCTTTAGTGCCTCAGGTGTTACTCATGGTGCATGATTCTGTCCAAACTGCACGCCTTGACGTGGATTGCACCATTTGCTTCGCATTATCTCGGTAGTGGTGGCCTTCCTTACGTCACGATATCACTTAACACGTTGCCAAATGTACTTATACTCTGTACGATGCATAAAAATCACCTCTCTTAACCGGTACCCATGCTTGAATACCTTGTACCTTGTACAGTGAGTGTTGACTTACTTCAGCTTCCACAAGCCTCTTTAGGTAATAAGTTTCTCTTTGTGTGAGTGGATCATTTCTCGTGGTACCTTGTGCTCTCTCCTTTGCAAGACAAATGGTTTCTTCAGTAGCTCACGCCCTTATGACACATATAATTAACTTCTTTACTTCGCCCTCTGAAAATAGTGCTAAATTTAGAAACGAGTTGCTTGCTGAGTTGTGCACGGCGTTTAGAATCAAAGAGACTTACATTGTAGCACACCATCCGGCGTCTAACGGCCTTGTGGAGCGAGCAAACCGTAAAATTTTTTAGGTGTTACGGCATGTCACTGATGGCTTCCCTCATACGTGGGATTCATGGCTTTCTTATATTGCGGCGCCCATTAGTTCCTCGTATAACTCCAGCTTCAATGAGTCGCCACACACTCGGATCGGGTTAAATAAATTGAGGGTCTCAGAGTCGGTTAGAGGGAAATCCGCACTAGACTCAGAGGCGAGCGGACCCTGTATTCCGTACATCAAATAAACGGCGAAGCTACAAGATGTGATTCCATCGCCCTTATCACCAACTACACATCAGAAGGGGGATTTGTCACAAAACGACACACTACTCGGAACAGTCTTCAAAGTCTAGGTGTCCCTACAGAAGAGAATCACAGAGCTTAGGAGTTCCCAGAGTCTAAACGTCGCTGTAAGACAGAGTCCCTGAGTTTATACGCCCCTATAATGAAAGCAGCGGCCCGTGGCACACTTACCGTGGTAATGGAGGAGGGAAGGTCGCGGTCGTCCTCCTCGATCACGGTGAAGAAAGGTTCCGGATGCAGGAAGTAAGGCGCGTTGTCGTTCACATCAGCCACCCTCACCTGCACGATAGTGTGCACGGCGGCGCCTCCAGCCTCCGCCGCCACCACCAGCTCGTGCTGCAGACACAGGGAGAGAGGGACAAGGGGTGAGAGGACGGAGAGGGAGTCATGTGGCTGACAGGGATGGGGGATAGACAGAGGCGTTATTGACAGTGGTAGTGTGGCTGGGTGGTAGCGTGAATGATGGTGAAATGAGGGCTTTGCGGGGCCAGTGCTGTGAATGATGGTAATTTGCCGTTGCTGAGGGAGGCAGTGTGAGTTGCGTATTTATTTGATAACGAACAATCAGTGTAATATACGAAACACATGTCAACTTTGTAGTCTGTTATCATGAAGCCGCCGCCAGTGTGGCACAATGCATATTTGCATATCTGTCTTCATAAAGGAGTTTTATAAATATTGCGTCAGTTTATTTGATTAATGGTTGCAATGTGAGTATAGCGCGTCCGAAAGGGAGAGGCAGCTATTAGTGACTGTGGTGTGTGGGTGTTAATGCTCGTGCTGGTGTGTGGGTGTGTATTGGTGACCTTGGTATGTGTGTGTGTGTGTGTGTGTGTGTGTGTTGGGGTCGTGTATGGCTGAGTCGTAAAGGAAGAACCCATTGTAAGTCTCGCAGAAGGTGGTGGTGCAGGGTGTTCGAGGCTCACCAAGCACACGACAAACTACTCGCCTCTCGCACTCACCGAGCAGCGGCTGTACGCATGCCACGCCAGGGCCCGCGGCACCAAGGCACTGACAGCCTGATTTCTGAATCTGTTCCAGTCGCTGTTTGTGTACCGTTTCCTCTCTCTCTCTCTCTCTCTCTCTCTCTCTCTCTCTCTCTCTCTCTCTCTCTCTCTCTCTCTCTCTCTCTCTCTCTCTCTCTCTCTCTCTCTCTCTCTCTCTCTCTCTCTCTCACACACACACACACACACACACACACACACACACACACACACACACACACACACACACACACACACACACACAGACACACACACAGACACACACACACACACACACACACACACACACATACACACACACATACAGACATTCCTACTATTATAATTTAAATAGATAATAAAAGGACGAATACTCACTTCATATGACAAATTCCAAGCTGACATTTTTTAAAGGCGTCACACATAACTGCTGTTGTTGTATCGTGTAGCCTTTATGACAGTGAACCCCAATAATTCCTCATGTGGGACTGTATTTTTAGGTGACATAATTTTAATGGTTGTACTGAAAGGATTACCACGCCAGGAAACACGGCATAATCCAGCGGGATCCACCGTAATCTCCTCGACACGCTGTTTGCCTCGTCCTTTCCCTGGCCGAGCCCCTGATTCCTTCACCAGCCTTGAATGTAGCTTGACTCTCCCTCTCCAGCATGTTCTGCCTGTGCTTTTCGTCTTCGTAGGTACTGATTCACTACACATAAGAACATAAGGAAATAAGGGAAGTTGCAAGAACCACCATGCTTACACGTTTCTTTTTTTTTTTATGTAGGAGGGGCACCGGCCAAAAGCAACAAAAATCCAATAGAAAAAAAGGCCTATTGAGACACCGGTCACCGAACAGAGTAAAAAAATTAAAAGATAAATGTCTTGAAACCTCCTTGAAGGACTTCAAATCACAAGAAAGTGGAACTACAGAAGCAGGCAGGGGGTTCCAGAGTTTACCAGAGAAAGGATTGAATGACTGAAAATACTGGTTGATTCTTGCATTAGAGAGGTGGACAGACTAGGGATGAGAGAATGAAGAATCCTGTGCAGCGAGGCTGCGAGAGAAGGGGAGGCATGCGGTTAGCAAGATCAGAAGAGCAGTTACCATGAAAATAGCGGTAGAAGATAGCAAGAAATGCAACACTGCAGCGATGAGAAGCTGAAAACAGTCAATTAGAGGAGAGGAGTTGATGAGACGAAAAGCTTTTGATTTCACCCTGTCTAGAAGAGCAGTATGAGTGGAATCCCCCCAGACATACTCCATACATGGACTGATAAGGCACCTGTACAGAGTTATTAGCTGGAAGAGTGAGAAAAAACTGGCGGAGACGTCTCAGAAAGCCAAACTTCATAGAAGCTGTTTTAGCTAGAGATAAGGTGTGAAGTTTCCAGTTTAGATTATAATTAAAGGACAGACCGAGGATGTTGTGTAGAAAAAGGGGACAGTTGAGTGTTATTGAAAAAGAGGGAATAGTTAGTTGTCAGGAAGGTTGTGTCGAGCTGATAGATGGAGGAATTGAGTTTTTGAGGTATTGAACAATACTGAGTTTATTCTGCCCCAATCACAAATTCTAGAGAGATCAGAAGTCAGGCATTATGTGGCTTCCCTGCGTAAACTGTTTACTTCCTGAAGGATTGGACGTCTACGAAAAGACGTGGAAAAGTTCAGGGTGGTATCATGAGCGTACAAGTGGATAGTACAAGAAGCTTTGTTTAGGAAAAAAAGTGGGTGACAGGACAAAAAAACTGAGGAACACGACTGTTAACAGATTTAGAAGAACAGTGACCGTCTACCACAGCAGCAATACAACGGTCAGAAAGGAAACTTGAGATGAAGTTACAGAGAGAAGGATAAAAGCTGTAGGAGGGTAGCTTGGAAACCAATGCTTTGTGCCAAGCTCTATCAAAAGATTTTGATATGTCTAACGCAATAGCAAAAGTTTCACCAAAATCTCTAAAAAGAGGATGACTAAAACTCAGTAAGGAAAGTCAGAAGATCATCAGCAGAGCAGCCTTGATGGAACCCCTACTGGCGATCAGATAGAAGGTTGTGAAGTGATGGATATTTAAGAATCTTCCTGTTAAGGATAGATTCAAAAACTTTAGATAGACAGGAAATTAAAGCAATAGGACGATAGTTTGAGGGATTAGAACGGTCACTCTTTTTAGGAACAGGCTGAATGAAGGCAAACTTTCAACAAGAAGGAAAGATGAGATGTTGACAAACAGAATTGAAAGAGTTTGACTAGGCAAGGTGCAAGCACGGAGGCACAGTTTCCGAGAACAATAGGAGGGACCCCATCAGGTCCATAAGCCTTCCGAGGGTTTAGGCCAGCGAGGGCATGGAAAGCATCATTGCAAAGAATTTTAATAGACAGCATGAAGTAGTTAGAGGATGGAGGAGAGGGAAGAACAAGTCCTGAATCATCCAAGGTAGAGTTTTTAGCAAAGATTTGAACAAAGAGTTCAGCTTTAGAGATAGTTGAGATAGCAGTGGTGCCGTCAGGTTGAAATAAAGGAGGGAAAGAAGAAAGAAAGTTATTGGAGATGTTTTTGGCTAGTTGCCAGAAGTCATGGGGAGAGTTAGATCTTGAAAGATTTTGATACTTTCTATTAACGAAGAAGTTTTTGGCTAGTTAGAGAACAGACTTAGCATGGTTCCGGGCAGAAATATAAAGCGCATGAGATTCTGGTGATGGAAGGCTCAAGTACCTTTTGTGGGCCACCTCTTTATCAAAAATAGTACGAGAATAGCCTGTGTTAAACCAAGGTTTGGAAAGTTTAGGTCGAGAGAAAAAATGAGGAATGTACGCCTCCATGCCAAACACTATCACCTCTGTTATGCGCTCAGCACATAGAGACGGATCTCTGACACAGAAGCAGTAGTCATTCCAAGGAAAATCAGCAAAATACCTCCTCAGTTCCCCCCAATTAGCAGAGGCAAAACGCCAGAGGCACCTCCGCTTAGGGGGATCTTGAGGAGGGATTGGAGCGATAGGATAAGATACAGATATGAGATTGTAATCGGAGGAGCCCAGCGGAGAAGATAGAGTAACAGCATAAGCAGGATTAAAGGTTAGGAAAAGGTCAAGAATGTTGGCCGTATCTTCAAGACGGTCAGGAATACGAGTAGGGTGTTGCACCAATTGCTCTAGGTCGTGGAGGATAGCAAAGTTAAAGGCTAATTCACTAGGATGGTCAGTGAAGGGAGAGGAAAGCCAAAGTTAGTGGTGAACATTGAAGTCTCCAAGAATGGAGATCTCTGCGAAAGGGAAGAAAGTCAGAATCTTCTCCGCTTTGGAAGTTAATTAATCAAAGAATTTCTTATAGTCAGAGGAGTTAGGTGAGAGGTATAAAACACAGATAAATTTAGTTTGAGAGTGACACTGTAGTGAAAACTCGGAAGATTCGAGAGCGTGGGCACGAGAGCAGATTAAGTCGTTGCGCACATAGACGCAACATGCAGCTTTGAATTAAAAATGAGGATAGAGAAAATAGGAGGGAGCAGAAAAGGGTCAGTTGCCTCAGATGCCTGTGTTTCAGTGAGGAAAAGAAGATGCAGTTTAGTCGAGGAGAGGTGGTGTTCTACAGACTGAAAATTAAATCTAACACCGCGAATGTTTCAGAAGTTAATGAAGAAAAAGTTGAGGGCGGGGTGTGTCAAGACACTTAGGGTCGATACCTGGGGACATTTGTGGTCCCCTTCCCAGATGAGGACTCCGAGGCTGGTGTAGGATTCGCCATGATAATTTTGAATTTTGATTGAAGTGTGTGTGTGTAATTAGGTGCTTGTAGTTTTGTGTGAAGGAAGAGGGCAGGCTGTGAGACACTAAGGAAAACGTTCAGTGAGGTCACAGCTGGGCTTAATGATAGGTTCACAGCACGCCCTGATCTAGTGCTTTAGACCTCACTGGGAGTAATCACTGTTTCAGCAGGTGCCTACTGCCTCCTCCTCAGAGGTGGTAGTGAAGCGTACCTACCTATTTACACCTATCATCCACATCCATAATTTTGTCTTCTTTTAAAGCTCCGTAGTGACTCAACTCTAACAACCTGATTAATGAGACTATTCCATTCATCTGCCACTCTATATGGGAACTAATTTATTCCTCTCTCTCTCTCTCTCTCTCTCTCTCTCTCTCTCTCTCTCTCTCTCTCTCTCTCTCTCTCTCTCTCTCTCTCTCTCTCTCTCTCTCTCTCTCTCTCTCTCTCTCTCTCTCTCTCTCTCTCTCTCTCTCTCTCTCTCTCTCTCTCTCTCTCTCTCTCTCTCTCTCTTTTCAGTCTAACTTTATCAAGCTTGAACTTATTGTTTCTCGTCCTGCTATGATTACTGACTGAAATCACTTCTGCTTCCTTGAAGATAATGTTTAGTGTTTGAAAAGAACTATTAGTGAATTTTTGGGTGTCGCTAATTGTTAGAGCGTCCCTAATAGAAGGTGAGTGAGGCGACACAGGAAAGGTTGAACATTTACCAGCATCATTCACTCCCACTCATATTTTTAAAAGAGTATAATGTGTGTGTGTGTGTGTGTGTGTGTGTGTGTGTGTGTGTGTGTGTGTGTGTGTGTGTGTGTGTTCATTTTACCAAAGAGTAAAAAGCAAAACATGTTTTTCTTTTAACATGTGGATCATTTTCATTCTCTTTGTCATCATATGCAACCAACTTTGGTTAATATCAGCCTGTTGTGTTGCGAAGTATGTCAAAACAAGTCCAGCTCACACATGTACTGTACGTTGTTCAAACAGATATATTTTAGAACAGCAACCTGCATATATAGTGAGCGAAACAGCGGAATTGAGAACAAAAGAACAAACTAACATGAGGGAAACTGCATCAAACCATCAGGCATACACGTAGTGTACCCGTTTCCATACATCATTTCCCTCCTTAAATTTGTCTTGTTGTGATATAAGCATAACTATAAAAGAGGCTCCAGAAGACTTAATAATTCCTGGTGCATGTATATCTAGAAACGAGTGACGAGAATGCAAGTCATTATCATCAGTGTCTGAAATAATTTGACAAACTAGAATTGCAGAACAGAATAAATTAAATACACATTCTCATATTTTACGGGAGTGCCTTTTCCATTTACCGCAGTCTGTCGCTTTGTATATTAATTGCTATATTTTGTCATGTACTGACTTATATCACTGTTAATGGCTATATATTTGTTGCTCCAAGAGAGTAACACTGAAAGAAGATTTTACTCAACGAAAGGAAAAAAAATATATGCACTGAAACATTTGAACTCCTACTGTCTCTCTCTCTCTCTCTCTCTCTCTCTCTCTCTCTCTCTCTCTCTCTCTCTCTCTCTCTCTCTCTCTCTCTCTCTCTCTCTCTCTCTCTCTCTCTCTCTCTCTCTCTCTCTCTCTCTCAATGCCATCATCTGAGTGACATTATTGTAATGCATTTTTCTATAAGCTGTTCCTGAAAGCGTCACATTCTCCCTGATTTGTCATTGTCTTCTGGTTCCCCTTTCTTTCTCTCTTTCTCTCTCCTCTCCCTCTCTTTCTGACTCACTGAAAGGTAACAAGAAATTCGGCAGTTTTCCTTAGTTTCTTACGCTCAGTTAATGACAAGGACTAAAAGCGCTCATCACGCTTGCCTGACTCTTTTTGAAACGCACATGATTTTTTTTCAGTGAAGAATACTGAGATTTTTTTTCCTTTAATTTTAGGAGGAAGTCTTATCATTGTTCTCAGTGTCAGTATCTTAGAGCACCACTGCGACGCTCTTCATAAGATATTCAAGAAGGTAAAAGCAGTGAGTGTGTCCTTAGTAGTGGCAAGCGAACGTATAATCGCATTTTGTAAAGTCATCCAGTGAAATTTTGTTCCAGTGACATACAAATAGCTTGAAATATATTATTATTATTTAGGGTAGTTGTCTCGGCGAGGAGTTAAGTGAAAGCAAAACGAAAGGGTTTTAAAAAGTATAAGTCTGTGGTCTCATGTCGCCAGCAGGAGCCAATGTACGAACATAAGAAAATGAGGGAAGCTGCAAGAAGCCATCAGACACGTGGCAGTCCCTGTTTCCACCTGTCATTCTTCAAAGCCATGTGCCTTCAATAGTTAGAGGTCATGGCTGGGCAAAGACATTCACATCACTAAACACTTTCTTCTCGCTCTCTGTCCTTCTCTTTGTCCTCCTTTCTGTCATCCCCTTCATAACCGTCATTCAAGATTCAGTAATTTTAGAAACCTCATTCTCTCAGGTCAGATGGGTGATGCGCCTTCAACTCTTGTGGGGTTTATAATAGTCTTGAAATTCTCGGGAACTTTTTTTTTTTCTGCTGCGTGATGACTCCGCTGACAAGTCTCCTTTCAGGCTTATTGCTTCCCTCTCAGGCATATTACGTATACTCGTCACACGCGAAGTTCTGTTTGTTTGTTTGTTTGTTTTTAATTATGTTGATGAAAATTCTTGGTCTCTGATTCATTCTTTGTGTTGCTATCTAATAATCTGGATGATGGTTGCTCTAACTTCCTTCTTTCTTTATCTCTTTCTTGCTTTCTTTTCTTTTCCTTTCTTTCCCTTTACTTTGTTTCGCTTTTTTATTTCTTTCTGGTTTACTTTCTTTCGTTTGTTTTTTTTCTTACCCTCTTCCTTTCTTTTCCTTCTCTCCCTTTTTCTCTTTCGTCTATCCATTCTTCCCTTCCTGCTTGCTGACCTGCTTATACAGTGGAGTAATTTGCAGCAATAGAACACATCTCTGACCTATGAGTGCGTCCAGGCAAAAAGAAACGAGAAACTTGAGTACCACTGTCATTCCCACTCGACCTCCTTCCTTCCCACACTTACTCTCTCCAACGTCGCCTTTCAACCTCTCCGGAAGCTGATGCGTGACGTGGGGAACTAAACACAAGTCATTAATCCTCTACGGTGGTGGAAAGGCCTTAAATACTGCACCGTCATAACTTGCGCCATGAAGTCCTGGCCTCCTTCCCGATGGCGTCAGCTGCGAGGACTTGATTCAATTCCTAACTCCATGAATACAGACGTTTCTCTCACACGCCGTTAATTCGCTGGAAATGAAAGGCGCCTGCTATGTTTTTTTTTTTTTTTATTTATTTTTTTTATTTATTCATCCGTATTGTTCGTGGTGTCGTGGTTTATGAGTAAACACTTGATCTGTTTTCAAATAATTCCCTTTGAGTGTTTATCTTTTGACTCGCTGGTTTATACGGACACATCAAATGCCAGGTGGGAAAATAATTAATGTTTTCGCCGACCTTACCAATGCGAAGGGTATACAGGCAAGTGTAGTGCTTATGCCGCCTGCTTCCTTTCATCTCGCCGCCTTTATGGTTTCCAGCGCAAATAGGTAATTATGTATGTGTGCATTTGTATGTTCGTTGACATCAAGGTTTATGTATTTTATTTGATTATGCAAACACTAGGCGGTGAAAAGTTGCAACCTTCCTGTCTTTGGCACGAGTGATCAGAGGACACTGGTGGTCTCCATGCTTTGCATAAAGTTAAGATGAATACCTCTCACCTCGCCCATGGGCCTCCTGTACCCTAAGCAGCGTCCCGGCGTCCTCACACTGCCAGCTGGACGCGCGCCACGCCACCTCCCCGCCGCTGCACCATTGTCGCCGCGACCGTAAAGAGGCAGAAAAGCTTTGTGTTTTGTGACGCGTCTCGCAGTCCGCCAGCTCGGTCCTTTCCTCGCCTTTCTCCCGGCTTCTAATTTCACCAAGTCGACCAGAAATGTATTAATGAAAATCCCAAAACCACGTTCACGGTTTCTAATCTTATTATTTCTTGAAACAAGGAAATGGATTGCACAAGTTTCTCCCTCACTGGAATGCTGGTTGGTTTGTCACACGGAAAAACGGGTGTGATTTGGTATTTCTCAAGAGTTTCCCGCGGCGTCTTCCTTAATGAAGCACCATCGAGAGCCCGAGTGGCCTTTCTCCTTAGGTTTTTGTGAGCCTTAACTACAGTAAAGCTGCTGTGCTCCTTCCCCGCGCCGTCTCGCCCTCTGGACCAGGCATTATGGGGCCATATCACATGCCAGATTAGGGTTTGCAGCGGAGTGCGATGGCGGCGCTCACGCCTACGTCTTGTGGCGTGTGGCTTCGTGTGGTAAGCAAACCTTCTCAAGAAAAGAGAATGAAGATTAGATGAATTTATGTGTAGGTATGATAGGTGGAAATAAGTTTTATACAAGGACAGCCACGTGTTTGCGTGATGGCTTCTTGAAATTTCCCTTGTTTTCTTGCGTTCTTATGTTCTTATTATCAGGTATACAAATTTATTGATTGAGATGTTAGGTAGGCATACAGGGATGTCACTTGTAGGCCTGATGGCTTCTTGCAACCTCCCTTATTTTCTTGTGTTCTTATGTTCTTATTTATGATTTCCTGACACCCACCGGCAAAAAGTGTATAATATAAAGAGGATAACAGGAAGCTGTGGGCGTCGTGATGATGGGAGGGAGAAAACTGTTAATAATTACCATCTGGCGCTTAACTTTGCTCATGTATCCATCACGCGGTATCATCAATCCTGCGGGAAAAGTCTTTATGGAGCCATCACGTCAAGACTGGGACGCCTTCTTCCAGGCAAGCCAGGTGCAACTAAACGTAAGCCAGTCCCTAGTGCACCTTAGTCTGACCAGGTGACCAAAGAGAGAGTTGTAATTATAAATAAATAAATGCATGACCCCAGCCAGCCGCCATGTGTTTCATATGTTTATACAGGTTTAGAGAGAGAGAGAGAGAGAGAGAGAGAGAGAGAGAGAGAGAGAGAGAGAGAGATATGTATGCATATTTATGTAGAGCTACTTCACATTAATGAGTGCAAATGACTTACTTTTCCAGTTTAGTGCATGAATGTGTTTGCTCCTAAATTAAACACACTCTAACGTTGCTAACTGAATGTGTCTTTGTTTGCGTGTATGTAATGTAATTCCCGATGCGAAATAGATGAAATATAGATACTAGTAACGATGATGATGATGATGATGATGATGATGATGACGATGATGATGCTGACAGTAATAATGATGATAAAAAAATAAGAATAAAACTACTACTACAGTTACTACTACTGCTACCACTACTACTACTAATGCTACTACTACTACTACTACTACTACTACTACTACTACTACTACTACTACTACTACTACTACTACTACTATTACTACCACTATTACTACTACTACTACTACTAATAATAATAATAATAATAATAATAATAATGATAATAATAATAATAATAATAATAATAATAATAATAATAATAATAATAATAATAATAACAACAACAACAACAGCAACAATAACAATGATGCAAATAAAAAAAAACAACAAAAGCAATAAAGAAACAGAGCGGCAGCAACAAAGCAAATTAGATATATTGTACCGGTTGTGCTTTAAATACTTAAAGTTGTCAAACGTTAAATCGTGGGGCGATCATTAATCATAACGCGTGTGTCAGCGGCAGGCGGGACTCGGGGCGCTGCTGCCTTGTTGGGCCAGACGTGTTGCTTGGCCCGTGTCGCGAGTCCCGGTGGAGAGGTGGCGGAAAATGTATTGGCGTGGAGCAGAGGAAGAGAGGGCACTGCTCTTGTGGGTGACGGTTCGCTGCGGGCACCTCTTGATTACTTTTTTGGCCCGTATTCTGAAGCCTTTTGTTCCCTCACAAGACTTGCTTTCAAAGGCCACAAAGATGATTAGTCGGGTTCTCATGATGTTTTCCTCTCATTGACGGTGCAGATTATTGGTTAACTATCGTTTGAAAGTACTCCTGAGATCCTCCGTATAACTTCCCATTAGAGTCTGTTCAAAGTTGTCGAGATGAGGCAATGAAATGCTGCTTGAGAATACGAATCTTTGTCTCTCAGTGACTCATGGAAAGTGGTCCTGAGATCTTTAGTTATTCCTGTAGTTTGTGTGGTTTTGAATATTCATCAGGGGAAATGTACCTGAGATCTGTAGTTATACTTGTAGTTTCTGTGGGTTGTTGAATATTTATCAGTGTGGACATTGCAGTGATGGTGAGACGCACTTGAAGAGTCACAGTTTGCTTTCCTTTTCCTTCTAGATGAAAATGTGGTTTGGTTTGGCCAGAATCTTGTTTTCGGAAAGGCCAAGAAAACACGAGAAAACACGAGAGAGTAATGGTCATTCTGCTAGTTGTTCTTTAAAGTATAATGGTGTGGTGTTGTGTGGGAAAGAACAACGTTCCTTACTTCTACTCATTTCTCCGGTGAAGACAGGGAGCGAGGGGGAACATCGGAGGGAAAGGGACTGGATGAAGTACGCATGAATTAAAAAAAATAAATGAGCAGACTGGACTCGCAGAAAGGAAGGAAAGAGAAAGACAACATTGGAACACACAATATTATACCCAAAAATTAACGAACGAAAACAAAAAAAAGGGAAGAAAAGTGAAAACGAAAGGAATGTGAAAAGAGAACGATAAGTTGAGAAAGGGAAAAGGAAAACATTAATTAAGCCAGAATCAATTTGGAACCTATTTGGCCGATAGTGTTCCTAGTGCCGGTGACAAATATTTTTACTCCCTCACATATTTCCTCTAAACTACGAAAATCTTGGTGATTGTAAAGCGTCGTTGTTTGCGAGGCGAGGGCTGAATGGCACCACACATGCGTAATTGGGTATTTTGTTTGGAAGGGAAGTTGTAAAATAATCTGACAGTGATTTAGTGAAAGAAATATATCAGGATGCCTCCAGTAGTCACGGGAGAGTACACTCGAGTTATTGCATAGAGAAACATAAAAAGAATACAAAGGAAGTACAATTATCAGCCGACATGTTGGTCATTAAGAGACTGGTTGTGATAAGCTGTTCTAATTAGAGTTCATTAAGTAGTATCAACAGCATTATCATTATTATAATTATTATTATTATTATTATTATTATTATTATTATTATTATTATTATTATTATTATTATTATTGTTATTATTATTATTATTATTATTATTATTATTATTATTATCAGTAGTAATAGTAGTAGTAGTAGTAGTAGTAGTAGTAGTAATAGTAGCAGTAATAGTAGTAGTAGTAACAGTAGTAGTAGTAGTAGTAGTAGTAGTAGTAGTAGTAGTAGTAGCAGTAGTAGTAGTAGTAGTAGAGGCAGCAGTAGCAGACGCAGCAATATCAGAACAAGCAGGAGATGCCTTGGCAGTCCAAGTGTCTCTCCAGGGCTGGCTAGCAGCATCCCGCCAGCCTGGATAGAGGTCCGATGGAGCGTGAGAGTGGAGGGAGGGAGGGATCGTGACAGCATCCCAGAGGACAGCGGGGAAGAGGGTTGTGTGACTGGCGCAGACTAGGGTGGGAAAAAGGACAACGTATAGAAATTGAGGCTCTGGAAGTGAACGTGCATAACGATATCGAAAAAAAAAAGAAATGGAAGGGAAAATATAAAGCGTTCAACAGAATGGTAAATCGAGCAATTATATTTTTTATGGCAGAAAACAAGATATGGTTTGGTTATGTGAAACTCAAAAAGCCTTCATTTAATTACACGTCTCTTGAAAAAAAAATAAAAATAAAGGTGCTGTGGTCTAAGGGGTTGAAACATAAAATGAAATAAAAGAAGCCGTAAAGTTTTATCAGTCAAGCACAGGCCTTTACCTCCTGTTTTTATTGTCAAAAGTATTTTTTCCGTTGATTTTTTTAAGCAAATGTTTTTCCTTTTGACCCGATGTTTGCTGTTCTCTCCGCTGAAATGTTTGTTCATTATTTTTTTATGCAGAATTATGTATGTAGGGAGGGATGGGTGGACGGACATATGTGTGTGTGTGTGTGTGTGTGTGTGTGTGTGTGTGTGTGTGTGTGTGTGTGTGTGTGTGTGTGTGTGTAGTCGTATTCTCACATTCGTGTGTGTTTCATACAATATATTAGTAATGTCCTTTTATCAAGTTTGCAGGTGCAGTAGTGCGGCGATGTTGGTGGTGGTGGTGGTGGTGGTGGTGGTGGTGTCAATGTCATCCTTTTTCTTGCTTGTGCTGCCGTGTTGTCGCTGTTCGGCTAGTCATTTGTCATGTGGCGCCAGAGTTCCAACTTGATTCGGTATTCATAGCATGCAGTCAACACTTGATTGTTTTCAGGTTCTTCTGGTCGTCATCTCGAGTCCTACTACAGCAGAGAGAGAGAGAGAGAGAGAGAGAGATAAGAGATTCTCCCCTCTTTATTCCTATTTCCCTCACGGCTGTTGCTGAAACTCCTGAGGGCTAAGTTTGGCTCTTTCATACTCACTTCCCTCGTGGTTCCCTCCCCTTTTCTCCTGCAGGGCTCGTCTTGATGGGCTGCGGGTGGTCGGCCCAAACCTAGGCCGGTGCGGGCATGCTTGCTTTTCTTATAGTAGTAGTGTTTCTTGAAGCCCTGCGACGTTTCTCCGATTGCGTTCTTGAACCCAAGACGTGGAGTATCTGAGAGGCTTGTGGTGAGTGCTTCCCTCACCAGCTTTCACAGACTCTTCACAACTAGCGGATCTTAGACTCTGACGGCTGTATTTTCAAACATTTCGGTCTTTATCTCAATGTTGACATGCTATAATGCTTGTCATTTGAGTTTTCAAACGTATTTCTATGAGTGCAGTGAGAGATTAAAATAGAGACATTCCACATATGTCAAATATTTTTTAGTTCAAAGGAATGGTGCGTAGATAAAAACATTTAACTTTGTCAAAATTTTGCTTTTTAAACAAAATGTAGAAAGTGTAAAACAACCTACTTTTGATTAATATAAGCTTTTTATAGCAATTTTTTTCTTTTAATTTTCATGTTTCAAAATTTCGTAATTTAATTTTCTTATGGCAAAATATGTATTTTTTTTTTTTTTTTTTACAGGTCCGGGCTTTAAGAATAGCGAAAATCGTTCCATCATATTTTTTTTCTGATTTTGTATATATGTTCCTTACTTTAAAGAAACACATTATGCATATGTCAAATATTCTTTTGAATTCACTGGAACATTGCGTAGATAATATTTAATTTCATCAACATTTCACTTTTGAACAAAATTTGCAAAGTAAAAAATAATAACACTTTATTGATTGATATAAACTTTTTATATGAATAGCTTTCTTTTACTTTTCACGATATAAAATTTTGCAATTTTAAAACATTTTTATGACAATATTTTTTTTCCATGTCCAGGCCATAAGAACAGTGAAAAAACTGAATCTCAGAAATGTTATCAGATAATGTAGATATGTTTCTTACCGAAAAGAGAGACATTCCGCATGTCAGATACTCTTTTGAGTTCATAAGATGGATACGTTGATAATAATATTTGACTATCAACATTTCACTTAAAAAAGAAAAAAATTGAAAGTGAAAAGCCATTTGTTTTTTATTGATGTAAGCCTTTTATATCAATATTTTTTTCTTTTCAATAGTCTTTTCTATATTCTTCTTTTTTTTTTTTTTAATTCTATATTTTGAAACAGTTCTTGATCGCAAATTTTTTCGTTGTTGTTTTTCCAAGTCCGGACCTTAGAAAATAGTGAAAACATTTTCATTCTCAAAATAGTTATCTGATAATGTGGATATGTTTCTTATTTAACAAGAATTATTTATCATTAGTGAAAAGAAAAGCACATGAGGACTCAACAAATCATTCCAGCGGCTTCTAAAAATAGTCATGATGAGAGAAGAAAGTATGTCAGGATATGAGCTTAAGCCTCTTGTTCCCTTTTTTTTTTTGTGTGTGTGTGTGTGTGTGTTTGTGTGCGCGCGCGCGTAACAAGTCAATCACCATTGAAAATTGTATAACTGAAATTACGGTTTGAATTTCACGTGTATATGATTAATCTCTAATGGCTCTGTGCTGGGAAGACATTCATTGTGGCCATACTAGCAACACTGGTGAATGGGTAACCACCATATGTACACCTACATACAAACCAGAGAAAAACAGTGGCTGCATACGTTATGGCTCGAATGCATGATGAAGGAATATTTAAATCAGCAGAGAATAAAGGAATAAAGTTTTTTGTTGATGTTTTGCTGGTGGGAGTTGTGTCGGGGGTACACATCCGGCGGCGCTACGATACCGCCTCGTTACACTTTCAGTTTGGGGCTCGCCGACCAACAGGCCATGCGGGGACACTAGGGATATGTGTTTTCTTTCCCTGTTTGTTTTTGATATATAGCGCAAAAATGTGAAAAAAAAAAAAAAAACAGATAGAGAGAGAGAGAGAGAGAAAGTCCATGTTTTAGTTGAGCACGAGGAGATGCAAACATGAAACAGACAGGCTGAAACAAAAGCTTTTCGCCGTGGAATGGAGCTTGTCGCTGCTGCTACCCGGTGTTATGTCATGCGCAGTACTATAGCGCCGCGGCTGCCACGGCCCGTCCTCACCATATTCGTACCTTGCTGGGAATAAATTTTTACCCACCAAAGTACCGCCTTTCACTTCCACGTTTATAATTTACCACGGAACACTGCTGGCAAGATGGGAACGTGACAGCAGACATTAACTTTTAACAGTAGAGAGAGACAGAGAGAGAGAGAGAGAGAGAGAGAGAGAGAGAGAGAGAGAGAGAGAGAGAGAGAGAGAGAGAGAGAGAGAGAGCTTTCTTCAGAATACGTAAAGGCATTTAGTTTTCTCCCACGAATCACATAGATGGAAAGGATAAACGATGTCGTTGCGAAAGAAAAAAAAAAGAGAGCAAAATAAAGAAAATCCGGATTTACAATGAAGCAAATATTGTCATACACGTATTAATATTTATGTAATTCCAGAGAGAAAGAGAGAGAGAGAGAGAGAGAGAGAGAGAGAGAGAGAGAGAGAGAGAGAGAGAGAGAGAGAGAGAGATTTTGGGGGGGATATAATTTTTCCTAGAGAGAGAGAGCCTTTATATTTTCATATTTTACCATTATTCTTTTTTGTTGTTTTTTGCCGGTACTGATGTACAAATCTCCCCCAACCCCCATCTCTCTCTCTCTCTCTCTCTCTCTCTCTCTCTCTCTCTCTCTCTCTCTCTCTCTCTCTCTCTCTCTCTTCCCCCTTTCCCTACGTCCTTCTCTTTGTTACACCATGGTGAAATTACAGTGGGTTACTCATCTCTTCTCGGTCCCCTTAACCTCTCTTCTCCACCTGTCCTCGCCACAGGTCGCCTTTAGATCCGTGAAATATTCGGAGATTGGGCCGTGACGGAGTGCGACTTAATGAAAGCAGAATCCATTGTGAATGAAGAGAATTTTATCGAGCGTAGAGACCTGAGTAATTAGCGGTGGTTTCACTTCTGCCGCCGCTCTCTTCCCTCCCGCCTCTATGAAAAAAAAATTTGGCCTCTTTTTTTAAATAATCCTGATTGCTACTCGTGTGTGAGGAGGAAGGTTTGGAGTTAAATTATCAAGTATGAGCCCTCATTCTCTCTCTCTCTCTCTCTCTCTCTCTCTCTCTCTCTCTCTCTCTCTCTCTCTCTCTTCCCATTTGTGGTGTGTAATAATTATCCGGGAATATCTGAATAAGTATTGCAATTTGCAACGCGATAAGGATATTCTGGGACGGACTGAAGGTTTCTTTTAAATAATTCCATCCTTAGTATTGGAGACAAAATAGAAGTTTCCAATTCTTTTTGCAGAAAATTTAATGGATGACATTGTGTCTTGTACTACTAGAATTCAATCATACGTGTGTGTATATGTTATATGTGTGTGTGTGTGTGTGTGTGTGTGTGTGTGTGTGTGTGTGTGTGTGTGTGTGTGTGTGTGTGTGTGTGTGTGTGATCGCGTGAGCGCGCCTTTCCTCTGTCCCTCTTGTTCTCAGGTGATACTTCGTGAAAGTTACCAAAACAATTTAGAAAGAAGCCATAGATGCACTCTAGCTCAACAAGCGCAAAGTAATAGGTGGGGAGAGAGAGAGAGAGAGAGAGGGAGAGAGAGAGAGAGAGAGAGAGAGAGAGAGAGAGAGAGAGAGAGAGAGAGAGAGAGAGAGAGAGAGAGAGAGAGAGAGAGAGAACCATTGTGCCATTGTCATCTCAGCAACACAGTTTTCTCTTTTATAAAGTCCTCAGCAGCCTCCCTTTCTCCTCCGTTGCATTATATCAATCCTTGCTGTCTTGTGGCCGCACATATGAAATGTTCACTGGAATCGAATCTGTTGTTGTGACAGGTTTTCACTTCATTTTAGTAACTCTAAACAGTATTACTAAGTAGATATGAAATTACTGGCAATAAAGGATTAAACTCGATCACTCCTTTTGCTGTCAGTGCAGGGTGTCTCTTGAAAGTACAGATGTTAACTGTTTCCTTTGAAACTACAGTGGTGTCTTCTGAGACCACAGGCATCGGATGATTTTGATAACTTTTGCAGTTACGGAAGTCTGCAAAACTACACTCATATGACAGCAGAACAATTACATTAAGCTAAGAGAAAATCGACAGCAGCCAAGGGATGATCATTATTTCACACAGGAGCACCTGTGGACTCGCGGCACTTGACACTAATTCGCTACACTCACTGGCGAGACAGACACTTCTCCTAGTAATATTTTTCTCATTCTTTTTATTTGAGTGTAGATTAATCTGTTGCTCTACTTGATATATTTATTTACGCTCTAATTCCTCTAGTGCCATTTGGCTCGTCTATGAATCCTATTCTGCGATTTGCTATTGTGTTGTAAAATTTTTCGACTCTTTTCAACTAAGTGTAAAGGGACCTGTTATCTACTTGGTGTATTGAACTGTTCACTAATGCCTTCTGTGTTAAATGGTTTGTCTTTGAATCTTAAACTATTGTGCAATTTGCCAATGTATTGCACTCGTGGGGTTTCGATAAATTGTTTAACTTGAAATTCGTTATGTTATTTATTTATTTACTTTTATATAATGAAAAACAAACGCTGTCAGAATATGGTGAAACGATAAGTAAACTCCGTCAACTTTGCCATAAAAGTAATATGTTGGTCCAAGGTTAAAGCGATTTCTCGTGAAGTTGCAAATCGGATCAGGTCGGATGGCCTACCAAGGATCGTGGATTATGTGACGGGGTGCGGCGCAGCTGACGCCTCGCCTCCTCACAACCGCGGCGCTGAGCTCAGCTAGATAGACATTGTGGCGAGGCGTCCCCGGCGGATCTGAGTAGGCGATCACTCTGAAAACCGTCCACTGTGAAGGAGCGAGTGTGGCAGAAAGCCCTGCTAGTTTTGTCCTTAGCTGTGACCGCCCCAGTATTCTTGTGGTAGGCGATAGAGGTGACTTTTTTGTGACTTGCCAAGGACAGTCAAGGGCACGGGGAAACTTGCCTCTTTTCCGCTTCCAAAAAGTAGCAAAAAGTTTCAAATGATCTGGCCACTTTATTTCTGTTGTTGTCCTGATGCTCCTCTCTTGGAATGGTTCAAGTGGCTGGAAAGGGGAAAAACAGAAACAGGCAGAGTTCCAGAGTTTACCAGTGAAAAGAGTGAAAGGGATAAACTTGCCGGTGAATACTCGCGTAAATGTTTGCGTCTATTATTTTGTCCCATAATATTTCACAACTATATGGTCTGCTTCATAACCTGCCAGGAGATATATGGTGTAATCCTTCTTGTGTGCAACGTGACGGGTGATTAGTAAGTCGTGTCTCACATAATATACTTTAAAAGAATATCCCGTTGCGAATTTAAAATATCTATTGATATGTATCAGTACACGTCACAAACCAAATTGACAGACTTTTCTTTTTCGTTGTTTCTTTTATAGAGCTGCCTTTTAAGCTGATTATTTATTCTTTTTTTTTTTTTTTACCTATTGTTTTTTGCCCCTGGCCTGATTCCTTGACATAAAACAACAACAACAACAACAACAACAACAACAACAACAACGAATTAAAACAGACAAATCAGTAAATCCACCAGCACAAGACCACAAGAATGGCCTCAGTACAGTCAGCCTGGTAACAAAGCCGCGGTGAGTTCTCCCGGTCAGAAAGCCTCGCCTCAGGTCACGGGCGGGAGGAATTCAGCAAGTCTAGCCACGTGTGTCTGGTAAAGTCCCTGGAGCCCTCGCACCCTCTCACTGAGCTGTTCATGTGCTGCAAGGCTTCCCTCCCACTCGCTGCCTCGCCGTGTATTCCAATTCTGAATTCCAACACAAAGCCAACTCAAAACTGGCGTCTTTCTTTGCCCACCAGCCACAGCGCAACGAGCTTCACCTCCTCCACTGTCCACTTGGCACAACCATCACCTTTTCTGTCCACTGCGTCGTAACCATCACCTCTCTTCTACTACTCACTGCATCACAACCATCACCTCCTCCCCTCCTTACTGCCCCAATACTCTCACTCTTACCTCTCAGCCACAACCCTCACGCCTCTCCTGCCCATTGCGCCACAACCACCTCTCCTTTCGTCTCATGTATCACACACTTAATGTTTCCTCTTTGAAGCAGCTATGTTACCTTCTTCTGTCTTTGTATATATGAAATTTCCGTATTTGTAGATATTTCAGGCCAATATAAGGCCTATTTTTGCTTCATTTTTTTTATTTTTATGATACAGAAAGTCAGGTTCATAGTGACAGTCGTGAGTCCAAGAAGGCAAGACTTTTAGGGACAATGAGAGACGTCACTGAAGCAACCTCTGCATTGCGTTCATGGTGTACTAATTTCTACTAAGTATTCTGTAGTGTATTTTTGCCGTTTCATAAGCACACTCATTTGTTTCAAGTTTTCTCCTGAACTTCCCATATCCAGCTCCCAGAAGTACATAAAAGGCCACTTAGGTATTTCTCCTGTTCCTTGTATGGCTCACGCCGTGTCTCCGTCATCGTGTATTGGGTTGGACAGGCCAGCCAGCCACTACAAAGCCGACATTCGTACTCTAAAAGCACCCCCTCCTGGTCACACTCTAGGATCTAGGATGACAAGACCTTTTCCTCGCACAGAATCATCCCATTAGAACCTTTGCTTGTCTGTAGAGTCCCAAAGGTAGGCGATGAGAGTTCATTATGCTCCACATTTTGGTTGTGTGGCGTCCACTCAATAACTCTCTTGGGTGAAATGGAATTTTCATTTTTTCTTTCTATTTCCATGATCATGTTTTCTTACTTTTATAGCGTTTTGTATCGGATATTGAGACTAGCTATTTTTATTTTCTAAATGATTTTTAATCTTTCTGTAAAATAACCAGTACTGGAAACTCAAGATTAGTGAGTGTATGGACGAATACCCAGTACTTACTATGTACACCATCACATCTGTTAACATTCCTCTATGAAATAACGACTAACTTGTAAGCCCAATAACAAGGGATTTCTTCACCATCGATACCCGAAGAAACTATTCCGTCCGCCCATCTTTGCCTCCTGAATCCCTCCTGTTCTTGCACACGGAAGCTCACGTCACCACATCCACACATCCACACACCCACCGAGGCGTCCCTGCGTAATCGTGCTCACCTTGTCGTGGATCTCGTAGTCGAGGGCGGCGGCCAGAGTGATGACGCCGGAGCGCTGGTCGATGGTGAAGAGCCCGTCTCTGTTCCCGCCCGTGATGCTGTATCGCACTTCCTCGCCTGCGGGGGAAGGAGTGCTGAATGAGTAGCAGGAAGGAGCGAGAGAGTGAGACAAGAGAGGGGGTGGCTGCAAATGGCGAGGAAAAAGGAGGGCACTTTCGGTAAAGGAAAAGAAAGCGTTGGAACTTAGTGAAGTGGGAAGACGAGGTGTGCTGGGGGATGGGGACAGTGGCAGTCAGGTTACTATCAAGGAGGGGAAGTAAGGAGGCGAAGGTTACCGCTGGGAAAACGGGGAGACTGGAAAGATATTGGTAGGGAAGGAGGAGGGAGAGGTAACTGTCTGAGAGAGCGGCGGGGCGCGAGGAAGAGAAGAAAGAGAAGAGGCGTCTTATGGTTAGAGAGAAAAGAAACTGTGGAAAGGAGACCACGGGTGTTGCCTGAAATATACCTGTAATACAAAATGTGACGGTAAGGGAGACTTCTGAAATTTGGAAGTTTAGTGTTCAGTTTAATCTTGAGGCAGGCGAGAACCTGCTGTGTTTCACTGGTTACATGAGAGCAAGTCCCTAAGCTGCGGGAGGGATGAGGAATACATATTATAAGATCAACTAGGTACGTTTCCTGACATACGTTATACTTATATCTTTCATAGACATACATTTTTTTTCCTAAAGTATGAACTGTAGAATCATTTTCTACATATGTATTCACTCTTTTCTGAACTCCGCAGCGTGCAAGTCCAACCTCATTATGTGAACTCGGCGGAGGAGGGGAGGCGTATAATGGGTCACGTTTCTCCTCAGCCCCTGACTCCAGAAAAAGACTAGTGTAACTTAGCCTTCCCGCCAGGCGCCTTAGACACCTCATTACCACCTTATTGATGTGCTTCATTTTAATATGCAAGTTTGCTGTTTATAGATTTTGATAAACATAATTTTAAAATCTTGCTTAAGGCGTCGTCATTTTGTTGTGGTGTACCCCATAAAGCTAATGCAGCGTCCCTTTATACAGCCTTGGCAGTGGATCGTAGTCACTTTTAGGCGGTGCTGTGTGTTGTGCCGTCCTAAACACTGAAAGCCCCGGTGCTGCACTTCGAGGCTCCCCTCTTTACGTAGGCAGGATCGGAGAGTCAGGGACGGTGGGTCTCCTGGGAAACCTTTTCTCTAAACCTGAGGCATTGTTACTCTCAAATAATACTTTAGTTTTCTGTTCCGTCATGTGAGAATAACTAAAACTTTGCATGTAAGAATATTCACAGCAATTTTATGAGACTAAACCAGCATATCCCTTTGATGTCCGAGTCTCCAGCAAAGAAATGTTGTGTTTAACGACAGCATTGAACATGTACGCACCAGAACTTCACGCTTCAAGGTGTACGGATATAAATACAAAGTGTTCTCCTCCCCCATTCATATTTTGGTGCCATGTGAAAAATATGGTAGCAATTTATATGCAAAACTTGTATCTTTCATCACACGGCTGTCTGGTGCTCAAGGTGGACGCGTGGCACTAATGCGGCAGCCAGGTAGCAGGAAAAAAAAAAAAAAGAAGTTAAAAACGTGATGACCTTGGCAGCATTGTACAATTGTCAGGGTCGGAGTTGGTGTTTTTATTCTTTTCTTTCTGAGGATTTTTCTTTTTTTCCGTCTTTTTACGTTCAGAGAGGCATGCATGTTTTTGGTCATGTATGTATGTATGCATGTATGTATGTATGTATGTATGTATGTGTGTATGCATGCATGAATGTATGTATGTATGCAGAGAGAGCGAGACGGACCGACGGACTGACACAAAGAGACGAACAGACACGGGAACAAAACACACAGACCAACAAATGATCACACACACACACACCACACACACACACACACACACACACACACACACACACACACACAGACACCAACAAATAAAGCTATCAACAAACAAACGATCAATGGTATCACAGTCCACTCTTCCCCACCACGAGTACTCACTGGGCCCCATCTCACCTGACTCAGATATTCCCAGCTCAGTCGCAGGTGGAAAGCATCTCTGACCATCCAGCAGTTCGCCTCTCCTCTCCAATTGTCCTCTGAATTTCACAACCCGTGCGTCCAGTCCTTTCATAAATCCCACTACATTGTTAAAAGGTACTAGAATTTATCCCAAAGTCCAGGAGATGCTTGTAACTTTCTTCTATTATTCGTTTAGGTTTCAGTTTCGTTGCATGTAGGCTTGAGATGCTATGAATTAATCGTCTATCTATCTATCTATATACCAGGTCTTCAGTCCCATACAAGGTGGCCCAGACAAAGCACCACACGCTCATACACACATCTTTCACACTCATCGCCTCGTAAATTAATTGTATCTATTATAAAACGTTAAATAACAAAACCTGATCGCCATTTCATGAATCTAGAGAACATTTTTTTTTCGGGTCCTGAATAGAGAAGAGAGCAGTGTCGCCTACGGTAGAGTGATTTCATCTCTATTCATTTCTGTGTTACGCCGCCTGCATCCTTTCATGCTTTCACGTGAGTCTAAAAATAACCAGGATTGCAAAGTTCATAACTAACGAAGACACATGAACACATACAAATACAGAGAGAGAGAGAGAGAGAGAGAGAGAGAGAGAGAGAGAGAGAGAGAGAGAGAGAGAGAGAGAGAGAGAGAGAGAACTTCCAGCTTAAATGAAGTCCTCCATCACACACTTCTGGTGGCGGCGGGGTGAGAGCGGCGCTGTGGTGATCAATATCCCAGACACTTGTTGCTGCCATCCACTGACTGAGGGTATTGACAGAGGTGAGCGGAGGGGAGGAGAATGTGCTGAAAGGCTGAAGGAGACGACGACGGAGGCGGCTAAGGGGACAGTCTATCTCTCTCTCTCTCTCTCTCTCTCTCTCTCTCTCTCTCTCTGGCCGTGATATGATGCTTCAGGGTACAATGCTATTATCATTATCATTTGTCTGTTCACCGGCTTTATGTTTGTATATCTTTCTCTATCTGTCTCTGTTCCTCTGTGTATTTGTGTAGCTATGGGTTTTCTGT
This sequence comes from Scylla paramamosain, assembly GCF_035594125.1. NCBI lineage: Eukaryota > Metazoa > Arthropoda > Malacostraca > Decapoda > Portunidae > Scylla > Scylla paramamosain. Next base: position 16,407,887 of record NC_087152.1, read on the forward strand.
CCATTCATTTGTCAATATTTATTTGTTTGTAACTCTTTTTATTTTTCTGTCTAGTTGTTCAATATTCGTGTTCCCTTTTTCCAACGATTCATCTATTTATCTATCCATTCATCTGTATTTTTTTATTCTATTTTTTATTATGTTTAACACTGACTTATTGCAAACAGCCTCGTTAAGCTAGAGGTCTGCTGGTGTGTTTATTCTTCTTCAGTGTATCTTTACGGACGAATATATCACGAGATGAGCTGTGAATATAAACACAGATACATGTATAGCACTTCAGTTGTTAATGGACGCAATATCCTGTTTTTGATGATGTTGACGAGACACCAGTTACGGCGGAAAATTAGAACATCACAATTACTAATTACGTGGGCTTGCTAATATACGTATAATACCTACCTGCGTTCACACACACACACACACACACACACACACTGTCTACCCACTTACCCACCTATCCACCCACCTTTGACACACACACAGTTTAGATATGTCCGTTTTAAGAGGGAGGTGAAGTTTCCAGACATTTCTGAAATTTGGGATGCTCCTTTATTTGACCGCATTTTTATAGGGACTGGCACCTTCAGTGGACCTGCTTTACATAAAAAAAATGTTTCTAGAAATTACAATTCATTGCAATAAGAATTATGGAATCTTTGTAAGCACGTACAAAAAAGAATTAGGTGAAAAAGAATAGTTCGTATAATGTTTGGAGGTGGCCGTAGAACAAGAAGAAACGTTTCACAGTGGTTAGTGACGGAGAAAAAATGTGTGAAATAGCAGAGAATGAATTAAGTTATCTGCTGTGAGTCTTCCTCATGTGTTGTTCCCCTGAATTGAAGAAGTGGCGCCCCTGCCAGGTTAGCGCGGTCCAAACGTGCCACATCAGGCTCAGCGGGGAGTGAATCAGGACAGACCACGTCCTACTTGGCGTTCATTTGGGACCAACCGCGGTAAATGTCGAACACAAGTAGCAATTGACCTGGTTATTCCCCGATGCATCAAACACCGAGACTCTTCACAGAAGATAAAACACTTTTAGCTTAAAAGCTTTATTGAGTTTATGTGTTACTTGATGATGATAATGATAATGATGATGATGATGACTTTTATTTTATTTTTCTTTCATGTAAATGGGGCCCTGGTCAAGGGCAACAAAAGCTGCCAGTTCCTTAAGAAGACAGTCAGAAACTAAGTCTAAAATTACATAGTGAAGTGTCTCAAGACATCCATTGAGGATTATGACGATGATAAAGGTTATGATGATGACTGGCAATCACCATTATCATAATCAGAATATATGCACAAGAATATACCTAAGGAAAGGATTGCAGTTTACTCCCACATACACACACACACACACACACACACACACACACACACACACACACACACACACACACACACACACACACACACACACACACACACACACACACACACACACACACACAGATAGATATATCGATAGACAGATATTTTATTGACCACAAGCAACATACACAAACATGAACCTACGTAGATCTTTTGGTTCCATTCCAATACATAAACAAATATATTTAGTCTTGATAAATAAACAAAGTTAAAGAAAGTTACCATCATCAATGAAGAATCACTGTAAAGAACAAATAAGTCCACACTCAGCAGCAAACCATGGGATATATAAATCACCAAAAATTCATGTGGAATAAGACTTAATAACTAGTTTAGAATGCCAGGCAAAACAGATATCTAGTTTTGACCATATTAATTCATGGTAGAATGTATGATTAGGCACAAGGTTGCATTATCAAAAGTACCAACAAATAAATCATGGATAATAGTGTCTCTACGTGTATCTCGAATGTACTGTGTTAATGGGAATAGCTGCTGACGTGAGCCTTTGTCTATATTTGACAGCAAGGGTACAACCATCTCTTCTAGGGGCAGGCGGCCACGTCCCCTTCTGTTCCACCTGCCCAACTCCACAGCTAATCAGTGTGCAGACAGGCGGAAACGTTTGAGCGCAACTCTGTGGTCTTTCCTAACACCATGTCAACAAGTATAAATATCATGTACTGTGAGAATAGAGTTTATTTCTTTGTACGTAACTTTCCTTAAGGATTCAGAATCGTTTAAGTTACTCTTAAAGCTTTCCATGGCTATAGATATGTCATCAATGTCATGATCTAGCATATCAAACGAAAGGGATCTTGTATTGTATCTTGTGTCATATTCATGGTAGAAATTAAAGAACTATCATTTATTTGAGAACGTTCCTGCCACATAAAAAAAAAAAAAAATCTCGTTGCTTACTTCGTACAAGATATCGAAGTGTTGGATACTCTTATTCTAGATAACACAAATCATTATATGTAGTTGTCCTAACACCCAGTAGTTGTTTGCGACACGTTGTACAATTTAGTCACCGGCCTAAGATCAGCGTTTAGCTATGACTCACATCCGTATAGAACTGTAGACATGATGCAGCATCAAATGTGCTCTTCTTAATTATAAACGGGATGTTATTTTTCTGAAGGAATGAAACAAATCTATTAACACGAGTCATCTTAGCACTGGCATGAACCTTAATAGTAGAAGTGGTAGACCCATCACACGTAAAATGGGAACCCAGATACATATACTGATCTCAAGATTCTATAGCCAGATCACCCACCCAAAGTAGCTCGCTCTCTTATATTCCCCTGAGTAAAGAAAAAAAAATGTCTTTCATACATTCATTTTCATACCATGAACATCACATAAATCTTTATTTGCTCTGGAAGTAATCAAAACGGTGTCGTCCATTAAAACAAGTAAATGAAACCAAGACAAAAAAAAAAAAAAACCCTCAGGTATGTAATTCTCTTTGATGAGTTTAATGAGATCATTGACATATATTATAAAGAGTAGGTGATCCTTGGCGTACACCAGCTAGCTGAAATAATCGCTTTCCCGAGTATGTTGTCAGTGACACGATACTCAGCCATCAAGGCACCTATCATCACCACCCCACTGCCTAGCTTCTGTAATATCTTAAATAAAATATCTCTGGGTACAAGGTCAAAGGCCTGAGGAAAGTCTATAAAAGTTACAAAGAAAGTTTTTCTTCCTCTTCTCTTCATTGTATATTAAAGTATATTGATAACCGCTTTTGACTGTTTGGGGACCGGCACCTCTGTAGGCTTTATATATATATATATATATATATATATATATATATATATATATATATATATATATATATATATATATATATATATATATATATATATATATATATATATATATATATATATATATATATATATATATATATAAATTTTGTTGCCCTTGGCCACTGCCCCTCCTACATAAAAAAAAAAAGTCAAGTAACAATGTGTTCAATATACCCGCGACCCTTTTTTTTTTTTTACAGGATCGCATAACTTGGTGATACTGTTCAGCACAGAGATAACACGGTAATTTCCAGATTCGCTTCTGTTACTTTTCTTGAATATTGTGAATAACTTTGCTGTAGACCAATTGACAGGATAACTAGCCGCTCAAAATGCATTGTTGAATAATGTAGAAAGTGTTACTAACCAGGTCACAGGAAACAGCTTGAAAACACCTGGTGACCTAGAATAGACCCAAAGGAACCAAGTGAGAAATAACGAGAATCACTGGGTGGGATGTAGCACGGACCGAATACGACTCCCGGAACAAATTGTAATTATAGCCACACCTGGTCCTCCGTGTTTGTGTCGACGCTCACGGTAAGCTGTGATAAATAATTCTTTACCATTAACACAATACCCCGACGATGGACTGACACTTTGCTACTGCTCTTATAACAAACATAGCCAGGGAGGCACCCTTGCAAAGCAGACTTCAGTTCATTCAAACAAACTATATAATATTTTCCTGTACACATCCTGTACACATTGCTTTTCCAATATAGTTTTCGCAATATTGATATTCCAAGACACTAATTTCATGATATTCATATGATGTGGTTGATGTAAAAATTCATCAAACACCATTTATCTATCACCTCACCATCTTTATACAGCTGTCGCTCACGAATGTTTAGGTAAATATTGCACCCAACATTCTCTGGATGCTCCTTCTCGGCCTTTTCAGCGTCCCTGAGCCGCTTCACTCAGCTCTAATACTTGGGTGAACATCTTTCTTAATGTAAATCTTGCTAAAAGAGTCGCCTGATGTCTTGAGTATTTTGGCCTTTTCCAGCAGGACATCTCTCGCACTTACTGGCTACGGTGACGAGTATTTGTTGCCGCCAAAGTGACCCATCTTATTTCTGGCATTGTTACCAAGTCGGCAAGCCGCGCATACCTTAGTAGTGTTTTCACCTTCTGCTAAATCTTCGTAATCTTTTCAGCGTCTTTCCAGATTCTCATGCTCACCCGGGACACGTTTGATAACCAAATTACTTTCACGCTCCTCCCTATCGATGTTTTCTTGAAATCGTTGCTGTCTTGTAATTACGAGTATCTTAGTCTGCTAATCATCTTGAGACTGAAGCTCTAAGATCTTATTAACCGTGCTGTCCGTAGAAGCAATTGCCTTCTTTAGATCTGCCATCTCATTCATCATTATGTCAAGGTTCGTGGTAATAGTTTGAAGCCCATCTTCTTTCGATGACAGGATGCTCCCGGTGAGCTCATCTTTTGTAAGTGCCTTCAGTTGACTGCGCTGCATTCTTCTCAGCTCATAAAGAGATTTTGCAAAAATTGGATATTCCCTTTGTTTTGACAGTCAACAGACAGAGAGAAGAAAGCAACATATTTTGGAAGGAGCTTAGGACGAGTTACCGTTACCTTAGAAGCCATATTGTTCCAGTGGGCATACGCGGCCCTAAGAGAACCTGTCGAGGGAAGGTTTTACTGGGTGCTTCAAGTTATTCAGTGACTGTAATAATTGAGCCTACTGGCTTTTTCACTAGGTGTCACTTCCAAAATAAGTGGTATTCTGCCAGCAGCGTCGTTTTAGGGATCATAAAGAGCTCATTTCCAGCAAAATATAAGGAGCCTGGGCGCTCTGTTATCCTCACTCACAGGTATCTTAACACTGTCCGACACTTCAGGACGTCCCCTGGGGCACAGGTTTTCACTCCCCTGCCTATCGCCACTAGGACATCAACACTGAAGTCCAAAAGCAAAAATGTGCTCCAAAGTATTCTGCGCCGACTAGAAGTGGGTGAGGGAAGGTGGAGGTGGTATATTCCATCACTGGGATATCGTGTGGTAGGTTTAGGGATCAGGAAATAAAATATCTTACTTACATATCCATAAACATAAATTTGAAGAGATGAGTGTTGTTTTAAAATCCATGCAAAATGAAGCTAAGAAAAAGAAAGGTTAAGAAAAACTCCTTTTGGTTAGTTCTGATCACACACACACACACACACACACACACACACACACACACACACACACACACACACACACACACACACACACACACACACACATACAGTTATCAGTTGCCGGGATGGAAGAAGTTTCTTCATTTGTATGAAAAATTATGCAAAAAAATCTGTAAAATCTCTCTCTCTCTCTCTCTCTCTCTCTCTCTCTCTCTCTCTCTCTCTCTCTCTCTCTCTCTCTCTCTCTCTCTCTCTCTCTCTCTCTCTCTCTCTCTCTCTCTCTCTCTCTCTCTCTCTCTCTCTCTCTCTCTCGCGGACGAATTAATTCCTCTCCACTCGGAGGATTTCCTGCAGGCTTCTGACATCTCACAATCACCAGGCCTTTTGAAGTTTGATTACAACGGACCTTCTGCTTTCCCTTCGTGGCAGACCATGGGCGTGCTCTGTATTAGTGTGTTTGTGTGTGTGTGTGTGTGTGTGTGTGTGTGTGTGTGTGTGTGTGTGAGGGTGGGTGAGTGTATGTGCCCTGTCAAAGTGAAACGCGTGGAACTGTCATTGCCGCGTCATTTAAGTCTAGCCGTCGTGTAATTTATGAGTGTGCATAGTGAAGTGAGATCATCGCTGTCACGGTTTGATGCATCACTGCGCTTCACCGACCTGTGCTTCGTTGGGTTAACCTGAGCTATAGTTTTAAGCTAATGTCTCTAGATTTTACTTTTTCTCTCCACTTTTTCTTTCTTTTGACTTTCCCGTTCTGCATCTTACACGCCATCCACTCCTCTTGCTTCAGGAATTCCTTCCATTCAGTTATTTTCTGTTTTCGTCCTTCCTTCTTCCTGTTCACAATTTTTTTCCGTAAGTTATTTTCACTATTCTTTATTTTTTCTTATTTTTTTCGCTAGTTTCTATCAGTTAGATTATTTTCACAACGGTTTTTCAGTGTTTCTTCGAATGTTATCAAAAATCATTTTCAGCTTTTTGTTGGTATCATTGCTTCTTCACAAATTTCATCTTGTATTTTTTTTCAAATAATTCCTTTTCTTTTCATTGCTTCTTCGGAAGTATCTTTTAATCAACTCATTTCTTTCCACTTATTCCACACACTCCAATCACTTCAGTACACTTCCTTGCATCTACCAGAGGAATATCCTGACACCTCTTATCGCCTTCACTCTTTATTCCCGCCTCTATTCTAGGTCACTACCCGCTGTACTGTGATGCTCATGACCCTTTTGTCTCTTAATTCACTCATGTCTCACGTGCTTTGATTTTCACGTAAAGCAGTCACTAAGAAGTTTCCATGAGTGACATTTCCAACTTCCAAAAAGATGCACTGTACTATTCTGATTATCTTTGCATCAGTTGGTTATGTGGAGTAGATAACATGTTCATAGTTTGGCTACGAAGTGTTTGCGGCTTATGGTTGATCAGGGCATGTCAGTTTTGAATATTCCAGCTAATCGAAAGCAGAATCATATACGTGAGCTACATACCAGATGACTTTAAAATTGTAGACTAGTGTTGAAGTCTGAGCGGCGCGGATTCCTCCATCTCATCCCCGCAATTTGCAGGCATTTTGGAAAGTCGCTTCGGTTAAGAAGTGCTATTATCTCTCATCATCCCCCTTCCATTATCCTGCACCTGAACGGAATACCGACTTGCGGATTAACGACATGAACCATTAACCCTTCTCTTCACCATCATGAGCGCAGTTTTTTTTTTTTTCTTTTTATGTAGGAGGGGCACCGGCCAAGAGCAGCAAAACTGTAATAAAAAAATAAAAAAAAAAGGCCCACTGAGGTTTCCATCCTCGAACAGAGTCGAAAATTACAGGATAATTGTCTTGAATTCAAGTCATAGAAAGGTAGAAATACAGAAGCAGGCAAGGAGTTCCAGAGTTTTCCAGAGAAAGGGATGAATGATTGAGAATACTGGTTAACTCTTGCATTAGAGAGGTGGACAAAACAGGAGTGAGAGAAAGAAGAAAGTCTTATGCAGCGAGGCCACGTAGGGAGGTGAGGCATGCAGTTAGCAAGATCAGGAGAGCAGTTGACATGAAAATAGTGATAGAAGATAGCAAGATATGCAACATTGCAGAGATGAGAGAGGCTGAAGACAGTCAGTTAGAGGAGAGGAGTTGATAAGACGAAAAGCTTTTGATTACACCCTGTCTAAAAGAGCGGTATGAGTGGAACCCCCAATACATGTGAAGCATATTCCATGCATGGATGGATAAGGCTCCTGTACAGAGTTAGCAGCTAGGGGGCGAGAAAAACTGCCGGAGATGACTCAGACCGCCTAACTTCACAGAAGCTCTATTAGCTAGAGATGAGATGTGAAGTTTCCTGTTTAGATTATAAGTAAAGGACAAACCGAGGATGTTCAGTGTAGAAGGGGACAGTTGAGTGTCACTGGAGAAGAGGGGATAGTTGTCTGGAAGGTTGTGTCGAGCTGATAGATGGAGGAATTTAATTTTTGAGGCATTGAACAATACTAAGTTTGCTCTGTCTCAGTCAGAAATTTTAGAGAGATCAGAAGTCAGGCGTTCTGTGGCTTCCCTATGTGAACTGTTTACTCCCTGAAGGGTTGGACGTCTAGGAAAAGTGGAAACGTGCAGGTTATCATCAGCGTAGGAATGGATAGGACAAGAAGTTTGGTTTAGAAAATCATTGATGAATAATAGAAAGAGCGTAGGTGACTGGGCAGAACCCTAAAGAACACCAATGTGAATTGATTTAAAAGAACAGTGACCGTCTACCACAGCAGCAATAGAACGGTCAGAAAAGAAACTTGAGATGAAGTTACAGAGAGAAGAATAGAAGGCGGAGGAGGATAATTTGGAAATCAAAGCTTTGTGCCAGAATATATCAAAAGCTTTTGATATGTCTAAGGCAACAGCAAAAGTTTCACCAAAATCTTTAAAAGAGAATGACCAAGGCTCAGTAAAGAAAACCAGAAGATCACCAGTAGAGCGGCCTTGACGGAACCTATACTGGCGATCAGGTAGAAGGTTGTGAAGTGATATATGTTTAAGAATCTTCCTGATGAGGATAGATTCAAAAACTTTAGATAGGCAGGAAATTAAGGCAATAGGACGGTTGTTTGAGGGATGAGAACGGTCACCCTTTTTAGGAACAGGCTGAATGTAGGCAAACTTCTAGCAAGAAGGAAAGATAGATGTTGATAGACACAGTTGAAAGGGTTTGACTAGGCAAGGTGCAAGACCAGAGGTACAGTTTCGGAGAACAACAGGAGGAACCCCATCAGGTCCATAAGCCTTCCGAGGGTTTAGGCCAGCGAGGGCATGGAAAACATCACTGCGAAGGATCTTAATGGGTAGCATAAAGTAGTCAGAGAATGAAGGCGAGGGAGGAACAAGCTCCGAATCATCCAAGGTAGAGTTTTGAGCAGAGGTTTGAGCGAAGAGTTCAGCTTTAGAAATAGATGAGAAGCCAGTGGTGCCATCAGGTTGAAATAAAGGAGGGAAAAATGAAGAAGCAAAGTTACTGGAGATGTTTTTGGCTAGGTGCCAGAAGTCACGAGTGGAGTTAGATCTTGAAGGATTTTGACACTTTCTGTTAATGAAGGAGTTTTTGGCTAGTTCGAGAACAGACTTGGCATGGTTCAGAGCAGGAATATAAAGCGCATGAGATTCAGGTGATGGAAGGCTCAAGTACAAGTACCTTATGTGGGCCACCTCTCTATCATGTATTGCAGGAGAATAGGCTGTGTTAAACCAAGAAAGAGAAAGAATGTGGAATGTATGCCTCTATGCCAGACACTATTACCTCTGTTATGCGTTCAGCATAAAGAGACAGGTCTCTGACACGGAAGCAGCAGTCATTCCAAGGAAAGTCAGCATAGTACCTCATCAGGTCCTCCCAATTAGCAGAGGCAAACCACCAAAGACATTTCCGCCTTGGAGGATCCTGAGGAAGGATTGGAGCGATAGGAAGAGATACAGATATGAGATTGTGATCAGAGGAGCCCAACGGAGAAGATAGGGTGAGAGCATAAACAGAAGGATTAGAGGTTAGGAAAAGGTCAAGAATGTTGGGCGTATCTCGGGAATACGAGTAGGGTGTTGCATCAGTTGCTCTAGGTCATAGAGGATAGCAAAGTTAAAGGCTAGTTCACCAGGATGGTCATTGAAGTGAGAGGAATGCCAACGCTGCTGGTGAACAGTAAAGTCTCCAAGAATGGAAATCTCCGCAAAAGGGAAGAGAGTCAGGATGCGTTCCACTTTGGAAGTTAAATAGTGTTATGGTTAGCGGTGACGTTTACGAGTAGCACCGTATCCTTAAACGCTTTGTTTCTCACCACAACCGTTCTCAAAGAAATGATAAATCGAGTTCTCATGAGATTTTCTCCAATTAATTATGCAAAATAATTGTGCCTGAAAAGCTTATGCTTATAAAAAGGCTGGCCTAATATTAATGTATACATAAAACATATTATGTACTGACTTTATTGGCTATTAATAAATGATAAATTATATTAAACTGTCACTAGAATCATGAAAAAAAAAACCTTTGAAATCACTAATAGCATCAATTAGAGCCTTTCTGAAAGTAGCTGTTGCAGTTAGACAGTCGAAACGTTTGAGAATACAGTTCCTTAGTTTAGGTGTAGGAAGTTTCCTCTCTTTACGTTTCCACAACTTGCATTTCCAATGTCTTGCATTGTTCGGAAAGCTTGAATTAAGACTCTTGCGTTTGCAGTGCGGCAGATGTCACTCCCGCCCGTCTATGTTGACTTACTACGTCTCCTCCAAGGATGCGAGGAATGCAATTAACGCTAGTGGAAGTCAGGCTGCGAAAGTCTGGCGGAAGGACGAATGAAGATTTCCATTCATGATAAAAAAAAAAAAAATAGCAATTAAAAATGATAGGTAGATAGATATAACTGGGTAGATGGAAATATAGATTTATAGGTTGACTGGTAGATGAATATATATATATATATATATATATATATATATAGAGAGAGAGAGAGAGAGAGAGAGAGAGAGAGAGAGAGAGAGAGAGAGAGAGAGAGAGAGAGAGAGAGAGAGAGAGAGAGAGAGAGAGAGAGAGATGAATGGATGGATACACGGTGGATACATGAATTGATAGATAGACAGAGATAGATAACTAGATAGATAGATATGTAGGTAGGTAGGTAGATATATAGGTAGATAGATACATAGACAGACAGACACAGATTAAATATATATATATATATATATATATATATATATATATATATATATATATATATATATATATATATATATATATATATATATATATATATATATATATATATATATATAGATAGATAGATAGATAGATAGATAGATAGATAGATAGATAGATAGATAGATAGATAGATAGATGGACAGATAAGTAGACAGATAAAACAACAGCCCTCCACCAGACAAGGGAAGGCTTACCACTCACCTTTATGATGCACAGCCAGCACGGTGACTACGGAGGCTCCCAGCGCTGTGTCCTCCTGCATGAGGGCACAGTAGCGGGGCTCCGTGAACTCCAGGGGCCCGATGCCTTCCCCGGTCAGGAGCCGCGTGGCTGTGGGAGGAAAGAGTGTGAGATGTGACTAAGTTCATTGAGAGAGAGAGAGAGAGAGAGAGAGAGAGAGAGAGAGAGAGAGAGAGAGAGAGAGAGAGAGAGAGAGAGAGAGAGAGAGACTATATGAGTATCCGGCAGTTAGGTAGATAGATAGATAGATGAATAGATATATAGATAGATAGATATATAGACAGGCAGACAGGCAGTCAGGCATGTAGTCAGACAAACGGATAGATAGATAGATAGATAGATAGATAGATAGACAGACAGACAGGTAGATAGACAGACAGGTATACAGATAGAAAAATAAGTAGATAGATAAACAGATATACGATAGATAGGAAGATCAATAAATAGATACTAGATAGATAGGCAGATGTTTTATTGATCTATATTCTCCGACTGTCTAACTGTAACATGAAATATGCATAATACAAATCACAAAACAAGAAAGCAAATGTAGCTAGTATATCATTTTGCGTCGAGAAATAAAAATGAAATGTGTGAACCAACAGAAACTACCAGACTTTTCACATTTTACACCCACATGAGTTACAAGATCGTGAGCGTGGCAGGAGAATATAGAAAGGGTACAAGGAAGCTGAGGAAGTTATTCGTTGACCACAGGATTTGCAAGGTATCAAAACGTTTATTCTTTTGTAGCATATAAAATACACACCTTCCTCTGCCTGTCGGTCATGTTTTCTGCCAATATATTCGTCTGCATACACAAAGGAACAGAAAGGAAGAAGAAACACACCAGCAAACCTGTTAGCTTTCACGAAACTATTTGTGGTAAGCTCTTAACAGTAAAACACATCTAAAAACATTATCTTAAGATACATACACAAACCCCAAACTTTTTTCTTCACTAAGGTGAGGCAACCGAGCTACTGGAAGAAGAAAAAAAAAAGATACTGCGGATCGGAGAATAGATAAGACGACCTGCCACAAAAAACGGCAAAGAAAAAAAAACGAAACTTATCCTCCCAATATTTGCTATTCCAGAGACTCCATCGGGATGCTTTGAGTCTGGGACGCAACAATGCACCCAGACCACGAGACCGCGAGACCCTCCCTCCTGGCTGGCCTCAAAGAAAAAGACGGAAGCTCTACAAATTACCCTGGAAGTCCAATTTTCTGTTTGATCTCACAAGCACAAAGAGAATGAGGAAAATGTGTCCTGATGACGGCAAAAATATTATAGTGGTCGTCTTGTGGTGACCAGCAGGCAGCTTTGTCATCTGGCTGATCCATTCCCTCTGCTTCTGTGATTAGTGTGTGTGTGTGTGTGTGTGTGTGTGTGTTGCAAAATCATGGGCCAAGTATCCTCAGCCAGTTCATGTATCGCACACACATTTTCAATCGTAATAACAAATAAATAATGATAATAAAGGTCAACACATTTTCAAAGCACCTGCTAATCACTGACCGGAATAAGGTGGTACGTGGCTTACGAGATCTAAGGAACATGCTTCCAAAATTTGGATCATAAACACTTTCACGTGCGCATTTCCCTGCTCGTGTATGACATCTTACTTAATGTGTACCCATTGTACGAGTACACTCCCAAGGCACGGAGACACTTCTAACACCACTGGTACTACGCTTTCCTCTCCCGATGAGTACACTTCCATGTAGAGACATAGAAGGGAGACAGTATACTGCTGGTCCTTGCCACCCTAGGCTGGAAGAGAGACAATGTACTACTGGTCCTCCTCACCTCGTAATTCCGGAACTTAGCATCTACAAGCAAGCGAGATGTTCCTTCTCACATCTGCCTAACCTTCCTTTGGATGCAGATGTGTTGGGTGTTCCTGCCTGATGCCTCGCCCTTGACACAGGTGGTCGACTGCCGGGGGTAATCCTCTATGCTGATCCTTTGCTGCACTGGCTTTATGTCGATTCAGTGCCGTGTGTCCCCGTGCCCGCGTCCGCTATTGGCAAACATTGCTTCACTTCATGAGGTGGATGGAATGCCGCCAGCAGAGGAGAATTGTTAATGGCCCTGCAGGATATGAAGCTCCATGCTACCATAGAGAGAGAGATTCCTTTTTTTTTCTCTCTCTCCGTCTGTCTCTTTTCTTTCTCTCTCTCTCTCTCTCTCTCTCTCTCTCTCTCTTTTTTATTTATTTATTTATTTTTTTTTTTTTGGCACCACCACCACCACCACCAACAGGTAAGCTTTAAGTGTGGAGACATACTTATCTCTCTCTCTCTCTCTCTCTCTCTCTCTCTCTCTCTCTCTCTCTCTCTCTCTCTCTCTCTCTCTCTCTCTCTCTCTCTCTCTCTCTCTCTCTCTCTCTCTCTCTCTCTCTCTCTCTCTCTCTCTCTCTCAATCTGTGTGTGTGTGTGTGTGTGTGTGTGTGTGTGTGTGTGTGTGTGTGTGATGTTATGGAGTGGAGTGGTGTGTACTGTGGCTTTCCTTCCATCCCTCCGCCTCTTCCTCGTGAAGTGTTTATCCCGCCCACACTCAGTACCACCTGCTGTCCTGCTACAAACACACCACCGTTTTCATTATAACTTTGGCTCCCTCACTTCAGGGCGGAGGGAATGGGACTGCTAGACGAAAGGTCGACCAGAACCTTTATTCCCCCCGCCACCTCCCATATCGGATCCCGCCTTCCAGTCCGGACACTACCCCTTTACGTTTTGTTTTAGGTCTCAAAATGGGATCTACAAGCGACAGAGATGAGTGAAGGAAGTTGGGGGAAGGTTTTTGTCCCCCTCTGGAACCATACTGAATATTAAAGATTACATGTATGTATATGCGATGTGTGAGTAGTGACGATCAAAAAGTCTGTTAATATGTTGCACTTTCTCAATATCTTAAGCGTTTTTTTTTCCTTAGTGTTAAGTCATAAGAGTATTAGAAATTCCTCTGCTCTGGGAAAATTTTCTTACATAACCTGACAACTGATAGATTCCAGGCAGATCAGACTAGTTGAAATTGTTAGGGAGCATGAACCACAGTAGAAGTGAGCTTCGTAAGTTACTCCACTATTCGCCATGACTGTACATGCATCCATCCCTCACGTGTAACCTCCATTCCTTTCGATTAGAGCGAGCTAGTCTTCACCTCACCGTACCGCACATTATGCCTTGGTTCAGGGAAATGCGCAACGTTGAGTGTTTCGAAAAGTACCACGAAAACTCTTGTTACGTGACTTGAACCGCTGATATAGGCTGGCCGTGAAGCAGGTCATGCAGTCTAAGTGGTAGCTAAGGTATAAAGCCTTACCGACCCGTCCACCTCCACCATGCACGAATAACATCTTTAGTCTCAGTGGCCTCCTGCTTACAACACACGGGACGGCGTTGCTGTAGGTCATGTAGCTTGTGTAAATGGTAGCTAAAGTATAGAGACTGACCATCCCGTCCATCTCCAGCGTCCACAAATGGAGCCTTTATCCTCACACCGCAAACCTAAAGCTCTTCTCTCTACAAATCCCTTTTCATTTTCCCTCCCATATTATCCTCTCCCTTAACCTTGTTCTTGTGGTATATTAATTACATCAGCAGTACCTCTCCTCTCCCTCCCCCTTTCCCACTCTCTCCTTTCCTAGCGCTCAACCTCGCGTCCCTCCATTCCCACACCTCCCATCACTTCCCCACAAAGAAAGAGGCTGGCGCGTTAGCACGTCCTCCACAGCCCACACTGTCAACAGCCGCGAGGGATAAGAAAGCCTCT
>NC_087152.1:16427500-16435000 GCF_035594125.1 Scylla paramamosain
CAGTGAATCTTTCTTTATCTTCCTCACTTGATCAGTCGATGCATCTTCAAAATGAATGTTGGGGGAGCCGTTCATATATCAGTGTCACATCCTCCGTGGCGGCCGAGATTGCATTATTGCTAAGCCATCCACTTTTCCCACTGTCGCCTGCGCTGTGTAGTTTGCAATCCACTTAGGGAATCAATAATGGGTACTTATAAAGTTCTTATTGGTGTGTGTGTGTGTGTGTGTGTGTGTGTGTTTGTGAAAATAAGCATAATTTTTGCACCGAAACGAAATAAACACATGATATTTATATGAAGAGAAGTAAAAGATAACATATTGCAACTGTGATGACCTATATAACCATGAAGCGTGCGATGTTATTTGTCAGAAAAATACAGTTTGGTTCGACAGAGGAAGAGAGGAATGATTCTGTACTTTCATCGAGGCGGCAACATGTGAAAGCTGGCAGCCTCATCCCAGAGCACTACTGTCCATCTCTCGTGGTTCGTTCACAGCTCTACAACGGCTACACTGCAACAAGTCACAGTAATCGCAGGCATTAATGTGCCGCTCAGATATGTCTTTAGACCATATGCTGAAAAATTTTCTGCCACCGCACATACACTTTGCTTTCAAAAAGCGCTAGTTGAAACATATATAGGATTTTAATGATGCTGTCATGGTTGTAGGTGACAAATTAAAAACAGTTCTACATTACTGAAAGGAGAAGCAGTCTTGAGAAACAGGCTGATCATTCTCTGTGGCCTTTGAAAAATAGTCGGTGGTGAGAGAGCAAAGTGTTTCTGAACAAAGTCCTTTGAACCGCTGTGGCTTCTCCTCATGCAAGTTTAGAGAGACACTCCTGGCAAAAGGAGTGATCGTGTAGTTCATGCCTTTCAGAGCTTATGGTTTTTCACAGAGTAAAATATTTCAGGGTTGTTCAGGCGAGGTATCAAGTATCATGCTTTCATTAGCTGAGTTAAGGTTGGTCCACGTATATATCTGGTACCTACTTTGCCTTCATTCGTGCCTACCGTAGGGCAACAAAACTAGGCTAACGTTTGCCCCGCTTTTTCTCCAAGGTGGCGCAACACACACAGCTATGCAAATGAATGCACTCTCCATGCATTTCCTTACTGGAATTTTATACTTTCTTTTCTCTTCTGCCAGTTTCATTCGCCTGTATTCTCCTTCTATCTTGTATGTTATCTCTCCCGCCCCTCCTCCCTCACCCCTTCCCCTCGCAAGTTTCTCAGATGTGAGAGAAAATTTCTTCCTGCCTCTACTCGCCTTGCTGTTTGGACTCATGCCAGGCACACTTTACGCAGAGAAAAATACGACTTTAGCTTACTTTTTTTACTCAATTTGGAATGCATAAACTTTGTGCTTGGTGGAGCTGGTCCCCCGTGAACCCTTGTCTGATTCATTACCTCCTAAAGACTGCCCGGTGAGGCGCGCTCAGCATTATAAGCACTGGCGGGCAACGGAAAAATGAGGCCAGGAAGACGTTATGCCAGTGAAATCGAGTGGAAGGTGAGATGAATGACATGAACCTGCATTGACTTGGGCGTTACAAGCGGCGACGACTGATGGTTTATGCAGTGTGTTCTCTGCCACCGCAACAGAGAAATCACATAGCCAAGTCCAAACACCAAAGAACGAAACTCAATACTATGATGGTATTCACTGCCACCACAATAGCAAAATTACATACCCAAGTCCAAACACCAAGGACTGAAACATCAGTATTATGATAATGTTCTCAGAGAAGTCACATACTGAGGTCCATACACTAAACACTGAAACTCTAATACAACGATGATACAAAAATCCACCTTGTGCTAGAAATACGCCTATAACCAAAATAAGTAGTAAAATATGATCTTATCTAATTCCATAGCCACCCTTGCCCATTAAGAGAAAGGCAACTCATTAGCATTACAGAGAGAGAGAGAGAGAGAGAGAGAGAGAGAGAGAGAGAGAGAGAGAGAGAGAGAGAGAGAGAGTTGGGTCTTTCCCTCGACACCAGGACAAGCACATTACTCGCAGCTCTCCCGGTCTGGGACACTCGACCAGCAAGAATCGCTCGGCCAGGGGGAGAGACGTGAAAGCGCGTGCCTTGTAATGTCATGTGAATACAAAGAGAGAGAGAGAGAGAGAGAGAGAGAGAGAGAGAGAGAGAGAGAGAGAGAGAGAGAGAGAGAGAGAGAGAGAGAGAGAGAGAGAGAGAGAGAGAGAGAGTTCCCAGGGGATCTCTTTGAATGATACAGATGCAAACTCTGAATTATGTAAGTTTGATATTCATGTTCTGTGAGTTATATTCAGTTACTCTCGGGCCTCAGAGTGGGCAGTGTCACTTATTCTTTGAACAACAAAACCAAAACCATCTCATCACTTGCCTTTTTTTAAGAGTTGAGTCAGTAAGAACCACGCATTTTTTTTATGTTAACGCGATGGACCAGCCATTCCTTTTTAGATCGGTGTGGCTTCATAGCAGGACTGTCACACGTGAGAGAAAGGAAATGACAATATCATTCGTCTTGGGGGAAAAGATCCTGCTCGCCATCATGGGAAGGTGAATGATGCCGCTGGTCATGCTCGACGGTAGTGAAGAGAGAGGAGGGAAGGGAGAACTCCAGTGCAGCACTCAGACGAAGTCACATGTTTAAGTAATCACCTGAGCAGCCCCTGCAGGTGGCGCAGCTCTCATCTCTTTTTCGCAGTGCCGCAGTTTAGACACCGTCACCTCTTCGTGATGGAAATGCTTCAGTTCTCGTCTTGTGCTTCCCAGTTATTACCTCAAGAAATGTTAGTGGGTATAACAAGACTTGAAAGACGCGATTCACGCCTGTATAATTTGAGGAGGGTGCTATACGAAAACTGTTTATTTTTAATGGAAACTTTGAAGATGGATATATCAAAAGAAGGAAAGTGATTGATGTCTCTCAGTCGCCGATGACTCGTCCTTTGGGGTGGCGAGTGCACTTCATGAATTAATATAGCAAAATCATCTATCTTCATGAATTAATATATCCAAATATATCACATTAAATATCAAATGACTTAAATCATGAATTAATATCTCAAAAAATAATATCTACTGTAAGTTCATGCAATAACATCTCAAATATCTTACTTCATATATTGACTTTTGAATCTCAGATCTCAAATATCTTACATCATGAACTGCTATTTCAGTATTGCAATTTTCAAGAGAAGGAAAGTGGTGGCTGTCAGTCGCCGATCACTCTGCTCTCTGAGTCTAAGGCAACCGAGAGCTGTGCTTCATGAACCATATTAATACCACGAACCGAACTTCTGGCGGCCGAACGAGAAATCTTTAGAGAGAAAAAAAAAAATCTCCAGTACTCCTTTCCTCGGTGTCCTTGCCTCGTCAGCTCGGTCTATCAAAGCGACGCAAACTTCCTCACTCTGTGCCCTTCCCTTGCCACTCAGGAGAGGAGGGCCGTGAGGGAAGCCACTAGCCTCGCATCTCTCACGCTCCCCATCCTCGCTTATGATAACCTGTGCAATCATCGCTCCTGACTGGGGCTGCGGATTGGGTGGCTCCATCAAGTCCTGAAGGTGTCATAATGCACACCCGATCCATCCCTCACAGGTTCTCCTCTAAGTAATTATAGATAGTAATGTAGTTCTCTTGTGTGGAGGGGGCTGGCCAGGGACACCAAAAGAAAAGTAAGAGACGCCAAAAAATAAATAAATAATAAATAAATAGATAAATAAAAATAAATAAAAAAATAGTGAAAAAAAACATTCGCTCACTTGTTACGCCCACCAGAAGGAAAAATTGAAAAGTTTCAGAAAGTTTTAATAAGTTCGTTGAGAGGGAGTGTCGCCGCGTCTCCAGTAGTCAGAATACGACAAGACGTAGCGGACTCAAGCCTGATGAGGTTAAATGAAAGAAAAAAAAAGAGAGAAATAGGAAGAAATTGGTTTTCAAATAGGATGGTACGAAAGATGTGTGGAATAGCCTTAATACTCAAGTTGTTACCGCGTATTAGGAAACTTTAAAAGAAGATAAGACGAATTTATGGATGGTAATAAGTTAAAAATAGGTAGGTACGTATATGTTATACAGGAACGGGCACATGTAGGCCTGATGGCTTCTTTTCACTTCCTTATTTACTTACGTTCTTATGTACATACACACCTCTCCACTAAATCTTAAATCATATGACCTGTTCAAAATCCTCATATATAACGAAACCGTGAATACATTACAGGATCTGAAGAGAAGACAGAGAGACAAAGCAAACAGTACGCAGTGAAAGTGAGTGCAGAATATTACTCTACTCCTTACCACGATTGTACGGATATTACATTACAAGATTCAGCAGGCAGGGTGGACAGTTGCTTTGATTCATAAATACTCTTATTTTCAATCTCTTAACTAACTGCCTTTGATTTCCATCACAGAGACACCAGACAAGAGAGAGAGATAGAGAGAGAGAGAGAGAGAGAGAGAGAGAGAGAGAGAGAGAGAGAGAGAGAGAGAGAGAGAGAGAGAGAGAGAGAGAGAGACGTTATTTCTGGTCCGCCTAAATGGAGACACGAGTCATTAATCTGGCTGTGGGGAATGAAGGGGAAGGTTACAAGCAAGCGTGGAATGAGGTAGAGGCTAACTGAAGGAACAAGGAGATTGGCTGAAATGTATGGAGTGGAGTGGAGAGAGAGAGAGAGAGAGAGAGAGAGAGAGAGAGAGAGAGAGAGAGAGAGAGAGAGAGAGAGAGAGAGAGAGAGAGAGAGAGAGAGAGAGAGAGAGAGAGACTACTAAGGTGTGGAGTGATGAAGAGTAATATGGAGGCATGATGGGGAGTTTTGGGAAGATGTGCAGTAACGAGATTGGATGGAAGGTTGAATGGAGAGGAAGAATGTGAGTGTTAGGTGTGTGTGTGTGTGTGTGTGTGTGTGTGTGTGTGTGTGTGTGTGTGTAAAGCAAGAAACGAGGGCAAGGTTTAATTAAACACCCACGGAAGCTAAATAATACAGAAACATGTCTGACTATAACACACACACACACACACACACACACACACACACACACACACACACACACACACACACACACACACACACACACACACACACACACACACACACACACACACACACACACACACACACACACACACACACACACACACACACACACGTGCAGAATAACAACGGAGAGCGATCGTGTAGAAAATGCCAGTAATTCCATTTTTGCAGATTAGCAAGGGAGCCTGAAACCCGTAACTCATATTGCAGCTAACCAGATAAAGGAGATGGAAACAAGCCGGTCGGTTTTTTTTTTTTTTTTTTTATATATATATTGCAAGCTTGCTTTTTCTCTTGTTGTTGTTGTTTGTTTGTTTGTTTTATCTGTATTATTGATGTGTGTAAGTGTATGGATGTGTGTGTGTGTGTGTGTGTGTGTGTGTGTGTGTGTGTGTGTGTGTGTTTTCCATTATTATTTTACCTACATTACCATCACGTCTCTTTCTTCATATAAAAAAAAAGAAACGTGATTTTTTACTTAGTATTCCTTCTTACCTCTTTTAGCCCTCCTTTCACACGTCCCTCAATTTTCCATCTACTGTCTCCATCTTTTTCTTTTGTCTCCTTTCTTTCCATTTTACCGTCACCACTACCATCAACATCACCACCCATCTTACTTGCACCCGCCACCTCTGTAGCTTCCATGCTCCTCCTCCTCTCCGCTGACTCAGTGCTCCCTTCTCTCACTCGTCCCACTTTTCCACTCAGGCCGCTAACACGTTAACAGCAAGCCACGCGCGAGGTGATGTTAGTGATTCGTTATCTAGTTTTGCAGCCTCGTTCCTCCTCTTTTGACTGCTCTGCCTATGTTCTTTTCCGTAGTTTTAGTTCGTTTCACTCTTTCAGTTATGGTGGACAGATAAACACACACACACACACACACACACACACACACACACACACACACACACACACACACACACACACACACACACACACACACACACACCTACCATCAGCCTGCCACGTGACAGTTGAGGATGTTACCACTAATCTAGCGAGCATTGTGTGTGTGTGCGTGTGGTGTATGTATGTATGTGTGTGTGTGTGTGTGTGTGTGTGTGTGTGTGTGTGTGTGTGTGTGTGTGTGTGTGTGTGTGTGTGTGTGTGTGTGTGTGTGTGTGTGTGCATGGTGGTGGTACTGGGTCAGCGAGTAAGGAAAAACAAGCAAAATGATAATTCTGCACGAGAAACAAATCCGTGCGTGTAGAGTTGAATAGCGACGTGTCTTTAGGAAACAGTGGCATTATGAGCGACATGTGCAGACCGAGTGGGAGGGCGCCCCTGTGCTGGATGGAGCCAGGCAGGGAGGCAGTGGGGCGGGAGGTGCGGGCAGGCAGGCAGCGGGCAGGGGGTGGGGAGATGGGGAGATGCTGGCAGGTCTATACCTGTGGGAAGAACACGTGCGGGGATATGAAGCAGCTCCTTCCTGCCTCCTCGATTCCGTGAGACATGGGCTTATCATGTGCGAGCTGCCACCACCCTGTTCCTTCCGCCCCGCTGCCCACCAGTCTCACCACGCACGCGACGGCTAAATGGCATTCCACACCATCTCCGTGACAGCTGTCTCTATTTCCAAACATACACTGCACCGAGATACGGGTCTCAATGTGTCGCTCGTTGTGATGAATGTAATAATTATGTATATTTTCCTGTCGGGTTTTTGTCATAACTTACACCATTGCCAATTCTTCGTGACATTGCCAGATTTTAGCAAGGATATGCTTACAAGTCACTGAGCAAAGAAAATACGGGTTTTGATTTATTCTTTCATATAAATTGTAACGTCGTCATGTAAAATCGCTTCCTCAAAGGAGCTGAAACAGCCTTCTCTGTTGCTTCTCTACTTTCTCCTCCAGTCAATTGCCGAAATCACTAACCTATCATTCCTTCTCTCTCTCAGTTCCTCTCTCCCTGTTTCCTTTTCTCAGTTCCTCTTTGTGTGTTTATCCAGTGTCCCTTTGGCACTCTATGGAGCATGAGAGTGACGAGTGAGCGCTGCGTGGGGAGGGCGTGTGCAGCCTCTTCCTGGCGTGGCGTGATTTGCATGTCAACCAAAAGGTTAAACAGTGTTCATATCTTGAAACCGTCCTTGTTAATTTTGCACTGTCGCTAAAAATTTTTCGTTTGAAAATATGATTATAATTTGCAGTAAGGGGTATTGAGAGAGAGAGAGAGAGAGAGAGAGAGAGAGAGAGAGAGAGAGAGAGAGAGAGAGAGAGAGAGAGAGAGAGAGAGAGAGAGAATCTTAAGGCAAAATCTTTTCATGCAGTAGCAGCAGCAGAACAAAAGCGTGACTCATGCTCAGACCTTGAGGCTTCGCTGTAGGTAATACGAAGTATAAAGGAAATAAATACTTAAAGAAGAGAAAGAGAGAAAAAAATTGTGAATAACGTAGGAAGTATTTGGGACCAGATAGATAGATAGAGAGAGAGAGAGAGAGAGAGAGAGAGA
>NC_087152.1:16440000-16452500 GCF_035594125.1 Scylla paramamosain
TGTAGCTGGAGTAGTAGTAGTTATAGTAGTAGCAAAGGTGGTGGTGGTGGTGGTGGTAGTCCTTATTTTTGTTGAAATGTACATATAATAAAAAGAAGATTGGACACCCTCATGGATCGGAATAATAGGTAGAAAATAGGTAGCCATGTCTTATACAGGGAGCGTCAAGTGTAAGTCTGGTAGCTTCTTGCACCTTTCCTTATTTCCCTATGCTTCTATATATATCCTTTCTTAATAACCATGCCACAATACACTTCATCTCATCTTGTCACTTAGACTGTTACGATTACGCACGAGCTTCATGTCAATGTTCTCCTGTCTGGCGACGAATGGGAGACTGATCAGCGAGTATTTCATTCCTCCCTTTTGTATGCTAGTATGCAGGTCATGTGGTGTGTCTTGCGTAGGGCGAACGGTGAGTGCATCAGGTCTTGCGCACTGACCATTGACCACTGAATAGACCTCATGTCATTATCTTAACCATAATCAACAAAAAGAAACACTGTAAAGAGAGACACGAGTGCACATCTTTTTACCTTGGATAGAAAATGAATGAGGCATAAGTCAACAGATGACACTTAAGAATAAATGAAGGAAACTTAGATGATCATAAGAAAGATTGCACGTCGATTAAGATGACGAGAAGTTAATTAGTCCTTTGATTACTAATTACTGTGTGACACTTGATGCCTCATTTGAGCTTTGACTTCTGGGTGACGCTTGAACTGCGTGCCATGTGGTGTGTGAGGCCTGGAGTACAGGTCATGTGGTGTGTGAGGCTTGAAGTGCAGGTCATGTGGTGTGTGAGGGTTCAAGTGCAGGTCATGTGGTGTGTGAGGCTTCAAGTGCAGGTCATGTGGTGTGTGAGGGTTCAAGTGCAGGTCATGTGGTGTGTGAGGGTTCAAGTGGAAGTCATGTGGTGTGTGAGGCTTGAAGTGCAGGTCATGTGGTGTGTGAGGCTTCAAGTGCAGGTCATGTGGTGTGTGAGGCTTCAAGTGCAGGTCATGTGGTGTGTGAGGGTTCAAGTGCAGGTCATGTGGTGTGTGAGGCTTCAAGTGCAGGTCATGTGGTGTGTGAGGCATCAGGTGCAGGTCATGTGGTGTGTGAGGCTTCAAGTGCAGGTCATGTGGTGTGTGAGGCTTCAAGTGCAGGTCATGTGGTCATATCCAGGTCATGTGTGTTCCCTCTTTACTCTTTGGCCTGCCTTATAAATACGCCACATTGGAATGTTATAATTTCACTCCCATCCATGACATAATAATTCGTGTGTCTTTTGAATGTAGTCCCTTTAATTATTATTTGTTTCATTCCATTTTAACAATGATAATTATTACCAAACGAACTGATGTGTTAGTAATGACATTTATATTCCTTTCAGTATGTCATGGTGTTAATTTCCAAATCCATTATAAAAAAAGAAAATCGTGCACGTGAAACTGTAATACGTTATCTTTTGTAGCTTTCATTATTTTGTAAACCGTGACATATTTTTTGTTGTTAATGGCGATGAATTTACTTTGAATCGGTGGTACAAATTAGTCAGTGCATGTTCTCTTTTAATATTTTGAGTTTATAAAAATCCAGCTTTGTTCCTCAACCTCGGCCCTGACAGACTTTGCCTCAATACCAATGGGTTCTTTGTCAAGGGAGTGTCGATGCCGCGAACTGCCGCAATGCTTCCCGTCCTGCGGCGACACAAAGGAGCCTCGATGAATTAAATCTGGCCGCATTGACATGGTGAGTCTACAAAACTTGCCTTGCAACTAACCAACTCGACCAAGTATACCCTGTAAGCAGTACGCCGAAAGTTAATAGGGGTTAGGTGCATTGGACCTCATGATTAAGATACACTGTAATGTCCTCGTAGCACATCAAGGAGTTCTGTCAAGCTTAACACACTAGGTGGCCAGTGGGGCTTATGAGGCGAGTCTTGGTAGCTTCGCACACTTGATCAAGCGGCCTTTTCCCACGCACCGAAGCGCACACGAGTGACGATCTTGAATGCGATCAGTTTGGCCGTATTTTGGCTAGCAACACACATCTGCCTGAGAATTGGGTCTCCTCAGCCTCGTAGAACTTTGGCAATACAAGGATAATGCGATATTGGGGAATTTGCGTTTCGTGAAAAGATCTTCTTTATGTTTTAAACTCACAGGGCATTATTGTGACAGAAATCGGACGGTTTTGCGTGTTTGTTTTCTTTTCTTTATTTTCTTCAGAACCGAATACATCTTCATTTCATGTAAATATTGCTTATGAATGTTTCAGTGTTTAGATGGAGAGAGAGAGAGAGAGAGAGAGAGAGAGAGAGAGAGAGAGAGAGAGAGAGAGAGAGAGAGAGAGAGAGAGAGAGAGAGAGAGAGAGAGAGATGAACAAATGAGTAAATAAATGTAGACAAGTAATGGTGTACATATATCTAGTTCTTTATCTGGTGGTGCGTGCGGTCAGGAGCCATCAGAAGCATGATGCAGGCGTGCACTACTCTCCCAGCGTGAGGCGCCATGAGCTGCCACCGTGAGGCACCCACTGCACCGCTCTAATGTATTAAAAGCTCCATTAAGACCTTGCCTTTAGTTCATCCCGCACACACCTGAACGTTACCTCTCTCTCTCTCTCTCTCTCTCTCTCTCTCTCTCTCTCTCTCTCTCTCTCTCTCTCTCTCTCTCTCTCTCTCTCTCTCTCTCCATGGAAAAGAATATCACGTCCTTTTTTAAAGTTAAAGTAATTTAGGTTTTTCCATTTCGTTTCTTTTTTGATATGCACAACTGTTTGCATTAGTCTACATTATTTATTTGATGTACTCCGCCACATACAGTCTTTTCGTTGGTGCTCTGCTGAATACTTCGCAATCGTGCAATCAATCATCTCTTAACCGGACCTGAAATGTGCGATTGTCGCTTCACTTTCCCACGGAATATTCAGAAGGAAACGCATCACGGATTGAAAGGAGCGGTTCACACGCTGGAAATCCAGGCAGGAATAGAAAGCAAAAAAAACTAAACTGAAACATTTTTGGCATTCAGGTTCCCGAATTTTTCCTCCGGCACACGAATCTTAATAGTCGCTGTCAGAAACACGAGAACTCTCACTGTTTCTGTGCCTGTGTGCTCCTCGTAGTGACCAGTGACGCTGCGGTCTTGTCTTTTCGTTCTTTAGCCTTTGTTTACTCAATGGATAACAAGTGTGGGACGTAAACAGAAGATTTGTAAACTGGGAACCCTAATAGGATGTTCTAAGTCAGCATGGTACGGTGTACGAATATCTGAATTATCTCATTTAATCAGAGAGAGAGAGAGAGAGAGAGAGGAGAGAGAGAGGAGAGAGAGAGAGAGAGAGAGGAGGAGAAGAGAGAGAGAGAGAGAGAGAGAGAGTCTACGTATTTTAATATTCACATCCCCGGGACAAATGCAGCACCAAAACTAAAGAGGAAGCAGATATTTTGTTGCAATTACTATGAAATTTTGCGCATATTTTTTCCGTCATTATGCAAAGCCAAATAGAAATAAAACAGTACATAATTGAGTGTGAAGCGTTACTAACAAACTACGCGTCAACTGCTGGCTAATTCATGCAATCTCAACTTTCACATACATATCAAAACAGCGATCAAAATTAGAAACCTTTGTGCGCGCCGCTGTGCCTCCCTGTCTCCCTGCCCTCCGCCTCCCCATGCATCGCTAATACCCTCCCTACCTCATACAGGATTTGAGGTAGATTATCTAGTAAACCTTTTCCCTTGCATCTACTATCTGCAGGAAATTATATTCTTTACGAGTTTTTAAATACGTTATATATATATTTATATATATATATATATATATATATATATATATATAATATATATATATATATATATATATATATATATATAATATATATATATAATTATTTATATATATATATATATATATATATATATATATATATATATATATATACGAGTATATATATATATATATATATATATATATATATATATATATATATATATATATTTTTTTTTTTTTTTTTTTTTTTTTTTATTGTGTGTGTGTGTGTGTGTGTGTGTGTGTGTCGTTGAATTATTGGAATGTTTTCTTTTTTTTCATATTCACAGACATTTGTGTTCTGAGAATAAATCGTAAAAAAAATTAGAATCTCTTGTTGCGCTTTTCTGTGACTGGACTGGTTCGTTAAATGATTCAGGGTTTTCTTTCATCATGCAGGCATTAACTAATTTCTAGGGAATGTGTCTTTCGATTTTTTTTTTTTTTTTTTTCTGTAGGAATGGATGTTCAGTGTTTCTGAGACCGGGTCGTTGAATTAAATCGTCTTTCTTTCATCACATCGACAAAGATGCTTTAGTTCTCCGAGCTGGTATTAGTGATGTTCAAATTCAGTCACCCGAAGACGTGTATATATTGTTACGAACAATAATATAGTGATAGAAGCTGAGATGTCAAAGCGTCGAGCTTTTCTAGGAAAGAAAGAAAGAAAGAAAGAATGATAAAGATGTTTTAATCTTTAGAATATCCCGATGTGTTTCTTTAGAGAGTTTAAAGTCGTAAGAAATATTACATGAGGAAGGCAGACACTCATAAATTTCCGGAAAAGTTTTAAAAAATAAAAGTCGTATATTCCCTTGGAACTTGCCCACAAAATTCCTCAGAAAACGTTTCGTAGAAAGTGTTGGTGTGCTCTCCTTTGTTTTAGCAACGCAGAATATCAATGGTATTTATATGGTAATTGCATTTGTTTATTCATTCATTCATTTGCTCATTCAATATACTTTTTATCTTTTTCTGGTTTTCCATGAATGTTGCAAAATGAGTAGATATTATTATTTATTATCATTATTTTTATATTGTTTTTGTTGGTGCTATTGTTATTGTTATTGTTGTTGTCGTCGCCGACGTCCTCTAAATGACTCCTGCGTACATTTTAGTTATGATTTGTGTTTTGCGCCTTAGTAGCAATTCTCTGCCTAGGCGTTAATATATGTTGGTAATGTGTTGGACGCCAAGTGGTGTGGCGCCTCTCTGTCGCCGAACATTTCCCAACCATTCTGTTATTTCTCTTGATTCTCCCTCACAAACTTTCACTGCTGTGGAAAACACGCACCTGCACCTCAGCACTCTCCTCAACACATCTCTTCGTCTTTAATGCGTCAGAACATCATTCCCCTCGCAGCACCTTACAGGCTTTCCGTGCCTTCCCCTGCTTTCTCCTGCATTTACGTGCATGCCATCACACCTTTCTCCAGTCCTCCTGTAGTACCGGATATGGACGCCCAGGATTGCTCTTCAGACACACGACCTCCCCATTCTCAGTTCCCTTAGTGCCTGCCTTCCCCCGAGCCCCTCCCAACATAGCGCTCCTCTCCACACAGGGATGAGGGAGGGCGCCATACGTCTCCCCGCCTGCTGCCACACGCGAGGGCTCTGCTCCATTTCCCAATACAATAGTTTGTGTTCCAATCCCGACATGTCGTGATGGGCTTCGTTCCTGATGGAGTAACTCATCCATTTCCGGTATCGTACCCAGCGTCTATAAAAGCTCCATCTGTTAGGCACTTTTTACCCTCAATCACAATAGCGTTTCTGTGTGGAGGTGTGTGTCTGTGTAGGTGTGTATATATTACAGCATTAAGAAAGAGGTTACCAAAGAATGCAAAGTAAAGCTACGTACAGAAAGAATGTATATATAAAATCAACTTACAATTTAATGAAGAAAAGTCTCTGAGTGTGTGTGTATGTGTGTGTTGTGTGTGTGTGTGTGTGTGTGTGTGTGTTGTAGCAGTAAGGAAGAGATTACAAAAGAGTGCAAAGTCAAACCACTTACAGAAAGAATGCATATTTAAAAGTGATTTATTTATGTAATGAAGAAAAGAGGTGTCGTATAAAGATTGAAATACATGCCGTTAGCAGGGAAGAATACAATAAACAATGTTAATGAAAGAAAACAAGTAAAATGAAAGAGAAAGGTAAACGTATTGGGAAAAAACAATAAGGGGATGAAGTGGATATAGAGAAAAAAAAATTATCAGCTAGAACAAAATGAACAAGTTACCAGAATACAGGAGTTGTGGAATATAGCGATATAAGAGTAAAATGGTGAAACGGGTGGAGGAATTTTATAAAAGAAGTGTTCTTTCTCCTCAGGCATGACAGTGCTATTGTTCTCTGTCAAAATTGCAGCCCGAAGACCAGACCACCACCACTACATCCTGGGCTGGAGGTGGTCCGATAAGCCCCCCTCCCCCCAACACACACACACACACACACACACACACACACACACACACACACACACACAGACACACACACACACACACACACACACACATATATATATATATATATATATATATATATATATATATATATATATATATATATATATATATATATATATATATATATATATATATATATATATATATATATATATATATATATATATACGCGCACACGCGTGCGCACAGCAAGACATTGAAAAAAAAAATGGAACATTCAGAATATATATATATATATATATATATATATATATATATATATATATATATATATATATATATATATATATATATATATATATATTTCCTCTTTTTGAAGCAAGTAACATGTATCTTTTTCTAATTATGATAACTACATTACTTTATAGCACTTGGAAGAAACTGGAATGTACTGTATATAAACTATTGATATCAGCTCCTCTGTGATTTGTGTTCCTATGTCAGTCTGTGGCGGAGTGCAGATCATGTCAGGCCTCGGTGCCCACCCCATGTGGCTCGTAGTGGCGGTGGCGGTAGCGGTGGTGGTGGCGGTAGTGTTGGGATTCCCATCGAGGCAAAACAATTATTCACGGGCCGTTCTAAACGTCAGTGAGTAATGCGTCGGTGTGGGGGATACATCCTTCCCTGGCCGCTGCTCCACCTCCCACGTCCCACCTATACCGCTGCCACACCAGAGAGAGACAGAGAGAGAGAGAGAGAGAGAGAGAGAGAGAGAGAGAGAGAGAGAGAGAGAGAGAGAGCGAGAGAGAGAGGACCATATTCTGAAACACTTCGCTGTACTTCCACCTCTTTCAAAATCATCTAATCATTTCTGTGGCCTTTGAAAACAGTCGTGGTGAGAGAGCGAAACGTTTCAGAATACGAGCCAGAGAGAGAGAGAGAGAGAGAGAGAGAGAGAGAGAGAGAGAGAGAGAGAGAGAGAGAGAGAGAGAGAGACTATTATGATATGGTATGTACCCTGTATATAGTAGACTCAGCTCCCGCCATCCGCCGGTCCAGCGCACTTTTCACCCATAACAAAACACTGGCGCTCGCTTGGGTACTCGAGCGCGCCAGATTTAGCGGCCTCACTCATGCTGATATTTTAGGTCAGACAGAATATGGAAACGGTGTGTTTATTCCGGTGACGTGATATGCGACACTGATGAGTGGATGAGAGAGAGAGAGAGAGAGAGAGAGAGAGAGAGAGAGAGAGAGAGAGAGAGAGAGAGAGAGAGAGAGAGAGAGAGAGAGAGAGAGCAATGCGATCAGTTTAGTAGGAGGGGGCTGGTGAAGAAAAAGGGAGGGGAGAAAGATGAAAGGAAAGAAGAAAGGAAGGAAAGAATAAGGGGGGGATGGAAAAACGAAGAAATACAAGGGAAGGACAAAGGAAACACACACACACACACACACACACACACACACACACACACACACACCCTCACATACTTTTACATCGTGGATGGGAACACCTGTTACCTTTGCGTTGCCTAGTGAAAAAAATAAACACTTGAAATTTTATATAAAGCAACACGCTTGGTAAAATTATGGAATCCTAGACTTAAGGAAATAGTTTGTTGTTGGTCCTTGCGTCCCTGAATTGAGTCAGTAACTTTTAGGAGGGTTTACAAGAACATAAGGGGAACTGTTGTATAGCTTTGGACACGTGATTGGGATTGTGGTGGTGATGAAGCACGGAATATAGCAGAACTTTATTTATTTAGCGTTTCGACAACTCTCCTACAGAGATTACGTATATCTAAATGTATATTCATGTACTCGAAATATTAGAGAAATAAAGTTCTTCTGCTGCATCATCACCACCACAATTTTATTCATTCATAAGGGGAACAGTAAGAAGCCAACACTCCGACTTAATGACAGTCCTTGTATGAAGCATTTGGCGGCCTAACCCACCTATCATCCCTATCCATAAATTTATTAAATCTTCTATAGTTCCCTGTTGACTCGTCACTAACAGCCTGATTATTGAGTCTATTCCATTTTCTATTTTGTGAACCTCCTTCTCTCTCTCTCTCTCTCTCTCTCTCTCTCTCTCTCTCTCTCTCTCTCTCTCTCTCTCTCTCTCTCTCTCTCTCTCTCTCTCTCTTCCATTTCCATTTATATTCTTTGTACTATTTTTCCAGCCTCTTTCCTTTATTACTCATTCGTGTTTTTCCTTTTCCTTTAATAGTATCTTCCATCTCCCTTTTCTCTCATCTTTTCATATTCCTTCGCCTGAACCCGTTACTTTTAGTTCTTTCCAGATTACTAACTCTAGAGACCCTGGCCACATCACCCTTATACCACATAGCTCTTATACCACTCAAATGAACAATAACCCACTGACGTCAGCAGCGCCCCCGTTCTGCTGTGCTGACGGTTTTCATCTCAGCAAAGAGTCCTCTCAAAGCACCAGCTCGATGTCCCAAGTAGGGTACGATCGCTGGACTCGTCAACCAACTGACCGACCGACCGAGTTCTGACTGCAATACACAGCTCGGTAATGGAGGAGTGGAGATAGCCTTTGTGTACTTGCTTGTGTATGCATGCGGGTGTCACCATAATTGTGTGCTGCTGTGTTGACAAGACTGTGCTAATTTCCATGCTACTCCAAAGCGACATTTGGCGTGTGTGTGTTATATTGGACTTCACGATTTACTTCCTACTAGTAGTTTTGTATTGTTCTTATGCACACTACATTTGCATGTGTTTGTACGTGGATATATTTCAATGGATTGTTAGCGGGTTGTCCCCCACCTGGAGTTACATTTATGTCTCGTTAATACTTCACTCGTTCCAGGTTGCAACAGTCGTTTCAATCCGAGCAGACCAAATGCACACACACTGGTAATGATTTTTTTAAAAGGCTTATGTAGCAATATCATTGAGTTCTTTGAGTTCTCTTGGTGTAGAAGGTGCTTAACTCTTTTATGCTGCTGTTCAAGTACACTTGAATTTCATATAGGTTGTGTATGTAATGACTACTGTTTGTAATATTTGTTCAATATCGCGAGTTTATGTAAAAGCATTTTTTTTCCTGAGTATATTTGTAGTGCATATGAGGTGACGGGGCTGTTGTTGTTGTCTGCTCTATTCATTGTCTGCCTGTTAGCTTCGGTCGTTTTTTTTTTTCTTTCCCTCTAGCTTCCTTTATCATTCCACTATTACCATATCCACTAGTTTGTTGCATATTATTTTTTTAACTGCTCCTCTTCCTCCTCTTTCTACTACTACTACTACTACTATTACTGCTACTACTACTACTACTACTACTACTACTTATTCTTATTCGTATTTTTTTTCTCCTCCTCCTCTTCCTCTCCCTCTTCCTCTTCCTCTTCATCTTCCTCTTCCTCTTCCTCCTCCTCCTCCTCCTCCTCCTCCTCCTGTTCCAATCGAGCCTTGCTTCCCTCACACTGCATTACCTCCTCAGGGCTTCATTCTCTGCTCTACACATTCCTTGTTGGGAACTTTATTGAGAGGCACGTCTGGCAATATATTCACTCCCATACAGCACATGAGGAATCGCCTTCACGCCTTACTTTTTGCTTTGATTCTCAGCATAGCGTGGAAAGCCTCCCTGAGATAGCGTATACCAATATTTGTTCTCTTTGTGTTTGTCTGTCTGTATGTCTGTGTGTGTTTTTTTTTTTTTCTTCTCTCTCTCTCTCTCTCTCTCTCTCTCTCTCTCTCTCTCTCTCTCTCTCTCTCTCTCTCTCTCTCTCTCTCTCTCTCTCTCTCTCTCTCTCTCTCTCTCTCTCGTTTGTCTTTTGGTTATGCATTTCTGTCTACGTTTGTCTGTTTGTGTCTTTTTTTTCTCTCTCTCTCTCTCTCTCTCTCTCTCTCTCTCTCTCTCTCTCTCTCTCTCTCTCTCTCTCTCTCTCTCTCTCTCTCTCTCTCTCTCTTTCCGTTTCTGTTTGCTTGTCTTATCACGGTTTATTTGTTTGTCTATTTATCTGTCTGTGTGTCTGTCTGTATTTTTTTTTTAGTGTGTGTGTGTGTGTGTGTGTGTGTGTGTGTGTGTGTGTGTCTCTCTCTCTCTCTCTCTCTCTCTCTCTCTCTCTCTCTCTCTCTCTCTCTCTCTCTCTCTCTCTCTCTCATTGTCTCATCATTCATTAAAACTAAGAATCTACCGAAGACTCTCCGGTCCCAGTGATCAAACGTTCCTCCCTGAAAGCAACAGTGCCCCAGTCCGGTGCCTCATTGGGAGTGTTTTCGCAGCATAGCCCCCGCGGGAAGGAGTCATCGGAGCGAGGCGCCTCCAACCGCTGGTGTGCTCCCTCGCAGGAAGATCGATGTTTTCTCCTCCGCGCGGCCTCAAGGTACCTCACGTCTTCATGAATTATATGGAGATTGGTTACGCTGAGTCGAGATCTCCTTGGAAAAAAATACATAGAAAATCTCGTGGTTGAATATGGTAGAAGAAATCAGGGCATCTTATTTCCTCCGCTGAAAGTTTTGAGAGGCGTTCAAAGTATTCGTTCAAATTGTAAAGACTGGAGGCGACTTTTTCTTCTTTTTTTTTTTTTTTCATGGAATTCCCGATTATTAGTTTGCTTACACATTCCCCTTCACGAGAGCGGTGAGTTTTATGTGAGCTTCAGAACGACTGGGAAATTGAAGTTATTCTGTAAGGAAGATTAAGCCAGGTTATTTCCTCCTTAAGCTGGTAGAATTTACGTTCCTGGAGCACTCCGTCACATCCGCCACCGCTGCACCGTCACCGTCACACTGTCACCGTCACACCACCACACCTTTATCGTAACACCATCATCTTCCCACTCACTGTTACACCGTTATCATAACACTGTCACCGTTCCCACTGTCACCATCACTCTGTCACCGTCATACCGTCACCGCCCCACTGTCACAGCCACACCGTAACATTGTCACAGCCGCACCGTCACAGCGCCACACGTCGAAAAGCGCGTGTGTTTTTAAATGCACAATAGAGACTCAAAAATTTATGCGCTTAATAAACAACGCTATTTATGTTCAAGAATTGGAGTAAAGAAAGAAATACATCACATGTTTTCATTTCACGTACACACACACCCATCCACCCACCCACATACACACACACACACACACACACACACACACACACACACACACACACACACACACACACACACACACACACACACACACACACACACACACCTGATTACCATCCTATTGAATACATTTTTTCCCCAGCTGATCGGTGGCGGCGTAGCGTAGCTTTGCATTAATCACGGAATCGCTAAGCAGCAGCCTGGGTTGTGGTGTGGTTGGAAGTAATTCACCACGTTAATGGGAAGAATTGCGCTTGAATTCCGCAAACTGTTCCATAAAGAGCGTGGAAACACGTAGGACGGGAAGCAACTCATGTCACACTGTTCACTAGTGGACGATTCTCTTTCTATAACCACCTTAATTTTTTAGACATTTATGTGTATACTACGTTTTCTTAAATAATCTAGTAGCTTAAAAATAACAGAAATATCTAATTGTCCCTGTCATTTCTTTGTGTCCCTCCAAACTATTTTTTGCTGTGTTCTTAATACTGGCAAAGAGGGAGTATAGTAACGAAAGGGTTAAAGAGAAAATACAAAAATTCTGTACTGTGTGTTTCACTGGAAAGCAGAAAGTTGAGCGCTCTGCAATAAGCGGTACAAAGCGTGAGAGCTATTTGGTCACTCATTTCAAAAACTGCTGAGATCTGGTCCTTAGTGGCTCCAGACTAAGATCATTGTAACCATTGCTCCAGTAAAACATATTTCCACCTACTTACTTGCCAAAAACAATGTCTCTCAACATATAGGCACATTAACAGAGTAGTAAGTAGTAAGTAAGTAGTAGTAAAAGCCTGAAAACAAGTAGCATTCCTTGTGTAAAAGATACATGTCTATACCCGTCCATCATCCCTGTCCATGAACTTATCTACATTGAAATGGGAGCTGAACGAGATGACTTGAACTTTTTCAAGAGCAGTATCAAGACACCCCAGAAACTAAACTGTCTTCTCTCTCGGCTCTTCTATTTTATTCTTTGTGGGAACGGCATTTTAACGGCCTTTTTATATATTTTTCCTTGGTTAATCCTTCATTCATAAAAAAGAGCAACATTCCTCCTCAGTGATGTGTTTGCGATGTAATAACAGTGTGTGTTGAAAAGAGTAGAAATTTAATACGAATGTCGTGTCTGTGTGTGTGTGTGTGTGTGTGTGTGTGTGTGTGTGTGTGTGTGTGTGTGTGTGTG
>NC_087152.1:16457500-16465000 GCF_035594125.1 Scylla paramamosain
GGATGAATGACTGAGAATATTGGTTAACTTGCATTAGAGAGGTGGACAGAATAGGATGAGAGAAAGAAGAAAGTGTCTTGCAGTGAGGCCGCAGGAGGAAGGGAGGCATGCTGTTAACAAGTTCAGAAGAGCAATTAACATGAAAAATAGCGGTAGAAGATAGCAAAAGATGCAACATTGCGGCGATGAGAGAGAGGCTGAAGACAGTCAGTTACTTAGAGGAGAGGAGTTGATAAGATGAAATGCTTTTCTTTCCACCCTGTCTAAAAGAGCGGTATGAGTGGAAACCCCCATACATGTGTAGCATACTCCATACATGGACAGATAAGGCTCCTGTACAGAGTTAGCAGCTTGAGGGGGGGGATGAGAAAAACTGGCGGAGACGACTCATAACACATGACTTCGCAGAAGCTGTTAAAGTATTTGGAGGGTGGAAGAGAGGGAGAAACAAGCCCTGATTCATCCAAGGAAATGTTTTTAGCAAAGGTTTGAGCGAAGAGTTCAGTTTTAGAAACAGATGAGATGAAAGTGGTGCTATCAGGTTGAAATAAAGGAAGGAAAGATGAAGAAGCAAAGTTACTGGAGATGTTTTTTGGCTAGGTGACAGAAGTCACGAGGGAATTTAGATCTTGAAAGATTCTGACATTTTCTATTAATGAAGAACAGACACTTGTTTAGGTTATGCTGATACAAGTTAGTCCGGTTAGACAAAACCTGTGTTAACTTGTACTATACAGGAAATGAACGGGTCAGGCTTGACTACTTTTACATTTTTTATGTATATGTACATATGTAACCATATTTTATCAGTATGATACAGAACTAAATTTTTAAATATATATATATATATATATATATATATATATATATATATATATATATATATATATATATATATATATATATATATATATATATATATATATATATATATATTTTTTTTTTTTTTTTTTTTTTTTTTTAACAAAAAAAAAATCCACTTAGGTTTTTTTTTTTTTTGGGGGGGGGGGAGGCGGGAGGGGGTTAATACCAACCCTGTCTGAAGGTGATGCGCATGGGTGACTGTTCTGTGTGCGTGAACGTTTGTAATGCATAAAGGGAGATGACAATGATAAGTACAGTCACGATCAGAAATCGGGTAATTTTTTTGTACCTCCACTGTGTATATGTGAAAGTTTAGCCTGTGGTCTCTTCTGCTGAGGATTTAAAGGCAATACACATGACTGGCTTATTGGGTTACGTGAGTGTGGATATGTGTGGTGCATGAAGAGAATGGACAGTGATTACAACCATGGTCAGAAATCGAGTAACTTTCTGTACTTCCATTGTGTCAAACGTTTGTCTTCAATCTTAAATCCTCTAGTCTGATAATTCCCTTACAAAACCTGACAATTGACAGACTGCCGGTAGATCTGAGGACTTAACACTGAGAGAAGAGGCTAAGTGAAGGTGGAAGCAGATGCGGTGTGCTACTAATTTATTGACCAAGACTACTTACTATACATAACAGGAAGCAACTGGGATTGTCTTGTATCCTGATGGTTACTGTTGTTGGTGGTGGTGATGGTGGTGGTGGTGATGGGGTTATGGCAGTAGTGGTAGTGGTGGTGGTGATGTTGTTGTTGATGTTGTTGTGATTGTACTAGTAGTAGTAGTAGTAGTAGTAGGAGTAGTAGTAGTAGTAGTAGTAGTAGTAGTAGTAGTTTTGTTGTAATATTGATTCATTTATGGCAATTCACGTTTCTTTCTCTTCCTCGCTTTTTTTTCCCCATTTATTCTTACTTTCCTTTTTCTCATATCCGTCTTTTTTTCAGTAATCATTTCATCCTTTACAGTAACTCTCTCTTGCTCTGCATTTATGTTCCTTTGTTTCTCACGTCTCTCCCTCTCACTCTCCCTCTCTCTCTCCCTTCCTCACCCTCGACTTAAGCCTTGAGGGGTCCAGGTGTGTCAGGGAGAGGCAGGTGAAGAGCCGCAAATCTTACACATTAATTACAGGGACCCGGGAAATCCTTCGCGCCTCCCTCCTCCTCCCACACCCTCTGTTGTCTCTGCCCACATCGTTAACACCCTCGCCTTTGTGCACCAAGTCTCCACGGGATGAGCGAATCTAGTGCTGCCCTAATTTTCTCCCATCACATCCACCTTTGTCATTGTTAAACACGCATCAGTACCTCCACACGCTTTTCTGGGTAGATTTTACCTCTCAAGTAACTCCCTTGTAAAAATCTCACCTATTGCGCTCGTACGATAAGTTTTCCTTGTCTAACATAAGTAATCTAAAGCAGTTTTTTTTTTTTTTTCACGTAGGATTTTTTTTTTTTTTTTTTTCTCCTTTTTTGGGGAGCGTTGGAAATCTTGTGGGATGAAATGTTCGTTTGGGGAAATCTCCTGTGAGATGGCTGGCGGTGGGAGAGTATAAGTCTTGATACATGTTCTGGTTCGCTGTATTAAATCTCTAACTCCGACCTTAAACCATCTTTCTCACTCATAAACTCACGTAAGCCGGATTTTCGCTCTCACTTTAGGATCTTTTTCTTTCTCCACTTCAGCATGAAGCCAATGACCTTTACTAGCGTCGACACTATGGACTTCTATCAACGTATCTTCCCTCATTCTACCACGACAGTCCCTTTAATAAGTCCTAATGAAGCGCTCTCTATTTTTAAGATTCTGTCACCTCGCGTCATGCTAATTTCGCGAATAGGTAGGTCCGTAACATTCATTTCTCCACTGGCAACCTCATAAGTCTAGTGGCACCACTCATAGCGGCGCCAAAAATACAGAAGCACCGCTTCATGACACACACACACACACACACACACACACACACACACACACACACACACACACACACACACACACACACACACACAGGTTTCTCCATGATTTTTGGTCCCCATGCTCCACTTCCCTATAGCCTTCTCTTTTGTATCACTCAGTTTCCCATACTCCCTCTCCTCTTCTTCACTTCCCTGCAGCCTCTCTAAAGACCACAAACCTCCTATCCTTTTGTGCCATACAGTTCTCTTTACTCCCTCTCTCTAGCCGTCCGTCACTCCTCGTCTTGTGATACTTCGAGACTGTTCAAGTGTGTTATGAGCTGACTGTCCTATCACAAAAATTGTAATTTATCCACCAAAAAATACGCTTTTCTCTAAGTAGCCTTTCATCAGCAGTAAGCCTCCGTAACGTCTTATTACTACCTTTGACTGCTTCAAGAGAGAGGTATCAAAACTTTTTTTTCAAATTTTAAATAATTCTTTTTACACTACACTCTTCAGAGACTGTCATCTTTAGCGGGCCTTTTTTTTTTTTTATGCCCCATCCCCGAGTTCCTCTTGCATAAAAAAATAATATCATTGTAGCATCTAATAACACCACAACCACAAGCTTATCATCATGCACCTAAATGTTGTACCAGGTTTCCTTGACAGCCTTTATTCTTTACTGTCATCCACTACTACATTTCCAGTCGCTTCTTGTTCGGTGTCAGGAATGTCTTCTCAAGGCTGTCTTCTCCCCTCGTCACCTTCACTCTCAGTGATGTCACGACAGCTTCAGTCACCTCGCTCTGCATTCACTCGCCCTTCCATTTCCTCACCCATTCCACCAGAGTTTCTCTCTCTCTCTCTCTCTCTCTCTCTCTCTCTCTCTCTCTCTCTCTCTCTCTCTCTCGTTTGCACACCAGCATCCATCTTTTGCATAATAGTAGTGTGTAACTCACACTACCTCCGTATAAACACTCGATTTATATACACATATATATATATATATATATATATATATATATATATATATATATATATATATATATATATATATATATATATATATATATATATATATATATATATTTATCTGTTCTTCTATATTCCTATCTATCTCTCCATCTATCTTTCGATCTATCAGTATTTCCCATCTAAGAGAGGCCCAAGTGCTGACTCACGCATCCTCGTATTGAGGTGCGCGCGTCACATCCACACCAGTCGATCTCCACCGGCTTAACCATTACAGTCATTGGGTTCAATTTATGTCTCGTTAGTCTCCACTTAACGTCGCACTGAGTTCCTATCTTGGCTGGTTGGGTCCTGAGGTAAGGGATCGGAGGCGGCGGCGGCTTTGGGGGGCGTGGTGATGGCCAGCTCAGTAAGAGAAGCCTTACCATTGGGCAGCTGGATTCGAGCAATACTTGGCTTCTCTTTCCATAACTTGCAAAGGTGACTGTTATGCTCCTTATCCGTGCAGTTTTGTGGATTCCTTTTGCTACTTTACGTTATAATTTCTGCCCTCTTATCAGCATCGTTTTTTAGATTACATTTTTCGTCGTATACGTGTTAGCTTCTGTCTCTGAATCGTATAGTTTTATATTTGGCTTCGTTATCCATCAACTGCGAGGGTGACTTTTATGCGCCTTGTTCATCCAATATTGTGGGTTCCCTTTACCACTCTACGCGCAGTATAATTTCAGCTTCTTCGTCCGTGTCGTTTTTTTTTTTTTTTTTTTTTTTTGTGTCACATTTTCCATTCTTCGCATGTTAGCTTCGGCCTCTGAATCGTGTGGTTTTGTACGAGGAGCATTTATAAATGGCGGTGTTGAAGATGTTACAGGAGGACAGGCTAAAAAACGGGGATATGAGAGGAATGATATGTGTATGACTGTTCGGAGATAAAAGCAAGACTAAGAGACGAGACTAGACGGGACTGAAAGACGGGACTAAGATGGTTTGGACAAATACAGAGCAGAGATACAGATTATGTTGGTAAGAGAATGCTGAGGAAGGAGCTGCCAAGGACGAGAGCAGGGAGGCCAAGGAGGAGATGCATGTGTGCCACAGAAGAGAATATGCAAGAAAGTAGGAGTGTCAGAGAGAAATGTGGATGGTGGTGCTCCACTGTGGCATCACCAAACAGGAACAAGCTTAAAAACTGAAGAAAAATCATGTAGTTTTGTGGACTGGTTTAGCAGCACTTCCATGATTGCCGCAAAAATTTACTGGGATGCAGACTGAAGGTTGCCTGATTACCCCGTGCATCATTTTAAGCTGCGTCAGGCAAAGGTGTGTGGTGGAAGAAGACGGAGATATATATTATTTTATGGTCAGTCGCAATGTTTACCTTCTCTTTCACTGCCTTCGACTTTGCTGGAATGCTCATATTTTGTCAAGGAAAGGCAAGCAGTCATGGGATCATTCAGGTGTGAGAAAAACAAGTTAAAATTTGAGTTTGGTAAACGTTAGCGCTCATCCTGCTTAACATTTGCATTGTCTGCCCCTCGCTTGGCAGGACAATGGAATAAATTAGGCAATGATAACTAAAGTATGACAACAACACAAACTGAGAGTAAATGCATACCAATCAAATTCTTCACCTCAGTAATCTACGAAAATATGGATGTGTTCATAACGGTTTCATGGTTTGTAAATGTTTCTGATAGTATATACTCTTACCAAATATATTAATAGTTTTAAATCTCCAATTATATCACCTTTAGCCCTTCGTTCATGAAGAGAGACCAAACCTAACCTTGTTAAACGATAAACTACGCAAACGTCCGGGGATTGCTTTTGTTAATCGTCTTTTTACTTTTTCCATCGTGTTTCGATCTTTTATGCAATAGGTGAGCTGAATTTTACTGCATATTCCTGATGTTGCCTTTCGGGTGTTGCCCTCCAGGTGCGAGTTTCCAGGTGTGGCGTCGCGGCTGCTGACAATATACATGGCGTGAATGCTGTACCTACTTCGAATGCTGTGAGAAAAATATCATCATGAATAAATCTTATGAACTCGGTATTCAGTAAAAGGAAACGTTTCTCACAAAACAGTTATTTACTTCACGTGAATCAGTAATGAACCTTCATAGTGCACTCTGTTGTGATGCACTTATATATTTTTCCTTTGTATCATTTTATGAAGGGAACAACAACTAAGCGAGTATCTTTTCTCCATTCTGTGTGCGCTTAGCGAGTTTCCTTCTTACCAAAAAATAAATGGACACAGTGAGAGGTGGTCAGAGTCCGAGGGAGTTTTTCAACACAGTGCGGTGACCTTAGCGTTGCAAGGTGTGCAGAGAGAGAGAGAGAGAGAGGGAGGGAGAGAGAGAGAGAGAGAGAGAGAGAGAGAGAGAGAGAGAGAGAGAGAGAGAGAGAGAGGAGAGAGAGAGAGAGAGAGAGAGAGAGGCGAATGGGCAGACAAACAAAAAAAAAAAATATTCAAAAAGACAGACAAATGAATAGATTATGAAAAAAAAAATAATAATAATAATGGATATAAATGACAGAGCTTACTCATTTTTTCTCAATGACGCCAAGAATCACGATACTATAATTGCAGTACAAGACTGCGGCAATACAAGAAAAGTGGCCCTAGCAAAAGATGTGACGAGCACATTGAACAAAACAAAGTGAGGCATTCTGAGCAAGACAAACAGATCCAGTGTACGTAGTTGTATGGCACCTCATAAACGCTCTTCTTTGACGAGGCCCATGATGGCACCAGCTGCTGTCTGAATCATAATGGGAATCAAGCCTTACTTCAAACAAAATGAATAATGACCGTCAACTTTAATAATCACGGAAGCAGAACACATAACTTGTACCGCTCTTTGATCTTCATGAACATTACTATATGATAAAAGCCGAGCGTTTATGGGTACAAAGAACACACACACACACACACACACACACACACACACACACACACACACACACACACACACACACACACACACACACACACACACACACACACACACACACACACACACACACACACACACACACACACACACACACACACACACACACACACACACACACACACACACACACACACACACACACACACACAGAGAGAGAGAGAGAGAGAGAGAGAGAGAGAGAGAGAGAGAGAGAGAGAGAGAGAGAGAGAGAGATGAATTAAAAAGACAGTAGACCCTGACTTATGAATGCAAATGAAAATGAGAACTGCCAAACTGCCAACTCCTAGCTCCTCTCTCATTCTCTCTCTCTCTCTCTCTCTCTCTCTCTCTCTCTCTCTCTCTCTCTCTCTCTCTCTCTCTCTCTCTCCTGACATCATTCTCATCAGCATCCTTATTATTATTATTATTATTATTGTTAATATTATTATTATTATCATTATTATTATTATTATTATTATTATTATTATTATTATTACCATTATTATTTTATGTACTCCCTCGGTCTATCGAGTCTTTCTGGAAAATCTCCCGTCCCGCTGATCTTCGCGTCATAATTGGAGATCTAGAGCCGGCAATTCCACTCCTCCTTCCCTTCATCTCTTATACCGCAAGCCAGGATTTTCTGCACCGTTTTTCCTCTATATCTTTTTCCCTTCCCACTTCTCTATGTGTCTGGGCGTTCTCTCTCTCTCTCTCTCTCTCTCTCTCTCTCTCTCTCTCTCTCTCTCTCTCTCTCTCTCTCTCTCTCTCTCTCTCTCTCTCTCTCTCTCTCTCTCTCTCTCTCGCTCTCGCTCTGGCAC
>NC_087152.1:16467500-16472500 GCF_035594125.1 Scylla paramamosain
GTGTGTGTGTGTGTGTGTGTGTGTGTGTGTGTTCGCATACCGTCGTCTTCTAATCCTGCCTCTTACAGGGTGGGGATATGGGTTGAAGGAGTCACATCTTGTAACTTCGCAGTTTATTTGATGCAGTGAATACAGGGTGCTGATCTGCGCCCAGGCTGATTTTCAGCCTTAATCTCTTTAGCCCGGGCGAGAGGCGTCCGCCAGGCAACACATGTCACGTGGTTTAGGAGAAAAGGGTGTGGAGGCGACATTGTGCGACTCCATGTGTTTCCTCAGAGGACCGACACACCTAGGGAAGGCCACTGAGGTGTGAACGGATGAGGGTCGCGTCCCCTTTAGCCATATGCGCTCACGTGGTTACGAGTATAGACACAATAAATGATATACGGTACTTGTGTGTGTGTGTGTGTGTGTGTGTGTGTGTCCTGAGGGAGTGGAATGAGATGCCTGTGTTCCTTGTGGTATGATATGTTATTCTTCCACTGTACTTCCGTTATTCATAACTTTCTCTTCTCCATTATGTGAATGTAAATTATATACAAAGTATATATAGGTATAGATATAAGGTCTTAAAGATCATAGTATGATGTATATACACTCATGATGTAACACGTTAAATGAAGGTGGAACAACAAAATGACAAAAATAAGAAAAACAAGAAGAAAATAAAAAAAAATAAATAAAAGATAAAACTGCAACATCTCGGTCACGACACTCATATCTTCAATGCACTCAGTCCATCTCGCCTGTGTGTGTGTGTGTGTGTGTGTGTGTGTGTGTCTGGGTACAAACTGCACCTCACCACGTTGCCACACCTTGACTCACCACATCTAAAATTTCTGATTTGGGCAGAGCGAACTTAGTATTGTTCAGTGCCTCAGAAAAAAAAAAAAAACTCAATTCTTCCATCCATCGACTCGACACAACCTTCTAGACAACTATCCCCACTTCTTCAGTGACACTCTTCTACACTAAACATCCTCGGTCTCT
Source organism: Scylla paramamosain (assembly GCF_035594125.1). NCBI lineage: Eukaryota > Metazoa > Arthropoda > Malacostraca > Decapoda > Portunidae > Scylla > Scylla paramamosain. Next base: position 16,468,491 of record NC_087152.1, read on the forward strand.
CCTTTACTTATAATCTAAACTGGAAACTTCACATCTTTTCTCTAGCTAAAACAGCTTTTATGAAGTTAGGTGTTCTGAGACGTCTCCGCCAGTTTTTTTTTTTTTTTTTCTCACCCTTCCACCTGCTAACTCTGTGCAGGGACATGCTTCACATGTCTGGGAGGGGTTCCATTGATACCGCTCTTCTAGACAGGGTGGAATCAAAAGTTCTACGTTTCATCAAGTCCTCTCCTATGACCGTCTTCAGCCTCTTTCTTATCGCCACAATGTTGCATCTCATGCTATCTTCTACGGCTATTTTCATACTAACTGCTCTTCTGATCTTATTAACTGCATGCCTCCCGTGCGGCCTCGCTGCACAAGACTTTCTTTTTTCTTTCACCCACATTCTGTTCATGTCTCTAATGCAAGAGTTAACCAGTATTCTCAATCATTCATCCTTTTCTATGGTAAACTCTGGAATTTCCTGCCTACTTCTGTATTTCCACCTTCCCATGACTTGAACTCCTTTAAGAGGGAGGTTTCAAGACACTTATCCTTCAGTTTTTGACTACCGCTTTGGGGCCTATCCGGGAACCGGCATCTCAATGGGTCTTTTTTTTTTCTTCTTTTTTTTTTTTTTTTGCGGGGGGATTTTTTTGTTGCTTTTGGCCGGTGCCCCTCCTACATAAAAAAAAAAAATATATATATTTACCTTTGCCATAACATACCACAGGGAATATTTATTCATGTATACTTTAATATTTTTCGTTAAGCCTTCAATATCTACACATTTTAATCAAACAAAGTGTTAAAATTATGTAAAAGGAAAATTAAATAAAAGGAAGGAAAATCTTCCTTTTAAATCGATAAATAATATAGGTTGCCTGATCCGCATCGTTCTGCTGTCTCTTACATTTTTTTATTTATTTATTTTTATTTATTTTTTTTTTGCATGGGTTTGTTAGGGAGGCAGGACAAAAGCGAGAAAAAAACACTATTAAAAAAAATATATATATATATATATATATATATATATATATATATATATATATATATATATATATATATATATATATATATATATATATATATATATATATATATATATATATATATATATATATATATATATATATATATATATATATATATATATATATATATATATATATATATAAAGCTTGCACAACTTGACACTCCCTAAAAGAGAGTCAGGATCAGTGAAATAAAATATGGGTGACCAGTTTAATTTTGAGCTGCCTTGATGTTCCTTCCTTGAAACACTTGAGGTCAAAGGCAGGAGGAAATGCAGAAAAGGAGAACTCCAGATTTGCAAGCAAAATGGAAGAGTAAGAGTACTGGTTAACTTTTTCATTAGTAAGGTGGATAGAATACAGGTGAAAGTAAGGAGAAAGTTTCGTGCAGTGAGTCATGCAAGTAAAGCGGACAGTATCCTTTGTTGACAAAACCGAAATTCCTCTTTCATCAAAGCAGCTTGAAAGGGAAAAAAATATATATGTGTATGAGGGAGAATAAGAGCAAAATGTCATTACAAAGAAAACCGCACGGCACTCCGTGCCCAACACGCAGCTAGGAAACCTTAAACTTTTCAGTAACAAAACATTAGTTTAATTTTATTCCGGACATCAGTAAAAGATTGTATTAAACATACGATGGTGTGTTTTTATAGTCAAGATGTTAAAAATTATACCTAATTACTCATGTATTCCAATTATATTTAAATTTCTCTTTTCTGACTACGAAAGGCTGCATCGCGTTCAGATATTGTCAATAGATTGTGGTGGCGGAAATAAAAAAGTGAAATAGGAGAGATCTTTATTTCTTTAACGTTTCAAAGAACAGTCTTTTCTGTAAAGAAGACTTCGTCCAAAAGTTAGAAAAATATATTTCTGCTTCATCCCGTATTTTTTTTTTTTTTTTTTCACCACCACAATCCACACACTTGTCTAAACAGTTCAAGAGGCAGTAGGTTGTGAATGAATTACCCTTGCCCCTTTATGGGAGTTATGAGGGTGATGCTCCCTATACATAGTGTTTGGCAGGAATGTACTTTTCTTATCCTAAATTATTGTCTTCATACTTGTACTGTCTTTGAGACCTATTTTCTGTGTAAGAGTGTTTTGACCAAGGGCAAAAAAAACTATTAGGGAAAAGGACCCATTAAAGGTACCATTCCCTAAAGAAAGTTAAAAAATCAAGTAAAAAATTACTTTGTGAACTGTCTTGAAACTTCACCAGCAACACCAAAACATGTCTCCCTTGCAAGGCATTTTTACCGTTCATTCTTTCTCTCCCTCCTTTTTTTTTTCGGTTTCCTTCTTTCATCATTATAATGCATGACTCTGGGGACGGGCACAGGGTCAGTCTCTGTACCTTGTTGTGGGTGAAGATTCCAGTGCCCTATTGCACCACGTGATTCTTTATACTTTCTGGCATATTTTGTCGTTAAGATTTGTCTGAATTACCGGAAATGACGGAAGTAACAATTAAGTATATTCCGTGAAATGTTTTTTTTTCGTGTGTGTGTGTGTGTGTGTGTGTGTGTGTGTGTGTGTGTGTGTGTGTGTGTGTGTGTTTACTGCTGTCCCTAATCCGCAGTGTCATATTAAACCATTAAACTTGAAATGAATGGCTCTGTATGTGGTAAATAATTGTAAACACTCACCACACTTCTATTCCTACGAGTATCTAGGTCTCTTCTCTCAACACTCCCACGTTATTTCTGAACCCAAGCTTTTGTTGCTTCGAGTATCCCTGATTATTCTGACACGGCCGAAGATACCTGGAGTAAGGATGGCTGGCTGCAGGAGTACCATTATAAAAGGCACCTTTCAGGAAAAAAAAAGAGCGTGAAAAATAGATAGATATATAGATTGGTAGATAAATAGATAGATAGATAGATAGATAGATAGATAGATAGATAAATAGATAGATATATAGATTGGTAGATAAATAGATAGATAGATAGATAGATAGATAGATAGATAGATAGATAAATAAATAAATAAATTGTTAAATAAATAAACAAAGTGAGGTTTGGCGAGAAATTAGGTAAAGATTTCACTCGCTAAGTCGTAACCACTGAAGGAACAAGATTAAAGGTTCGCAGGTACACGGCAGGTGAGGCAGGTAAAGAGAAGATCAGCCTAATACGTGCCTTCATTTCCATCTCTTCTCACTTATCTATCACATTAGTGTATTGCTTCCCGTGTGTTTATGTGTCTATCCGTGTGTGTGTGTGTGTGTGTGTGTGTGTGTGTGTGTGTGTGTGTGTGTGTGTGTGTGTGTGTGTGTGTGTGTGTGTGTGTGTTTACCGTACCTTTTTTGTGTCTCTCCTTTTTCCTTAGCGTCACTCTTAATACGATTGCTCTCCTCCACTTGTGTATTTCCCTACCTGAGCCCTTATTCTATCCCCGTCCCTGCTTTATGTTGCCTTCGCCACCACCACCACCACGTACAAGGGCTGGAAACAAATATGTGCTGCCTCTGCATTTCGTTTTCTTGTCTTCTTTTGAAAAAAAACAAGGAGGCTAAAGGGAAAATGCGTTTCAGTTGTGCGGTGGAGCGGAATTGTAGGATAGAATGAGCATGGGTGATGAGATGCAGTGGCAGGGGCAGAGGAGAAAAAGAAGAAAGAGTAAGAAAACCTTGGTGTGCACGAGTGAGCAAGATGAATGTCTGTACCGAAGACATATCAGGAATCCGATCCCCTTCCAGGTTTTCTTTCACGGATGCCATCGCCGCGTGATTAAATTGGGACGAAGTTTGTGCGCGAGGCGATTGAAATAAAGTTGAAAATCAGTCGTATTTTCCAAACAACGACTACGTCCCAGTGTGTTGTTTCTAAGTTCCATTGATGGAGATTGGTGAGGAGAGGCGTGGCGTGGTGTGTTGAGTGGAGTGGGGATGAGGTAATGATGGTGTGGCGGGGATGAGGAAATGTGAGTGTGGTGGTAGGAGTTGGAGGCGTCTTGCATGATGGAGCTTTAGGGCGTCTGGGGAAGGTA
>NC_087152.1:16477500-16482500 GCF_035594125.1 Scylla paramamosain
GTATGGCGACCTCGCGACACAGCCAGCCGTTTCCCTGGGAAAAGAGCTCAGAATTCATAATGATTGATCTGTGGGTAGGGCTGAGACCACTCACATGCCACACAACTCGGCTTACACCCCGTTCATTACGTACCCTCTTGCTGCTGAGTAACTCACACGCCACCCAACTCGGCTTACATCCCGTTCATCAGGTACCCTCTTCCTGCTGAGTAAACACATTCAGAGGCTTGACTGTGTGTGTGTGTGTGTGTGTGTGTTGCGTATCATCATCATCATCATCATCATCATTATCCTTCATCATCATGTAAGTTCCCACTGGACAACAAAGGCCTTCCCCATAACTTTCACGTACTATCTGGTTCTCCTACCTGTCCCTAAAATAGTTTGGAACAGATGGCCAGACCGTAGAAATGACTGGAGATGGTTGAGGGTGGATGATGATGATGATGAGGAGGAGGAGGAGGGAGGGAGGGGGAGGAGGAGAAAAAGGAGGAGTACATTCACCAACAATTTAGTGCAGTGGTTCTCAACCTTTTTCAATGCATACACCTCTTTCAGATCAGCAGTCACTTCTCGCACCCCCTGAATTGCTGAAATATAAAAATAAATAAATAAATAAATAATAATAATAATAATAATAATAATAAAAATAAAATACAAAGTTGATGTGCTGTGTATTAACAACAAAACCACTTTTTTTCTTCTTAATCTTCATTCACATATATTACAGAACACTGCTGTAGCAAAAAGAATTATTATTATTATTATTATTATTTTTTGCTGAAAAAAATATCGCGTGTATAAAACTATATTTTCCTTTAATTATCCATCCTCGCACTCCTTAAGAACTGGCCTCGCACTCCCTAGCGGTGCGAGCACCCCATTTTAAGAACCACTGCTTTAGTGGCTCTAATATCCCACTTGGTACAGTCAACCCTCTAAAACTAAGCATTCATTTTCTTCGGGCGTGTGACTGAAAACGACGGCGTGATAGTAAACCAAAGTATTAGTAAGTTAGCTTGAGGCAACCGCTCCAACTTGGATTATTCACGCAAATACCAGGAAAAATTTGTCATCTTTGGCTACCACACTACTCAAGAGAAACATTGGCCATATATCACAACAGCAGTACAGCGGACAGTTCACGGAGCAGTTATTTGATGCTTACACTGCTTTTTTTTCCCCATAATAACCAACTTTTTAGACACATTTTTGTACCATTCTCTTAAATACTTCTGTAGCCTAGTCAAGACGAAATTAATATCCGATTTCCCCTGTGTGTGTGTGTGTGTGTGTGTGTGTGTGTGTGTGTGTGTGTGTAATTATGTAGGAGGGATACCGGACAAGGGCAACAAAATTAAAAGAATAAAAAGGCCCAAGTGTCAGTCCCCGAAGAGTCAGAAAAGACAGTCAGAAATTAGAGGATAAGTGTCATGAAACCTCCCTCTTGAAAGAGTTCAAGCCATAAGAAGGAGGAAATACAGACACAGGCAGAGAGTTCTAGGGTTAACCAGAAACGGGAATGAATGACTGAGAATACAGTGTCCTGAATGTTGATAATTACCACAGGTTTTCAAGGTTTGAATATAGCAATGAAATTATGAGAGCAGTTCTGATGTTTATCTTTTGCATGATGCTATTAATTATTGTAGCAAAATGTAATGTACTGTAGTAGTGGCACGCTGAGGTTTACCCGCATTCATGTTGTTCAGAATTTTTATAGAGGATTGATTAGTTATTGTCACTGTAGAGCAAAAGGAAGTGATCTGTGGTACATGAAAGGGTGTCATTCATAGCCACAGTAGGTGATTAAGTTTTCTTCCAGTAGGCATGTTTCATACAGGGACTGTCACGTGTAGGCTTGATGGCTTCTTGCAGATTCTCTTACTTGTCTTCTAAAGAAGCTATAGCTGATGGTCACCAGTCTAGTACACACACACACACACACACACACACACACACACACACACACACACACACACACACACACACACACACACACACACACACATACACACACACACACACACACACACACACACACACACACACACACACACACACACACACACACACAGTTGATGTGTAACTCAAATTCACTCCACATTTTGTCGTAAGATATAATTAATCTTGTTTTCTTCCTATGGTCTCTTCCTCTTTCTCCTCTTCCTGCTTCTCTTCCTCCTCCTCCTCCTCCTCCTCCTCTTCTTGTTCCATCTTTCATTTCGTTCTCTCTCTGTTTTTTTCTTTTTTTTCCTTTCATCTTCTCTTTCTCCTCCTCCTCCTCCTCCTTCTCTTGCATCTCATTCTCTTCTTCCGCCTCTTTCTCCTTTTCTTTCATCTCCTCCTCCTCCTCCTCCTCCTCCTCCTCCTCCTCCTCCTCCTCCTCCTCCTCCTCCTTCTCCTTCGCCGACTCCTCCTCCTCCTCATTTTCCTGCACATTTTTCCTGCACATACTCGTCAGGTCGACAAAGTGCGAGGCAGCAGCCAGCCAGGCCACTCGGAGCACCACGGGGGCTCCCGACCACGGCTCGACATTTGATATTCTGTGAAAATTCTAAGGCGGCGTCTTTGTTGTGAGATGATTAAAGCTCTTGTCATATTTAGTTTGTCTTTAGCATACATCTTTATATAAATTTTGCTGTATTGTATTGAGTTCAAAGGCTGCTCAAATATGATATGAAACAGGCTTCTGAAAAAAAAAATACATCTATATGAAGTATGACGGTGATCTGAAGAATGTCAAGAACTGAGGAGGTTATTGCATTTTGTTGCTATTGTGTGAGAGAAAAGACAATAAGGGGGAACTTTTGCCAGATTTTTTTTTATACCTCCCTTTTTTCCTCTCCCTTAATAGTCTGGAGTGTAATCGGCCTGGCCAAATTACACGCCGCGTCTTAGTAGGGCAGTGTGACCATTCCGCCTCTGCCAGACTTGTCCCGTCCATCTCCACTTGTTGCGCGCCACTGTTGCTGCTGCTTGACTAGTCATCAAAACTTGGCCCATAACAACACCGTGCCCGTCGACAAACACCGCTCCGCCAGGGTTGTAAAGATCGTCTCCCCCAAAAAATTCCTCCCTCTCCCGTTTAATAACAGGGAAATGGCGGGCAGGCGACTTTGGTCTCTAGGCGTGGCGGCGGGAAGATCGCGTGTGCCTCGGTATGTGGAATAGTTGGTTTCAAGGGCCGCAGCTCTGAGAAAAGTCGGATGGTAGACGTCAATAACTCAGGAGGCGAGACTTTATACTTCTAGCATTGAAACTCCTCCTCCGCGCTCACCATACCATACTCCATCTCATGTTCTTATAGTTCCCCTTACAAGTCATCCTTGCAAAATTGTGAAGTCTTAGAACATTTCTTAATTCCTCCATTCGTGCAGATATTCAGTTACACGGGGAACATACCTCAAGTGCATGTGTTTAGTAAGAGTATATGTACGTATGTTGTGGCGGTATAAACATGAAAGAAGTGACGCTGTAGCAGGGAAGGTAGTGCAGGTCCTGTAAGACTAATGGAAAATGAAAAATATCAGAGACACGTAGAAAAGAAGCAGAAATTCTAGACTGCGAAATGCGAAAGAAGTGTGAGAAAATGGGAAAGAGAGCTGACTGAAAGGGGGAGGAGAACCCAAGAACAAAAAAAAAAGAGAGAGAGAGAGAGAGAGAGAGAGAGAGAGAGAGAGAGAGAGAGAGAGAGAGAGAGAGAGAGACGTGATGGGCTGATAAGAGGGCAGTGCACTTGGTGGCAAGTGGATCTGTTTGTGTGGTGAACGTGGTTAGTAGTAGTAGTAGTAGTAGTAGTAGTAGTAGTAATTGCAGTAATAGTAGTAGTAGTAGTAGTAGTAGTAGTAGTAGTAGTAGTAGTAGTAGAATCAGCAGCAACAGTAGTAGTAATAGTAGTAGTAGTAGTAGCAGTAGTAATAGTAGTAGTAGTAGTAGTAGTAGTAGTAGTAGTAGTAGTAGTTGTTGTTGTTGTTGTTGTTGTTGCTGTAGAGATCCCAAGCTAGTGGGGATGGTAGGCTATATCAGTAAGTTTCATCATAAATAGTAGTAGTAGTAGTAGTAGTAGTAATAGTAGTAGTAGTAGTAGTAGTACTAGTAGTAGCAGCAGTAGTAGGAACAGCAGCAACAGCAGCAGCAGAAGAAGAAATAGTAAATACATTGAAACACAGACACTCAAAAACACTATAAAGGAAAGAGATCCATATTTCTGTAGTTCTTATCTAGCGCACTTCCACCCTCGCATTTTCCACAAGGCCTGTATTGCAAGGTGTAGATCAGGTGCAACGGGATGTGGGGGAGGGCGGGAAGGGGGTGTCAGGCAGGGGCAGAACTTGAATACTGCGGCGCCATCTGCCACGTCTGCCTGTCCTCGTCACTCTCAGAGATACTTGTACTGTTTCCTTGAGGCCGTTTTTAGGCTCTCTCTCTCTCTCTCTCTCTCTCTCTCTCTCTCTCTCTCTCTCTCTCTCTCTCTCTCTCTCTGGCAGTGAAAAATTATATCAAAGCGCAGTTTTATTGGCAGTACATTATGCAGAGAGAGAGAGAGAGAGAGAGAGAGAGAGAGAGAGAGAGAGAGAGAGACTTGAATTGGAGAAAGGATGTAATTAACCATGTCATTAACTTGGAAGAGAAATATGGGTAATGGGAAATAGGGAGCACAAAGGGAGACCAGCAAATGCCGCGTGGATCTCTGAGGTGCTTGGTTGGCGCGCCGACACCCTGAGGCGCGAGAGGCTATTAAGGCTTCTTTGTTTGTGTGTAGTGTTCCCAGATTAGCCTGCGCGTTCTCATAGGCTCAGTAATTAGTATGAGAAAGGTAACTTGTGTCTATTAGTTTATGTAGGATCTTCGGTGGGCTATATTGTGTTTGAACGCCTTCATCTTCTGGTATAGATATAAAAAAAAAAAAAGCTTGTTTCACCTTAGTCTTGGGTGTGAAATCTTCTAAGGCAGACATACAGACATTGGAATCTCTTTACCTACAGAATAAAAATTAA
>NC_087152.1:16487500-16490000 GCF_035594125.1 Scylla paramamosain
GTGAAGGACACGGGAAAAAAGAAGTTAAGACCACTCTGTGAAATGAAAAACGAAAACAAAATAAACATTGTCTTTCTTTTATTTGCATGTCTCTGTGTGTGTGGATTGGTTGGTAGGTGTGTGCATTAAAAAAATACGGTAAATTGATTCAGGATATTTTCTGAGAATAGCGCGATTCTGTGTGGCATGAGACACGGAGAGATGGACGCTGAGAGCTACATAAAAGCAAGTCTCGGGAACAGAGTGAAAAGTTAAAGGAAAAAATAGTGCAAGCGAATCAAATAATGGTAACTTTGCTTGAAATATCAATGTCGCAAATAAATATACAGACATGGTTAGAAGTCGAGGGACACACTCATTCTCACTGCGTTAAGTGTTCTCCTACAGTCTGAAAATTCCAATCATGCTTACAATCTCCTTACAAAATCTGACAGCTGATTCTTACCAGAAAAGAGGACTTGAGATTGTAAGAAAAAAGATAATCACAATGATGGTGAGCTAAGAAGGTTGCTCTCCTTCTGACCATGCCGATACTAATGAAGTGATTATTTTTTGTTTGTTTTTGTCTTTTAAGTGATAGAGAATCCGGCCAAGGGCACAAAGATTAGTAAAAAAAGAAATGGGAAGATGGGAACCGCGCACAGTGCTGCTTCCAAAAGGACTTAGGAGCAGAAAAATAATCGTTTTTTTTACAATTCACTTCGGGTCTTGAGATGAGATGCCTGCACTCCAAATACGGCACACTGACGTTAAGTATTTATAAATTAAACTTTTTTTTGTGTGTGTATTGATGAGTTTAATCGAAAAAAAAACTGTATGTGTAATGATAATCTATTCGGTATTTATAAATCTAGCATTTTTTTTTGTGTGTATTTATGAGAAAATCGAAAAAAATAACATTTTAGTGTAAATCTAACCTTTTTTTTTTGTGTGTGTGTGTGTGTATTGATAAATTAATAAAAAAAAAAAAAAGTAATTCACTGGGTAACCAGTTATTCACAGTTTTCAGGACGTGGCGGGGAAGAAGGAGGAAAGACTGGAATGACTTGACCAAAAGTGCGTGACGGTGTAAGGGGAGAAAACTCCTTTGAAGTAGGAAGATGGCGTAGAAAAATTTTACAACTGGAAGATGAAAGACGAATGAAAGGACTGTGATGAAAACTGAGGTGAATAAGATGCAAGGAGAGGCGTAAATGGGAAGAAAACCTCACTCTCCCATCTACTCCCTTTCCTCCTTTTTTACTACCCTACAGCTTTAAATTACTTAGGTACAGCGGACTGTCTCATAAGGACCAACATATCTGCCGCTGCTTGTTGTTTCCTCTATGTTCCTTTGTGTTCCTCCACGCACCCAAGAGAATGAATGATACGGACGTGGGAGATAAGAATAAGAGGGAGGCTGGTCTCGAAATGAAGCGTGTGTACATGACTCGTCGACACTTTTGTTTTACTACCAACTGGGACTGCCGTTTTTATTTCATTTTTCGTCGATCTTACAGGAAAAGAAGCAAGTTAGTGACACTTAACTCATGATTCAGGTGGTGTTTTAGAGTATCTCTCTCTCTCTCTCTCTCTCTCTCTCTCTCTCTCTCTCTCTCTCTCTCTCTCTCTCTCTCTCTCTCTCTCTGATCCAAAAGCCATATTTCAAGCCTCTTCATTCTCCCTAACCTCTCCTCACCTACGCCTCCCTTGCCTGATCTCCTCCTCCTCTTCCTAGTCCTCCTAGTCCTCTTCTTCCTCTTCCTCCTCCTCCTCCTACTCCTCTTCAGCGAACTCCTCCTTCAAGGCAACGCATAAATTACAGCTGGAGAAGGTGCATAAGAGAGCCAGTAAGATCATATTTGGGCGAGCGTACTTCAGTTTCAATGAGGCACTTCACTTTCTAGGCCATCCCACTCCACCTTCCCGACACCTGCATCTCATCAAGCGGTTTTGGAGAGAACTTGCTGACCCATACTACACATATCTTGGGTCCACGTCCTCATAAGCCGCCTCCTGCAACGGCCACCACCTTCTACCTTCCTTTCTCCCTTCTGTCAGACATTCTCCCTGACCTCCTTCCTTAGTTTTCTTTCTAATGTGGGATGGATGTACGTAGATTGTTCTGTGATATGATTATGGAATGGGTTAGATAAGAATTGAGTACAGGTTGTTATGTGAATTTTTATTTCTGTTTGTGTGTTTTTTTTTATATTTGTGTTACTAATGGTCATTGGTAATACAAATGGTAATTGTGCTTTTTGTTAATGATTAATAATTGGTTATCGTCATAATAGGTGGCAATAATAATGTTGAAAAATAATGGTGATGGTGATAGAATGATGATGATGATGGTGATGATGATGATGACAATAATGATAATAATAATAATAATAATAATAATAATAATAATAATAATAATAATAATAATAATAATAATAACACGTAATAATGTTAATAGAGTGTGCAGTGGCAATAAAAATAGTCGCAGTTGCACCATTAGCAGCAGGAAGACTAATAA
>NC_087152.1:16495000-16497500 GCF_035594125.1 Scylla paramamosain
TACTAGTACTATTACTACTACTACTACTACTACTACTACTACTACTACTACAGCTGCTGCTGCTGCTGCTGCTGCTGCTGCTGCTGCTGCTGCTGCTGCTGCTGCTGCTGCTACTACTACTACTACTACTACTACTACTACTACTAATACTACTACTACTACTACTACTACTACTACTACTGATAAACTCATGTAATGAATACTATGATCGTACCGCACCCCAGCCTCGGGATTTCAGGTACTGATAATGTAACGATAAAGTTCATTGATCTCTTGGGCATGTTTTGGGCCTCTCGTCACGGCATCCACCTGACAAGAGATCTTGCGGTGTCCTCCTATTAGACCCATAGGCATTTACTCGTGATGCTGTAATCTTTCCCAGAAGAGGGTAAGTCCTTGGAAAATATCGCTACACTCGATGAAAAGAAATACAAGTGACAGTTTTTTTTTTTTTTAAGTTGGTTGATGTTTTGTTGATTCAGAATTTATGTGTGTAGTAACACTGTATAATATGTGTTGTATTTGAAATCTTATTTATATTTTGGTAATTAAGGTAGCATACAAATTGCGTAAGACATAAAAACATAAGAAAGAACATAGAATAAGGGAAGCTGCAAGAAGGCATCAGGCCTACAAGTGGCAGTCTCTCTACGGCGTGATATATATATATATGTTTGGCAATGGTAACTCACAAGGTACAGAACTTTTAATTAATTCTGAAGGTTTATCCTTTGTATTGGTGATAAGGTTTCTTCACCAGCCATAAAATTTCAAGATACAAGCACACTCTTATCACATTCCTGTGCGAGGACAGATAACTGTATCCACGACAACTTACAATACACCTGAGGGAAGTTTGATAATGTAAACATCCATGTTAAAGAAATAAGTGACCAGAAAAATATCAGTTTCATAATTTCATTTTTTTTTTTTTTCTTGAATATATGTCAAGAAAATGTGAACTGAAATTCATTGTGAAATGTACTGATTAATTTTTCTCTTCAAGCGTAAAGTGCAATGATTACAAAACTATAAAACAGTTTTCAGTTTATATTTCAACGTTACATGGCAGTGCTTATTCTCTGTTTTAAAAAGGGAAAATCTTATGTTCCAGTCTCAATCTCTCTCTCTCTCTCTCTCTCTCTCTCTCTCTCTCTCTCTCTCTCTCTCTCTCTCTCTCTCTCTCTCTCTCTCTCTCTCTCTCTCTCTCTCTCTCTCTCTCTCTCTCTCTCTCTCTCTCTCTCTCTCTCTCTCTCTCTCTCTCTCTCTCTCTCTCTCTCTCTCTCTCTCTATACTGTGAGTAATGAAGCGCGAAGCGTATGAAGGTAGCAGCATACATCACTACGTAGTGAAGTAACGCCTGAACGACTAGAAAAAAAAGAGAAGGGCCGGAAGGAACTGACGAGGGAAGGAGTGAGCGAGGTGACACGTGTGCACGTATGAGTGTCTTCTATCTGTGATGTGAGGGAATTGTCCTGTCGATATTGTGCTGACCCAGAAGTTCTCTCTCTCTCTCTCTCTCTCTCTCTCTCTCTCTCTCTCTCTCTCTCTCTCTCTCTCTCTCTCTCTCTCTCTCTCTCTCTCTCTCTCTCTCTCTCTCTCTCTCTCTCTCTTCCCTGCCGGTCAGCGCCGCCCACGCCTCGCCTCGCTAATCGCTGATCCACGTGCCGGCCATCACTCAAACGGTCTCGTGTGAGTTTTCTCTGCGCTTTTTGCTGGTATTAATGTTGCACCTTGCCCTTTGCTTTTGTGCGGAGGAGGACGTCCACTCAGAATCACTTGGTTTGCTTATATTCCCTCAGGTTGACTTGTCCAGCGAGTTATTTTTGTATCTGCCTCTGTAGAACGTACACTGCAGTGTAATATTGAAAGTGTGTCTGCCTAACATCACTAACTATAAATACATGCAGTGATTGATATCTTGACGTTCAGACTGACATAGTTGTTTTACCATGTAATACATACGTACCACCTAGAAATAATATACTTGCGAAGTGTATATGAAAGCGAAGCGGACAGTAATGCGCGTCAAAGTTTTCTCGCATGGAGGAAGAATAACATATCCGCTCTCTCCTGCAACACCACGTGGAAATTGCCTGTGAAAAGGAAAGAAAACTCTTCTCATTTACTTTAAGTGAGGAAGATTTGGTCACTGAGTGGAGTCAACAGAGACTGAGACTGGAGAAGACGGAGGCCAGGCTAATGCTACTTACCAAATACCTCTTAGGCCAAATACGATTTCTCCCTTGAAAATCGAATATATTACAGACGAGTGATAACGCACAGAATTCTTACTATGCTAGTCTACCAGAAATTGCGTGTTGTATCCTTGTTTTTCCCTGCATTTCCTTCTTAAGGAGCATTACGCCTGATATCCTGTTCCTCGTCTGGCCTAAAGTGATCCAGCCCTTGAGGGAGAGTATCACTCAAGGCTTCATTCAGTAACAGTTGTTGAGAGGCCTCTTGAAGGAATACCTCGAAGGAACAACAAGGTGACAGC
>NC_087152.1:16505000-16517500 GCF_035594125.1 Scylla paramamosain
TTTTTTTTTTTTTAGTGGGAGGGACACCGGCCAAGGGCAACAAAAATTCAATCATAAAAAAAAAAAAAAAGGCCCACTGAGATGCCAGTCCCTGAATAGGGTCAGAAGCTGTAGTCAAAAATTGAAAGATAAATGTCGTGAAACCTCCCTCTTGAAGGAATTCAAGTCATAGAAAGGTGGAAATACAGAAGCAGGTAGGGAGTTCCAGAGTTTAACAGAGAAAAGGATGAATGATTGAGAATACTGGCAAATGTGGAATGTCCGAGTAATTAATTTATTCGAGAGCAGTAAAAGAGCATAAGTGAGCTTGAGGGACAGCGGTTCAGACTTTTGCTTACTCCTGTAAAGAACAAAGATGAAAGTGAGCAGGTGATTAGTTCGTTCTAAAGCGAAAGGAAATAACGCACCTTGATACAAAATTAACAACTCTTAAGGTAAAACTGACACGGTGAGAAAAGAAAGAGCTTAAGATGTTTGGCAATTATTGTGTCACGCAAAGCAGTTATTAGAATACAGATCCGTGCACTCTTTTTTTTTTTTTTTTCGATGAGTGCTCGCATTGCACCTCCCACAAAACACACACACACACACACACACACACACACACACACACACACACACACACACACGCACAAACTACATTTAAAGCGCGCGCGTTTTAAATGTAGTATAAGGTTTGTGCTTACTGTCAATCTGTCCTCTATTCTGTCCTCTCCTCCCACACATGGATTTACCCTCAACACCCATATAATTGTATTACGTAGTGTACCTCGTTATGTATCATCAGGTATTAGTATCCCTATATAATCCTTTCTAAGAACATCCTCTCTCACCCCCACAGCCTTTCATCCATCGCCTCACTAAACGCTGACATAAAATATTGAGGCAAAAAAGATCCACAACCTGAGCATAAGCTAAAAGTTTGATATGAATAATAGTACTTAAAGACGGACAAACACAATCAGACAGAGACGCGTGTGAGGGAGTAAATAAGGTTATGCCACAAAGCGAGAACGACCTGTTTCCCTTTTTTTTTTCTCTCTCTCCTATTTTCTCTTATTCTGACAAAAGAAAAGAACATCTCGGCATCTTTTTTTTTTTTCGTACTTAATCTTATTCATATGTAGGTGTTTATGTGTGCGATGCATTTATCATTCTTTTAGCGTCTGTAGTGAGCGTATTTTGTCTCTAAACCACCGGTGTTTGCGTGACAGGAAACAAGGCTAGTGCACGATATCTTCTTTATATCGTTTAATCTTTCTTCAACAGTTACGGCTTTATTAACGTGTCTCATAAAATATAACAAAGCAACTCTGCCGGCTGGTGGGCGTCAAAAAAACGTGGGAGGGAAGGGAGAAGTCTCGCATTGTTATGTTCTTATGTTCTTTTCTTCTACGTTTAAATGAGATCCTTTTTTTTTTTTACTTCCTTTTCAAAAAGAATCCAAGCAGCTGAATATTTTTTGCAGAGATTTCATCCTTTTAAAATTTCTCTCAGTCACCCTCAAGTGTCTTCCTGCTCCCTGCTCTCCTACTTAACGGCAATTCCTACATGAAGGAGAAAAAATTTAATTGAGAACTTTTACTCTTACCGTCCCCTAAGCGACACAATACAGCTTTTCTGCTCCATCTCCGTACAAGTGCAAGTTTCCCTAAGCATAATTTCGGCTTCCACGGGCCCACGACGAGTTGACTAATTGCTTCGTCAGTATTTTTAGCCCCATACTCGTCGGTGGAGAGCGCGGAGGGAGCGAGGAAGAAAGAGGCAGAAGAGAGCAAGACGGGACGCATAACAATTTCCATGATTATCTCTTGCCTTCCGGAATTCTCTCTCTCTCTCTCCCTCTCTCTCTCTCTCTCTCTCTCTCTCTCTCTCTCTCTCTCTCTCTCTCTCTCTCTCTCTCTCTTTTTTCTTTTTTTCTTTTTTTTTTTTTTCTTTCTGCTTTCACTTTCATCTTGGTCCACATCTTCGTCCTCCTCCCTTCTATTATCTGCCCTTCCCTCTTGCAGTCGTAGTCGTCTTCGTTATTGCTGTCTTCTTGCTGCTCCTCCTCCTCATCATCATCATCATCATCATCACCCTCCACTAATGAACCAAATGGAAATAAAGGAAAATATTTACCATCAAGCTGTGCTGAGAGGAATGATGTTCCATACTCAATTAAATTTAGAGTCCAGTGAAGCACGGACAGAAAGAGTTCCCTTATTACTTTAAAGACTAACGAAAAACATGTTTGTTTTCCTGTTCAGCGGCGGTGCGGAAGGAGAGGCTGAGTGCCCCCGGGGGAAATTAAGCTTATACGAGTACAGACCAGGAGATAGGAGTGGACGGCCCTGTTTCCCTGTGTGTGGCTCCTTCCTCGTTCGGCGTACCACCCTTGTAATGTGTAATGACATGTCCCCTTAGGTAACTGTACCTGCTCTTGTATGTACCTAGTGACAGCACCGAGGGTTGGGTGTAGACAAGGAAAGAAGGGAGGAGGGAAGAAAGGAAGGAAGAGGACCGTGGCACAACGCATAATGTAGAATAGGGGTACTGCTCACACATATGGGGAGGCTCAACTCACGCAGCCCTCTTAAACAGGATGGAGTCAGAAGTTTTCGTCTCATCGATTCCTCCCCTCTAACAGACTGTCTTGATTCTCTCACTCGCTATCTTTTTTTTCATGGTCACTGTTCTTTCGAATTAGGTAACTACATGCCTCTCTCTCCTTACCACGGCCACAATGCACAAGACTTTCTTCTTACTTTCATTCCTCCATCTTACTAACGCAGTGATTAACCAGTGCCTTCACTCTTTTAGCCCTACTAATGATGATGGTGTTTCTGTATTTCCTCCTGCCTACGACTAGAACTGTTTCAAAGGATAAATATCAAGACAACTCAGAAAATACATTTGCTTTTCTCTCGGATCTACCTTTTTTTAGCAACGATATTTGTGAGCGGGGATTTCTTCCCTCCCCTTGTTTCCCTTGGCCGCTCTCCTTAATACATAAAACAGGAGAGAGGGGAGCGGGAAGCAGCTTTAACAGACAAGCCAGAAGTGACAAAAAAAAAAAAATCAAGACAAGCATGGAAATACAGACAAACAGACAAACAGACAGACAAGGAGGAAGATAAGCAGAAAGGTGGACCAACGGGAAGGGAGAGAGGGAGTTAGCTGGTCGGAAGAAATAAGAATCATATATCTGTCAGGTGACTTTCCTTTCAACGGGATCTTTTCACACTGCCTCGCTGGTCACGGGGGAAACATTCCTCCCGTGGCGCTGAGGAGGGGCGAAGGCCGATCTAGGCCAGCCAGCTCTTTCACCCTTATTGAAGACCTCGTCAACCTTAATTAATGGTATACATCCACTCCAGATTATTCCGTGTGTGAGTTTGTGTGTGTGTGTGTGTGTGTGTGTGTGTGTGTGTGTGTGTGTGTGTGTGTGTGTCCGCTCGTTTTTATATACTCAGACACCGATACATTTATTTATTCATTTATTCATTCATTCATACATCAGAAATTACGTTTTTTCGTCGTCATGGTTCTGGTCAGTTATTCAGATTTTACGCCGTGATTTTGCATGAACGAGGATGACAAGCTTGCCTCGCACGAAGCAGCCTCACAGCAGAGCACTCGAGCAAAGGCAGTTATATTTTCTGGGTGGTAGAATAACTAGGGCAGCAGCGGCAGCGACGGTAGCAATATTTCATCAGAAAGAGAATGAGGCAAAGAAAATCCACGAGGATCCTTCAGGCAGACGTGACCACCTTGATGCCTCCGTCAGGTAGGTACTGCACAGGAGAAGCTTGTGGGGTCTTTGTGTATGGTTGGGTGGGGGGGGGAGACGGAAAGTTTGCGTTTTCTACACCTTTGTAAGAATTAGTGAATTTTTTTTTCTTTCTTTTTTTATCTTTTTTTAATGCGGAAAATTTTCTTTACACACACACACACACACACACACACACACACACACACACACACACACACACACACACACACACACACACATTGTCTTCTAAGTTTCTCGAATATCTTCTCATTTCTTTCATTATTTATTTAATTCCTGGTATGGCTCCATTCCCCTAAAGCCTTTCATTCTTCATCTGCAATACCTTTTGAGTAATTTATGTTTCACGCCACATCGAGCTTATTGGAGTGATTAAGCGGCGAGTGAACAAAGCGTTAAGAGCATCGCTCGGTTGAGTAGGTTCAGTACTAAAGTTAATTACCATGAATTAATATCACATGATGTGTAATTCAGAAAGATCACCTCCCTTAAAGAGTGCAGGTGATCCGTATTACTAGACCTGAGCGAGGCAGGCCGTCTTTTCTGTATAAATTTTGTAGATCTATCCCGTTAGTATTGATATCTCTCTTTGGCATACAGTTTGCTGAGGTCTTATAAAGGTAAATGCCCAACAGGTCACGAGATGTTGAATTCCCAAACGCCTCTTATACTTTTTTTGGATCCTCACGCGTTTCTCTCTCTCTCTCTCTCTCTCTCTCTCTCTCTCTCTCTCTCTCTCTCTCTCTCTCTCTCTCTCTCTCTCTCTCTCTCTCTTTATCACAAGAAAGGGAATCTAGTTTCAAGGCGAAAAAAGGGAAGGGTTTCAAGACCTCTTAGATAAATTGCGTATGTAAATGAGAGAGAGAGA
Organism: Scylla paramamosain; assembly: GCF_035594125.1. Lineage (NCBI taxonomy): Eukaryota > Metazoa > Arthropoda > Malacostraca > Decapoda > Portunidae > Scylla > Scylla paramamosain. Next base: position 16,509,641 of record NC_087152.1, read on the forward strand.
GAGAGAGAGAGAGAGAGAGAGAGAGAGAGAGAGAGAGAGAGAGAGAGAGAGAGAGAGAGAGAGAGAGAGCAATTGTCTCATTTTCAGCCTTGTATATTTCTTGGGCGTACTGGAATACATGAGAAGATCATCGCAAAAAATCACACACACACACACACACACACACACACACACACACACACACACACACACACACACACACACACACACACACACACACACACACACACACACACACACACACACACACACACACACACACACACACACACACACACACACACATTCCTCTAATACCCTCAGCCCCTTCCAAAAACATCCTTCCCCTCCCAAGAAATGCTTGGCGGGATTGACCAACTTGCAATGGTCCAAAGCTTCTCCAGCATTTCCTTGATCTGCACTCTTTTTATGCAGACAATCAGACCAAAAGCATAATCCTTTGCTCAGTCAGTCACGATTCCGCATATATCTTGAGTTGTTATGTGTGTGTGTGTGTGTGTGTGTGTGTGTGTGTGTGTGTGTGTGTGTGTGTGTGTGTGTGTGTGTGTGTAATAATAATAATAATAATAATAAACGGTTTATTATTTAGGCAGTTGACAAACTGAAAATGTACATAGGGGATGGGGAAAAACTTAACATTAATCCTAACGGTAAGACTAATCTAGGAGGGAAATACTATTGATTGATGGCTCGCACCATGGTGGGAATCGCACTGAGTCTGTACCGGTCCGTGCGCGGCGCCTTTAGGGGCGTTATCTTGTTGTGGTGTCTGGTGGCACGGACCGGGTGAGGCGCGTCAGGCGGCAGCATGTGTCTAAGACGTGGATGATGCAGTAGTCTCCTTCCAAACTTCTCCAGAGCCTCTCGGTGCCTGGTGGATAGTCTGGACAGACTCAGGGTGGTCAGAGCTTCTTCATAGGTGGTGTAGGCAGGGCCAAGGATGACCCTGCACGCCCTTTTGTGTGTGTGTGTGTGTGTGTGTGTGTGTGTGTGTGTGTGTGTGTGTGTGTGCGTGCCTTTATATACGAGTATATGCAGGATATTTCTCATTTATTTATTTACTTATTTATTTGTTTGCTTTTCTATTTTTTTTTTTCTTTTTTGGGGGATTTCTAACGTCACCAAAACAATGAAAAACAACATACACTGCACCTTCTGTCTGCCTTTTTGAAAGAACACGATTGCTACATGAATTGCAATGCCTTCCTAAACTCCAGACCTTCCTTCTTCTCTCTCCACTTCCTACTGCCTTCACGCTTGAACGCCTCTTCCTCCTCTTATCCGCAGCAAACTGTCGAGCCTTTCGAAAATTGATTGGCTTCTGGAATGTTTTCTTCTCTTCATCGTCTTTCCCGCTGAAGATCACAAGTACACTCAGTTAAGAATTCGATCAAACCTTAGCAATTATAGAGTTATGGAAAAGAACTTAGATTTCAGGAACCACAAGACAATGGAAAGCTGGGTTATAGTATGAATAGTTACTTAGTTACATATACCAATGCGTGTTTTCTTAAGCTCTACCTTTCATCCGCAGCAAATCCATCCCTCTGTTATTCTGCCATCCGGTTACCCATTATCATTCGTGCGCGTCCACCTCCGTCCCTGCTTATTAATCCATATATCCACTCATCCATCCCGTTCAATCAGATATACGATAGCTTGACGCTCAACTAAATATTTAACTCAGCCAGCCGACCACCTCTCCTATTCACTCATGCAGTCAACCAGTCAGTCTTACAGTTGCTCTCACACACAATGTAAAAGTGTGTGTTTGTGTGTGTGTGTGTGTGTGTGTGTGTAACCTGCAGCGTGGTGGACAAGTAATGTACAGATAAAAGAGCACTTTCCTATTCGGAAAAAGGAAGGGCTGGCAAAGGAAGTGAAGGCTGTGGCGGGCGGCAGCTGGTGCCTGGGTAGCCTCGCCCTGGCCACCTCTCTCTACTTTGCTTAATTTCCCTCTCGCAATCTTGGCTCCGAGGCTAATGTTTACTAAATAGCTTCCATGGCGGCGAACCGGACGAGGCACAAGACAGCACCGCTATTGTCTGCCCTTCTGTGAAAGCTTCCCTTCCTCCTCCACTCCCCTTGCCATCCCGCCCTAGCCGCGTGCTCACCAGCCAACCAGCCAACCTGCCAACTTCGTCCTTGTTTCCCTCTTGTCACCAGCCAGCTTCTTCCTTGTCCCTGTGCGTCTTCACTACATCCTCAGGACTCAATGAGATTTCCTGCAGGCGGAAGAATGAATACGTAATCCTGGAGAACGCATCCACAAACTGTTTTGACGTACAAGACACTCCATAATGAATAGTTTCACTTAGTAACATTTAGGACCATGATTCTGAAACACCCCTGTGTCGCACCTAACTTACTTTCAAAAAGGCTTTGGTTAAAGTTACACTGTTTTACAAGTGTGCTTTTACGGTTCTAGTAACTGATTAACAAGATTTCTACATTATTAAGAAGAGAAACAGTCTTGAGAACCCGGCTAATTATCTCCAGCCTCTGAAAATAGTCGTGGTGAGAGAACAAAGAGTTTCTGAGTACGAACGTTACCGTTATTAATTTGTAAATAACTATCAGAGACGTTTACTTAATCTTATACTCAGACATCACGGCAGCAGAATCGTCTGTAGAAAGGATAAGAATCTACCGGCCTCGGCCAAGATGTAGATATGTTTGTATGTACAAGGCGGAGCTGGAGTTTTTGAGTATCCCCTGGACCCTCCTTACAATACGCCGCTAAGGACACATGCACGCACAGACAGGAACAACCCTACTCATGGTTGTGAGTGGACGCGCACGAATGGAAATGGATAACTGGATGGCAGAATGATAGAGGGATATATTTGTTATGGATTAAAAAACAGCTAAAGGAAACACGCACAGGCAGAAACAACAACCCTACTCCTTTGGCTTCCTTGACAAGATCGTGCTATGGCAGAGACGGTGGGAAAAGAAAGGAAAAGAATGGAAGAAATGACGAGGGTGGTGTCGGGAATGGAAGAATCAGGTTGACGGTATAGCAATCAGTGCTTGGTGTCGACGCGAAGGCATTATAAGAGAAAAGTCTGGGCGGAGAGTGGAGGTGATCAGACAATGTCAACGATAGCGAGGGTTTTATAAGAGTTTACGTCCCGGCGATGCTGCAAAACTTGAGACTCGCTTGTTGATTTATGTGAAGAATTTGTTTTTCCTAAGCAAGGTGAGGAGGAGGTTTCCTGTGTGTGGGCGGAAAGAAGAGGGGATTAAACACAGAGCAGGAAGAAAGTGTCTCGTAAGCAGGACTGGTATAATGCCTAAGATGACGGAAAATTATTTTTGGAATGATAAGACGGGCTTTGAAGAGAGAGAGAGAGAGAGAGAGAGAGAGAGAGAGAGAGAGAGAGAGAGAGAGAGAGAGAGAGAACAATCCTCCTTAAACTCGAAATGTTCTGCTGTTTGCTGGTACTAGAAATTCTTACTTCTGGCTTAGTAATCAGTAATAATTGACTCCATGGGCACCTACGTATGTGTGTGTGTGTATGTGTGTGTGTGTGTGTGTGTGTGTGTGTGTGTGTGTGTGTGTGTGTGTGTGTGTGTGTGTGTGTGTGTGTGTGTGTGTGTGTGTGGAGCCAAATCCATCTGCAGACAATCTTTACATGTTTCTGCTCGTGTGTAACAATGAAGCGTTACAATAGTGCAAATGCTGCTGACGTTGCACACTCAGCCTCGCGTGATGACATTCAGTAATGGAAAACAGTTCTAGCTCCGATTTCTGGCAATGTTACTTGCAATATCACACAAGTTTCCTCTTACACGGCCTGTCAATTAAGTCTCTCGGTCATAAGCTTGATTCCGGAAAAAAATATTCTACTTTTTTCGTTATTCAGAGAATAAACTTAAACTTTAGTTTCTCAGTACCAAGCTCCAGACAGAAAATAGGAACACACAAGAGAAGGTCAAAGAGTTGGAGACATGTTTGCTCTTACGAAGCAGTTAGTGAATAGGTCGCAATATATCATCTAAAGTAGGATGGTGAAAGATACACTCGTAGGAAAGCAAAGGATATTAAATGTTTTATCAGCGTTTTCTTTCTACTTCTATTTTACTCTTTTTTGAGATGTTTACTTTCCTTGATAGAGATCAATCTTTTCACTGTTACCATATAATTATATTACTCCACCTACAGAACGAGGACCAGCAGAGGCTTTACTGCAGCTAACTGTACATGACCTTTCAAACGTACTACAGCATTGCATCGTTACTTCATACATAATATTGTCCGTCAAATATGTCGAGTTGACAGTAGCTACCTCCCTTTCCAGTCGATAATTGGAAGTGTGTTTAGTTACGTGACTCCCTGACTCCCTCCAGCTGGCCGCCGCCTCGCCAGTTGGTGTGAACGAGCCACATTAATGAACGCGACCGAAATTTCCGCTCGAACAACAACAGTATTTTCTCTCTCTTTCTTTCCTTGTCTTGAGGTATTGTTGTAACATCTCTTTCGATCTCTCAAGTCAGCAGCTCTTGCTCTGTGTATGTTTATGCTAGTCTCTCTCTCTCTCTCTCTCTCTCTCTCTCTCTCTCTCTCTCTCTCTCTCTCTCTCTCTCTCTCTCTCTCTCTCTCTCTCTCTCTTCTCTCTCTCTCTCTCTCTCTCTCTCTCTCTCTCTCTCTCTCTCTCTCTCTCTCTCTCTGTCTTCCCCTCAACTGACGCACAAAAATTCCTTCCCGTCTTACCGGCGAGCCCCAGCAGACGGCGGGTATCACCTTGGGGAGGAAGGAAGTGCGCTGCTAACTTTGTCTTTCCCACACACGGTATCTTATGATTTTCGTCAAGATACACGAACAATTATGTGTGTGTGTGCGTGTGTGTGCGTGTGTGTGTGTGTGTGGCTAGGTATCTTGCTTTCTTTTCTTTTTTTTCTACGTTTTGATAATTTCCTTACTTGTGAAGAATAGATGGAAATAAATATATGTTTCATGGACGGATTGCCACCTGCCAGGCCTGATGGCATCTTGCAGCTTCCCTTGTATCTTTATGTTCTTATGTAAGTCAAAAATGTGTTCCGGATACACTTAAGTATCCGATTGCTCTAATTTAGATTCAGCAGCGACTCAGCCGTATGTATTTACCAAATATAAGCACATTAATCATTAAACCTGATGGCTAAAGGCTGCTCACGTTCCTGAATGGCTTGGGATTTGTGTTGCAATGGAGGTTTGGAACTGTTATAAATCCTTCGACATCTCATTTCGTGATATTAACTGTCTGGGGGTCCTGATGGAGTCTAGGGTATTGACTCATTAAGCCAATGACTATTAACAAGAAGCATGACCTTTACCCCCTGAGAGAGAGAGAGAGAGAGGAGAGAGAGAGAGAGAGAGAGAGAGAGGAGAGAGAGAGAGAGAGAGAGGAGAGAGAGAGAGAGGAGAGAGAGAGGAGAGAGAGAGATGGGATGGGATGGGATGGGAGAACGGTCATGTAAAACCACACACATCCCTCACACATGTACACACAAAGGCACTACATTCTTTGCGTTCCCCTCTCAGAAGACAACGAAGTCAACAGTCAATGCCCCTCGCAGAAAGGTGGCGGCAAGAGTCTCCACATGGCCCCAAGATTTCCCAGGATGCAATAAGTTCGTCGCCAGGAACGGGAAGAAATTTGGAGGTTGTCAACAAAGAAATTGGGAATGTGTTTTGGGGAAAGAGGGTGTGGGAAACACGTCAGGAGAGGATGTGAGGAAAGCGTAGAGGGGAGAAGGGAGAAAGAAGGTCACAGGAGAGGGTAAAGTACTGTCCACATGGTTTAGTAAGGTATGTAAGTCAGGGAAGGTGTGGAGATGAGAAATCATAATGTTAATTCATCTGCATCAACTGGAAATCTATATTCTTATACGGCTTTCCACACGAGAACTTGTTATTTTTTGGTATGTGAGGGGAATTCTCTCTCTCTCTCTCTTCTCCTCTCTCTCTCTCTCTCTCATCTCTCTCTCCTCTCTCTCTCTCTCTCTCTCTCTCTCTCTCTCTCTCTCTCTCTCTCTCTCTCTCTCGTACACTTCTCAGTCATCCTTTTTCATTATTTTTACACATCACTCAGCACTTTTTTCTCCTATGTTCTCTCTTTCTTTCGTCTGTATAAAGGCAAGACGTACTAAGCTACATCTCCCCGGGGAATAGGCAATCATCACCCAATACTCTTACCATTCTGCCTCTCTATCTCCTGAGCGATACGTGTCTGTTTGTTTCTTATAACTTTTTTTTTTTTTCTTCTTCGTGTTGTTTATTCATGCGGTAGACGACTGCTGGCTGGTATTTCCTTTCTTCTCCCTCTCCGTCATTTCTTTTTTACGTGTCCACACTGTAAGTAGGGTCTTTTTTTCATTACTTTCTTGGTCTGCTTGGTCAGTGTATTACTTGTACTATAAGAGTCATTTCCATGTTTTGTTTTAAAATATTATGTTAGTGTACGTATGTTGTATGTCTTGTTGTGGTTGTTGTTGTTGTTGTTGTTGTTGTTGTTGCTGCTGCTGCTGGTGCTGCTGTTGTTTTTGTTGTTATTGTTGTTGTTGTTGTTGTTGTTGTTGTTGTTGTTGTTGTTGTCGTTGTTGTTTTCATGTTCTTGTTCTTCTTGTTCTTGACCCTCTCGGAGCAGGAGGAGGAGGAGGAGGAATCGTACCGACTCACTGGAAATGCGCAAATGTCACACCGATATTCAAGAAATGTAGCAAAAGCGAAGCTGGTAACTACAAACCCATCAGTCTCACCTCGGTAGTTATAAAAATTTTAGAAAAAATACTTAGAGACAAAATCACTTCCTTCCTTGACAACCACAAACTGATATTAGACACTCAGCATGGATTCCGGAACAATAGATCATGTTTAACTAATCTCTTAGAATTTTTTAATTACATATTCTCTAATTACGATGAGCAAGCTCCATCTGACATAATTTATCTAGACTTCAGGAAAGCGTTTCATTCCGTACCACACAAACGCCTCCTAATTAAACTGAAAGCTCACGGAATGAGAGAGCAGTTGTGTGGTTGGATTGAAAGTTGGCTAACAAATAGAAAACAACGAGTAGTTATAAATGGAGAAGCTTCCGACTGGCTTCAAGTTACGAGTGATGTCTCCCAGGGTTCAGTTTTGGGTCCGTTACCTTTTCTTTGATGTATATAAATAACTTAGACTGCGGCATTGTATCAAGAATATCCATATTCGCTGACGACACTAAACTAAGTGGTAAAGTACTTACAAGAGACGATTGTGATGTCATCCAGCAAGATTTAGATAACCTTAGTAGCTGGAGCGACAAATGGCTTTTAAATTTTAATGGAGATAATGCACATCGGTCATAACAATGTAAAATATAATTATAAATTGCATGGACAAAACTTAATCAAAGTTATTGAAGAGAAGGACCTGGGGGTATTAGTAACAAATGACTTGAAATGTGCAACGCAGTGTTCGGCCGCGAGTCGTAAAGCAAACACTGTTTTGGGATTTATTGCTCGTAATTTTGGTTGTAAAACACCTGAAGTCATAACGCGTCTATATATGTCATTACTGAGACCGCATTTGGAATATGCGGTTCAGTTCTGGTCTCCATGCTATCAAAAAGACATTAAGAAATTTGAGAGCGTGCAAAGACGAGCAACCAAACTAATCCCAGGAATACGTGGTCTGTCTTATGATGAACGTCTAAAAAGATTAGATACTCGTATGTTTACTCTTAGAGATCGTCACATCCGAGGTGACCTCATCGAAACGTTCAAAATACTTAAGAATATAGATAAGATAGATTACAAAAATCTCTTTGAGCTTTCGCAATCAGTAACAATAAATAACGGCTTGAAACTTAAAGGGGAGCGATGTAA
>NC_087152.1:16520000-16522500 GCF_035594125.1 Scylla paramamosain
TTCTTTACAAACAAAACGCTCGTCCACCAAACACTAGCTTAGTACTGTTATGTTTCTTAAGGGTCAATACAGCGCTGCATTTAAGTTACCTCATGGTACTTCCCTTAGAGTGGTATGCAAGGCACGTTATCAGATGTTTCTCTTATAGTGGTACAGTACATTTCGCAAGGTATGTCATCCTGTTTTATTCATATGACAGCAATGATAAACGTAATGAATGTATAATGAGTTAGCAGGATGGATGTTACTAGCAGCGAAATCATAAAGATGGCTGATTACGCATGGCATTACATGTACTAAGGCTTCTCAGTGATGTTCCTGTCATGACTCTCTCTCTCTCTCTCTCTCTCTCTCTCTCTCTCTCTCTCTCTCTCTCTCTCTCTCTCTCTCTCTCTCTCTCTCTCTCTCTATTGGCTTCACAGATGCTTTCCGTGTTTCCCTTTGTGAATTGTCAGTCTTTGATGTCTTTCAGGAGCGTAGCTTTATAACTGTTGCTTAATTTTTCATCTTTCTTCATAAACAAGTAACAATACAAAGAAATCATACGAAAACCAAAGAACAGTGACATGGATATAAAAAAAGAAGCACTAATTGTCACCTTCTGTTTGATAAAAGGAGAAGGTCGTGTCAAAGGTAGACAAGAACTACTAATAATGTTATGGGTACCTTATTAATATATGCATTTTATGTTAATATATTTTCCTTAGCAAAAAAGTGTATTTGGCAACAGAAGCCATGAAGCACTTAAGTATGACCACTGTTATTTCCAGTGACATGCTACAGTATTACCATTTATTCACCTGGCGATGCTGGTCATGACAGTTCTCCACAGTTGTTACTGCAGCGTCGCCCACTCGCTTCCCCTTCACAACCTTAACGCGCCGCGCTCGGAGCCCTGGCGAGCGACAAAGTAGCGGTCGAGGCCAGAGACGCGACACAACAGCCAACGTTACCTCCTGAGAGGCCACGACTGCCGCACTCTTCCACCACGAGGCTGGCTTGACATCCTCCTGGCCGCCGCGCACGCTCCCCGCCTTCCTGCCCCTTCTTGTATGCTCCTCCATCCTCACTTTTCTTGCTGGGGACTTCATTTATTATCTGGTTGTTGTCAGTGTTCTACATAACATTGATTGCAATATTGTTGTAACTTAATAACTGAACGAGTATGTTGATTACTATGCCGTGGATCTGCAATGATCATTGTCCGTACCATCCCCATTAATGCTACACTTCATCGTAAATGAAATACCATCATGTCTGTTATGATCTATTTCACGTCACACACACACACACACACACACACACACACACACACACACACTCGATGACATGAATGGCGAGGACCTTCATTCCAGCAGTGCAACCGTAATATTGTAAGTGCCGTAGCTCAAACTCAGACTGTTTCATTTACAGATCTGTTAAAATAAGCAGTTCACTGATCACTGCTCTCTACGCCTTCTCGTTTTGAACACGGGATAAGTAACTGTTTATCCTGCATCAAAACTCGCTTACATAGGAAGAAGTATCAAAGAACAAAGGATATTAAAAAGTCATGTCTGTTTCAGGCACTACTATCGCTGGGTCGGCTCTTCATCAGTTCCTTAGCCAATAATACTCTGACGATCACGGAATTGCGAAGCTTTTTGCCCTCAAAAATCCACAGACACACTTGCGTCAGTTGAAAATCATCCTTAACCAGCAAAGGAGTGGGCGGCGGGATGTGGCGCGCGACACAACAGCTGCTGACCTGCGGCACCTGCTGGCGGCTGGCAGCCAGCACCCCTACTGGGCTGGCACTACCAGACTGGCAGTGACGCTCTAGCGGTTGTGCAGTCTGGGGTATATATTGCTGCTCCTCTTCATTGTGATAGTCGTTCATCCCGTAGCCAGTGCCAAAGAATTACCGATGTGACGCATGATTGTTGGTGTGTGGACGTCATGTGATGAATGTTACCTTACAGAGTTATAGAAAACAATATATGTGATATTCCGTGCAGTTTACAGCTGGAGTAAAGTTCGTCACATAAAAATGTAAAGAAACAGCCACAGAGCTTAATGAGATGCGGAGTGGCCGGGATGCATTGCGCACGTGTGTTAAGTGATCGCATATGCCCATATAATCCCGTATGTGGACACATATTGCATACGTAACGTGGTTTGACGCAGAATTCTGTGACTTTGCGTAGCTAATTAATATTATTTGAGATTACGTAGCTGATATTAAACATAAAACCAGTTACATTTGGAAAAAAATAAATTCATTAATAACAATTGATATTTTCAAATTTAGTGTTAGAAATGTACGAGAGTGGTGCATGAAGTGCGAGGACAAGTGAGGAGCATAAGGATAAATAATAAGACGATCATAGGTGTAATATCAGTGGCTTTGGTAGGGGAATATCGTTGTTTAAAGGAGTAATTGTTGGTTGTGTGCTGGAGAGTGGCAGTGCGGATGGAATCCTCATTACTTCGTCACGTGTGGGTGGTGTTCTCTTATGCC
>NC_087152.1:16527500-16625000 GCF_035594125.1 Scylla paramamosain
TACAAACCCTTACTCAGAGTTTGAAAATGTAGTGAATTGCAAGTGGTGTTGACTCTAGGGCTCAAAGGCTTTCCTGTAGTGGTGGTTGTCATGGCACATCATGACTATGGCATGTATGACACAGCTGGTGCACCTGATCACAAATGCCTGAATTACCATTCAGAGATGGTTGCTTGCTGGTTACTGGTTATCATGTACCTCAGGGTGAGAACTTGCAGATAGGATATTGTAATTTAATTGTGGTACTAAGTGTACATTCAGTACAGAATTGTTTCCTTGATCCTCCTTCACATTTTTATTCTTAAAGTACACCTCAATTATTTAACTTTAAAGGGGATATCAACCCAGTGTACTGATAGATATAGGTAGTTTGTCACAAAATATTATGCTACAGCATGAATTAGATTACATTTCCATTTCTTGCCTTGCTTCTTAGAGAATGCATACATCATATATTCACTCCTCTTTATTTGTGTGTCAGTGTACCTATTTGTCTATCTATCTGTCTATCTGTCTGTCTCTTTCTATCTATCTATCTATCTATATATATCTATGTTGCCTCACTCCCTCCAGAAATGTTACCCAAGGGGATGGCTGTGACAGGAAGAGCTCCACCTCTCCATATCCAAACACTGTCTCCTTGCTTGTTCAAACCTTCCCATTCTACAAACACCTCTTTCAAATATGTACTAAATACTCTCTCACCACATATTTAATGAAGAAAGCTAAGGGCAATTATGAATTAAAGGTAGCCAGCCAGGCAAAGACAGACCCCAAGGGATTTTATCAGATATACAGGATGAAGAATAAGGATGCTATAGGTCCATTAAAGGCAGCAGATGGGGAGCTGGTTAGTTCTGGGGAGGAGATAAGTAAACTTCTGAATGAGTATTTTTAACTGTCTTCACCCAGGAAAACATGCAGGATATGCCAAATAGTGAACAGATGTTTAGAGCAGATGAGAATGAGAAGCTGACAGATATTTCCATAACTAAGGAGATAGTGGAACAGAAGATAGATAGGCTAAAAAAAGTTCAAGACACCAGGACCAGATGAAATATATCCCAGAGTACTTAAGGAATGCAGAGAGGTTATTAGTGAGCTGTTAGCTTCTATCTTTAGGAAATCAGTGGAGTCAGGTGAGGTACCAGTAATGTGGAGGCAGGCTAATGTAGTACCCATCTTTAAGAAAGGAGATAAAACTTTAGCATCTAACTATAGACCTGTCAGCTTAACTTCAATTGTAGGTAAAATATTGGAGTCAATAATAGTGAGGAACATTAGGGAACATTTAGACAAACATAACTTGATAAATCAGTCACAGCATGGCTTCACGAAGGGGAAGTCTTGCCTGACAAACTTGTTAAGTTTTTACAGTAAAGTGTACGAGGCAGTAGATAATGGTGATAGTTATGATATCTTATATCTGGACTTTAGTAAAGCATTTGACAAGGTACCCCATCAAAGGCTCCTGAGAAAGGTTAGGGCACACGGGATAGATGGGAAGGTGTTAGGCTGGATAAGGTCATGGCTTAGCGACAGGCGACAAAGAGTTGTAATAAACGGCTCGAAATCCGATTGGGGTCATGTGATTAGTGGGGTGCCACAAGGATCAGTATTAGGGCCATTGTTATTTCTAATATATATCAATGACTTGGATAGTGGAATTAGTTGTGATGTTAGTAGATTTGCAGATGACACAAAGATAGGTAGATTAGTTAGGTCAGAATCGGATGCCATCGCCTCGCAGGCAGATTTAGATAGGATGAATGAATGGATGGACAGATAGCAAATGCAATTTAATATCAACAAATGCAAAGTACTTAGCATAGGTAGAGGAAACCCACACAGTAGGTACACATTAAACAACCAAACTCTGATAGGTACAGGGTACAAGAAAGATTTAGGAGTTGTAGTTAGCTCTGAACTTCGTCTAGGAAAACAATGCATAGAGGCCAGAAACAGGGCAAATAGAGTACTAGGATTAATTTTTAGGAGTGTTAAAACTAGAAGGCCAGAAGTAATATTAAAGTTATACTTGGCGCTGGTCAGACCTCATCTAGACTATGCTGTGCAGTTCTGGTCCCCACATTACAGGAAAGATATAGGTCTATTAGAATCAGTACAGAGGAGAATGACTAAAAGGATACAGGGGATGAGGAGTATTCCTTATGAGGCGAGGTTGAAGCTGTCAAATTTACACTCTTTAGAGAGACATAGGTTAAGAGGGGACCTGATAGAAGTCTTTAAGTGATATAAGGGTTATAACAAGGAGGATGTAAGCAAAATTCTTAGGATCAGCAACCAGGGTAGAACACGAAATAACAGGTTCAAGCTTGAAAAATTTAGGTTTAGGAAGGAAATAGGAAGAAATTGGTTCTCAAATAGAGTGGTAGATGAGTGGAACAGACTCAGTAATCATGTTGTTAGTGCTAGAACATTAGGGAGCTTTAAGAGAAGATTACACAGGTTTATGGATGGGGATAATAGATGGAAATAGGTAGGCATATTTCATACAGGGACTGCCACATGTAAGCCTGGTCACTTCTTGCAGCTTCTCTTATTTCTTATATTCTTATGTTCTTATATCTTTGTATTTATGTATGGGGAGATGCAGCTATCACACCCTTCCTAATCATGGTGGAATCAAAAACTTTCCATGTTACTGACTCTTCTCCTCAAACATATTGTCTTGAATTTCTCACTCATTACTGCAATGTTGCATCTACTACTGTCATTTACTATGATTACTTCTCCTCTGAACTTGCTAATTACATGCCTCTTTTTCTCTCACAGTCTCACTGTAGAAGACTTCTCACCTACTCTCACCTATATTTTGACCATCCTATTAAGGAAAGAGTTAATTATGTAGTCCTTTCACTCTTTCATCCCTTTCACTGGTAAGTTTAAATGATCTCAAGACAGGAATATCAAGACACCTCAGAGGCTAATTTGGCCATCTCTTTTATTTCTTCTGTTTCATTTCGGGAATGACATTGTGAGTGAACTTTTCATCCATTTCTAACCTTGATTACTCTCCCTGCTACAATAAAAAAAACTTTCAGGTGTTCTTCCTCTTCTTGATGTACTTTTTATTTTGCTAGAATATATTTTTTTTTACAATCTTCATTCTCTTTTGAGTATATATGACCAAACCACTCAATATTTTTCATCTATTCCACCTCCTTACACCACTATTTGCAGAAGTTTCATTGCCACCATACCAGAATCTTGTCTTTCCACATGCCCATCTCTGGTAACTCCTATTTCTATGCTTTGTCTTACTGATACATCTACAATGGCAGAAAATAGCTTTTTTGGATATCTGTTTCTATGGATGCATTCCTCCTCTTCTTAATCTTTCTCCTGACTAACTTTCCTTTCATAAATTGTTCTCTTATTCTCATTTACTGATACTTATATATCTTTCTTTACTGGACTTTTTTGTTATGCATAGGGTTTTGTAGCAATCTCCTAATTTGTGCATGTATTCATATATATATATATATATATATATATATATATATATATATATATATATATATATATATATATATATATATATATATATATATATATATATATATATATATATATATATATATATATATATATATATACGAGTATATATATAAATATACATATATAAATATTATATTATATATATATATATATATATATATATATATATATATATATATATATATATATATATATATATATATATATATATATATATATATATATATATATATATATATATATATATATATATATATATATATATATATATATATATATATATATATATATATATATATATATATACACACACACTGACATATCCACACCATAAATGAAAATATATTTTCTCTAAAAATTAGAAAACAACTAATTTTTATATTTCTTTGACAGGTCAACAGCAATGGATTTGTGTCCTTTGTGACAGAGATACCAAACTTCTTTAACGTTCAGTTTCCACTGGAATACCCAGTCATTGCACCTTTCTACTCTGATGTAGATACCAGGTCATCTGGAACAATATGGTACAGGTGAGATTAGTGGCAGTAAGTTTGGAGAAGACCCTCAGTAACAGCATGCAGAAACACACACACACACACACACACACACACACACACACACACACACACACACACACACACACACACACACACACACACACACACACTTTCAGTGATGGATGAAGTGAATGAATTTATAAAAGCAAATGAACCAGACATCATGACAATGGTAGAAACTAAACTAAGAGATTGAGAAACACCAAATTTAGGAGGGGGAAAGTACAATATGTGGATAAGAAACAGATGTGGAAAAGGAGGAGGTGGAGTGATGATGCTTGTTAAAAAGGGTATCAGGGTGGAGAGTGTGGAAAAGGCAAAAGGCTTGGTGGAAGGCCTAAACTTACAACTAATAAATGGAAGAAGAGGATTACGATATGTCATAATGGTGTATGTCCCACCAAAAACAAAGACCTGGAATAGACAAGAGCATGAACAGTTGCTTAGTGAGACAAAAGAATGGCTTGTAAAGAAAATTAAAGAAAACAACAAAATTGTTATAATGGGTGATTTTAATTGTAAAGAGATAAATTGGGAGGGGTGGAACACAAGAGGAGAAGACTCATGAAGAGATAAGGTTCTGAAACTGGCAATGAACAATATTATGACACAGTGGGTTAAGGAAAACACTAGATACAGAGGAGGAGAGGAGCCATCAAGACTTGATTTTGTATTATCAAAAGAAACAGATATTATAGAAGACATGAACTATAGTTGTTTGAACAAATGAGGAGATACTTTGGTGAAGCGGACTGGAGTACACTTATCACAGCAAGTAATGGGCAAAAGAAGTGGGAAGCTTTCATCAATATTTATGAGGAGGAAGTGAAAAGATATGTACCAAAAGTAGAGACAAAGAGAAGATATAACAATGACTGGTATAATAGAAGATGTGAAATAGCCAGGGAGGAGAGGGAAACAGCATGGAATAGATGGTGAAGGAAAAATACGCAGGAGCCATGGCAAAACTACACAACTACAAGAAATGAATATGTAAGGGTTATTAGAGAAGAAAGAAAAAATTATGAGAAAGATGTTATGGACAAGTGCAAAGAGGAACCAAAACTATTCTTCAGATATGTGAACAGCAAATTGAAAAATAGAGAAGGAATAAGCAGATTGAAGGTGAATGGTCAAATGTGTGAGAATCCAGCTGAATTGGTAGAGATAATGAACAGGAGTTTTCAATCAGTATTCACAAAAGAGAAAACATTTGTGTGGCAGAGTGAGATGAGTGAGGAAATGGGTCTGGGGGAAATCCAAGTGACTGAAGAGGATGTCCAGAAACAGATGTAGGGACTAGACATTAGGAAGGCCCCTGGACCTGATGGAGTGTCAGGATGGATACTAAAAGAGTACAATCAGCAGTTGACATGGGTAATACATAATATTATTGAAAGCTCCCTAATTGAAAGCAGAGTCCCAATTGAATGGAAGAGAGCCAACATAGTGCCAATCTACAAAGGTGGTAGTAAAGAGGAGCCCTTAAACTATAGACCTGTGTCTCTAACAAGTGTGGTGTGCAAAATGTGTGAAAGATTGGTGAAGGATAAATGGATGCAGTACCTAGAAGGAAATGAAGTGATAATAAAGAAACAATTTGGATTTAGGAGAGGGAGATCATGTGTTACAAACTTACTGAGTTTTTATTCTAGAGTGGTGGATATAATGCAAGAAAGAGATGGATGGGCTGATTGTGTTTATTTAGACCTGAAGAAGGCTTTTGATAAAGTGCCACACAGGAAATTGTTGTGGAAGTTGAAGCATAATGGTGGGCTAAGGGGGGCCCTGCTGAGATGTTACCAAGTATCAGGGACTTGTCATATGAAGAGAGACTGGAAAGGTTACATCTACCAATGTTGGAAAAGAGGAGAGAAAGGGGAGACTCGATTGCAATATATAAAGCATATGAGGGAGTAGAGGAGGTGGACCAGAGCAACTTAATGGTCTGGGATACACGGGACACTAGAGGACATGGGAAGAGGGTGAAGAGGAGTGCTTGTAGAAGAGACGTCAAAAAGTATAGTTTCCCATATAGAAGTATTGATGTATGGAACAGTCTGGATGAGGAGATAGTAAATGCAGAAAGTATACATGGTTTCAAGGCTAAGTTGGATATTAAAAGATATGGAGATGGAACAGCATGAGCATAGCTCTTTTCCCATAAAGCACAACTAGGTAAATACAACTAGGTAAATACACACACACACACACACACACACACTCACAATACAATATCATTATGAGATGGATGGTGTGAAGCTACAGAAATCAATAGAGGAAGTGGATATGGAAGTAACAGTTACTGAAAATTTGACTCCAGACAAACACATTGATAAAATTACTGGAGAGATGATGAATTTGTTAAAATTTGGATGAAGGAATGATAAAAAAGTTGTTGACTTCCATGATAAGACTGAGATTGGAATATGTAGCAGTGGTGTGGTCTCCTCATACCAGGAGGAATATTATAAAATTAGAAAGAGTACAAAGAGTGGTCACTAAGATGGTTCTGGAAATGAGTAATTTGACTTATGAAGAGAGATTAAAAATGTTGGAAATTCCTACTCTTGAAAATAGGAGAGAGAGAGAGAGAGGGGATTTAATAAACATCTACAGAATGATAAATGGTATGGAAAATGTGGACAAAGAATGTTTTATAAATTTAGACACACAGAGTACAAGGGGACACAGTAAGAAGTTGAAGAAAGTTAACTGTAGAAGAGACATCAAAAAGTATAGTTTTCCTCACAGAAGTGTGAACAAATGGAATGAACTCAGTGCAGACTTTGTCAATGCCATAACTGTCCATGCTTTTAAGACCAAACTGGATAGACATAGAGATGGATACTGTGAGATTACTCACCTCCCATAAACCACAACTAGGTAAATAAATACATACATACACACACACACACACACACACACACACACACACACACACACACACACACACACACACACACACACACACACACACACACACACACACACACACACACTACATAAGTCAGCACACTCAGCTCACAACCAAGAAGGCCCAGGTTCAAGTCTCAGGCATGGCGAGGCAAATGGGCAAGCCTCTTGATGTGTACCCCCTGTTTACTTTGCAGCAAGTAGGCATAGGATGTAAGCCATTGGATTGTGACCTCACTGTCCTGAGTGGTCTCAGTCGTACCCAAAGATCAGTCATTATGAGCTCTGAGCTCTTTCTGTAGGGAAACACCTGGCTGGGTGACCAGCAGATGACTGTAGAGTACATACACACATGTGTACAGATATGTATGTGTGAATGTAGTTCAGGCACTCTATGATACAACTAGGTTCATACAGAGAGAGAGAGAGAGAGAGAGAGAGAGAGAGAGAGAGAGAGAGAGAGAGAGAGAGAGACTGAATGACCTTGGTTGCACCCTCTCATACAGAGAGACATCAGACCCTGGCACAATGACTCGTAGCAAGGATGAGTTGCAGCAACACTTCAGCAGTGCTGCAGACTTCACTCCAACTGGTGCCTTCATTGTGACCTGGGACAAAGTGGGCCCATATAACCAGCGCTCAGACAGGGTAAGTTCAGCTGTCATTGGGAAACTACAGAGCTCATTTGCAGTGACTTTCTTTTTTTGGTTTCCATGAACAGCAGTCTTATAGACAGTAAATTTAAGATGTTGGAAAATATTACATATTCATCTTTGTTTTTATTTAAATGTAAGATGTGTAAGCTTTTTTTTCAGTATTACATGATATCTTTGTTGCTAATAGATATCCCTTTATTCCTTTTTAGGTCAACACTTATCAGCTTGTTTTGATTACTGATGGTGAGGAGACATACATCCTTTTGCACTATGCAGACGGCGGCATCCAGTGGTTGTTGGGTGATGGCAAGAACCCCAGTCTGCCAGATGCTCGTGGTCAGGCTGGCTTGATGTCTGGGGACGGCAGGCACTTCGTGCTCAAGGGCTCTGGCACTGATCAAGTGAGAAGCCTTGACAAGTAAGTACTCCTCTAGATGACACTTATGGAAAATCTGGCTTGGATTTTCTTCCAAGATATTTACATTTCTTTTTGGATTTGCATTAAAGAAAAAACTTTCTCTAGCACTTTTATTTTGCCTTTCATTATGAGTTCGCCAGGGCAATATGTTGTTGTCACAGCATGCCAATGAAGTTAGATTTTTTG
This sequence comes from Scylla paramamosain, assembly GCF_035594125.1. Classification (NCBI taxonomy): domain Eukaryota; kingdom Metazoa; phylum Arthropoda; class Malacostraca; order Decapoda; family Portunidae; genus Scylla; species Scylla paramamosain. Next base: position 16,535,756 of record NC_087152.1, read on the forward strand.
TTGACACAGTCTCAGCCAGTTGATAACTACTTTTGTATCAGTATAAAGCACCATTTCTGTATCATGGCCCAGTCATTTCTGGATTAATGATTAGTATTCTTGTAACATCTGTCATCTCTTCCTGGAAGAGTTAGATAGTATTGTAGGCCTCAATCATAAGTGCCTGGAGTGCTGGCACATTGTTCATATAATTACACAGTGGAGTTTATATCACTGTCCTGGATTTCCTTGCCTTGTGACTGATGTAACAATTAATGAGTTACTGTCAACTAACATATTTTAAAGTTTTTGTTAATACAGTACTCTTTATTTGTACATTTTTCCAAAGGGCTACATTTATCTAATTTCCATTCAGGTGGAGTAATAGTGGCAACTCAGGGGTCTGGATGTATCGTGTTGGACAACTGAGTTTGAGTGAGAATGCACAGGAGCCAGACATTGGTGTGGATAGTGCAGTTGGTGAAGATACAATGCAGTCTTGTGCTGTGGGTGGCTCTTTGTGCCACTCTGATGCTGTATGTGTTGATTATACCCCAGGATTCTGTTGCAAGTGTGGAGACAATTATTTAGGAAACGGCATCAACTGCATCCCTAAAGGTAAGGTACTAGATGTTGGTATCATGCCTAAGGATTGCTGATACTGTAATTAAAGACTGATGTAACCTTTAATCTCTGAATTTTCAACATATTTCAAACAGTTATTCTCATCCTTTCTCTCTTGCTTTGGATGAGAACATCTATTGCAAATTTTTCACTATTTAATCCATGGAGTAATTTTTTCCTGGACTTTTTTTCCCTCAAGAGCAGTACATGCAGTGAAGAGATGATATTACAAATATGAAAGCTGTGTCATGTTTATCTTAGGTACTACTGCAGCAACAGATCAGTTCTAAGTAAAAGTTATCTCAATAAGGTTGTAGCACATTTAAAGAACCTGTATTTATTTTCAGGGGAACCCATAAGAGTAACTGGAAGGGTGATTGGAAATCTCAATGGAATCAAATTAGAAGAATTGGACCTTCATTCCTATGTATTAACAAAGGAAGGTCGCAGTTACACAGCCATCTCAAGAGTCCCATCACAAATAGGATATGATCTGCAGAGTATTACAGCCATTGGCACTGGCATTGCTTGGCTCTTTGCAAGTCCAGTAAACAATGTGAAGAATGGTTTTCATAACACAGGTGAGCATGATTTTTCCATTTTTCATTCCTCTTCTCTTTATCAGCTTTTTACATTTTGACTGATACACATATTAATTATTTAGCAATACCCATATGCAAACTTAGACATGACTCCCCTTATTCTTGCCCTCAGGAGGTAAGTTCAACCGCACTGTGGAGGTGGACTTCCCACAGACAGGCCATCGAGTGGAGGTGCAACAACAGTTTCAGGCAAGTGTAATACAAGAGAGTGGGTTGGTTGAAATAGATTTGCTGTATGGCTGGCTTGTGGTTATACATTTTTGAAAACTTAAATATTGTCCCTCTCTTGCAGGGTCTAGATGTCTTCAACTATGTGCAGGTGAAGACTCAGATTACTGGCTCAATTCCAACAATTTCAGTGGGCTCTGAGATTGAGATGGATGCATTTAATGAAGAATATACAAGAGTAAAACCTGGTAAGGGGATGCCACTGTGAATTGTGTTCTTGATTAGATATTTGTAGATCCTTGGAAGGTACATTCACTCATGCCCTCGTGTATGTCAACAAAACACTCTCTCCATCTCTTCAGCAGCATCTCTCAGTCAAGATCCTGCCATCCTCTATACTCACATCTTTCCTTGACATACTCTTTTGCATCCTCTTCACCTCTTTCCAAAAAATTTCTGTGAGAGATTATTTAAGTATGGTGAATGCAATGAGTACATCTTCACTGATGTAGGGCAACAGAGTACTAGAATGTGAGAGAAAAATGTGAGGATTATAGGGTACAGGGGTGAAATATTGAGACAGGAATAAATTGAGACTCCTTTATCATGGTAATCCTTTTTTTTTTTTTTTTTTTAGGAACAGATATCATATATATAGATATACAGGTAAATCAACTTTGGGAGAAATATCTTAATATGGGGAAGACCAAAGAAGACATGAGATAAATTATGAGAAAAGACTCAAGAACTAGAGGATTTAACTAGGACAAGAACATTTTTTATTACAATAATATGCTATGGTAAGATTTTATCATGAGAATACATACTTTTTCAGGTCAGTTGAGAGCAAGATCAGGTCGAGTATTCCGACTCAAGGGGCAGACCATTGACACACCATTTACTGTGGAGACTACAATTGACTTTGATGAGTGTGAATGGAAGAACCTGGATGATGGGGATCTAGAGACTTTGAGGCTCAAGGTAAGAATCATGTGTATACTGTACTGCAGACATGATCAATATAAATAACTGTACCATTGTATTACTTGCAACGGTGACTCTAATTCTAGCTAGTTTTGGCTCTTGACTTTTTTTATAGATCCACAGATAGTACAGGCTGCAAATAAAAAGTCTGTAAAAGTCCCAAATTCTGGATTTTTTTTATGGTTCTGAAGGTGTTGTGGGACTGGAAATAATAAAGTTCCAAAATAGGAAATTTAAGTGCTTTTTCAGTACCTCCACAAATTAAAATACAATTGTAAAAGTTCAAAACTCTTTGGTACAATTCCTGAGTGCTTTGTTTTGGGAATGACCATAACAAGAGTTGACTACTACACTCTCTCTCTCTCTCTCTCTCTCTCTCTCTCTCTCTCTCTCTCTCTCTCTCTCTCTCTCTCTCTCTCTCTCTCTCTCTCTCTCTCTCTCTCTCTCTCTCTCTCTCTCTCTCTCTCTCTCTCTCTCTCTCTCTCTCTCTCTCTCTCTCTCTCTCTCTCTCTCTCTCTCTCTCTCTCTCTCTCTCTCTCTCTCTCTCTCTCTCTCTCTCTCTCTCTCTCTCTCTCACACACACACACACACAACGCTACTTCTTAACAGGGACCATCATCACATTCTTTCAGCACATTCCACTCTTATATTTCTTAATATCACTGCCATCCATTCTTTTCAGGTACCCTAACTATCTTCACCACCTCTGTCACTCCACAGTTCATTACAGATTTATGCTGATACTTCTGAACTATGTTTTGCAGCAATTTCTCTTAGGATTTTAATTTATGGAATGAGTAAAGATGTATGTTTTCAGGTTTCTGGTAACATCTTCATCCAGTATGATGCCACAGAGGAGATTGTTCGATATGCACTTTCAGCAAAATTGGCTCCTCTTGAGGGTAAGATTATTACTGTGTGTAGAAGAATAGAGTGCTCCATCAGTCTAGTTTAGTTCATGTTAATGTATTTTCCTAGGAGCCACAGTAGAAGTATCTCTTTGCATTTGTATGGACATCCTTTCTTGCACATTCCAGTCTTTTTACTCTCTCTCTCTCTCTCTCTCTCTCTCTCTCTCTCTCTCTCTCTCTCTCTCTCTCTCTCTCTCTCTCTCTCTCTCTCTCTCTCTCTCTCTCTCTCTCTCTCTCTCTCATATATATCACATCTATATTCCTATATCTACAGCAAGATGCAGTTCTAGATAACTGAAGCAGTCTACTTTTTCATGTAACTTACCATTCAAAACAGTATTAATTCTCTTACCATCTACTATCATGTGTTTCATTAATTTATTCATAGTCTGAATTTTCCCCTCTCACACACTGTTCTAAATTCAGTCTCACTAATCTTTTATCTTTACAGAAATTGATCCCTGTGTAGAGGGACGGCAAGAGTGTGGTGAAAACAGTCAGTGCGTTGTTGATGGTGACACTTTTAGGTAAGTTTTGATTTTCTTTGAGGACTTTTTTCTTTTATTTCTGTGAAGGAGACCAGTCATGCAAGGACACAGAAATAGGGGAAAAATTCCTGTACAATTGTTGCTCCCGAAAGAGAAAATAGAAGAATTTCCAAATAGGGCAGTTTCATTCAGATGTGTTGAATCTCTGGCTAAGGCATCTCACAGCCAAAGATTTATCTTGCTCTCAAACCACTTTCTCAGTGTCTCTACAGAAAACTAATTGTGGGGAGAGCACATTACATATGACCATAAAAATAAAGTGTTAAGATTTTGTAGTTGTTAGTGTTCATTGTGCCATGTGAGTAGTGGCATTGCTGCAACACTCCTCAATGGAGGTACTAAGCTCTAAGAGATAAGAACACTAGAAGAAGTTGCCAGTGATATGCTGAGTAGGATGCTGCCTCCTATCTCCTTCTTCTCACTTACTCCTTCAGTCAATATATCCATGGTTTGCAGTTTAGTGAAACAATTTTATTATTAAGAGTTATACCAATTTTGTGTTTTATACATTTTTTATACATTTTGATTATTTTGAAAGGCATATAAACACACATGCTAACATGTTTTGTATAAACATTAATGAATGTATCAATATTTTCTCTTCATACAGTTGTTAGTACAATAGTTATCTCAAAAAATGTTGACAGGTGTGTGTGTGAACGTGGTTATGAAGAAGTCTATGATGCTACACTGAACAAAGGAATTTGCCTGGATCTCAATGAATGCAGCACCAGTCGAGACAACTGTCATACCCATGCCATCTGTAAGAATACTCCGGGCAGCTTCATTTGCTCATGTAAGCCTGACTTCACCGGAGATGGGGTCAACTGTGAGAGTGAGTTGAAGACAAAAGTTTGCTTATTTATTAACTCTGTATGAATACATGTGTGAATACACAGTTGTCAGAATGTGAGCTTTGTTGGTTGTTATTGAAAAGAACAGGGAACATCAGCTAATAGTTTTATCTTTTTGATATAACAAACTTAACCCATTTCCCAGAGTAAAGACTGCACTAGGCTAGCCTGCTCTCAGTGACTCGTGGATTTTAGAGATGAGGGAAAGTTATTTTTCTGGCAGGAAATTAAAATACCAGTGAATCAGTCAGGTCTTTATCATTCAGTACAAATGAATGCTGTCTGAAAGGAGAAATAGATGCTATAAAGTGTCAGTAAGACTCGAGTACAGAAAAGGAAGTAAAAGTGTTGTATGGGAAGCATTTATTGTGATGGTTGTTTAGATAGGATCAGATGAAGGGTATAGGGGAGGAAGTAAGGGAGATTGTACAGTTATGATGTTTGGTAGTATGTATGTATGGAAATGTGTCATTGACTGTGCATAGTTAGAAGGGCATAGGAATAGTATGAAATGTAAGATTGGAATAGTTAAGTATGCATTTGTGTATTTATCTAATTGTATTTACCTAGTTGTATTGTACAGGGCACAAGCCAAAGCTCACTTTGTCCTGTCTCCATAACCGTATTTATCCAATTTCTCTTTAAACATGTGTAGACTGTTTGCTACAACCACTTCTTCCTTCAAATCATTCCATATTTCAATAGTTCAATACAGGAAGCTGTATTTCTTGGTGTCGCTCGAACATCCACTCTTCCTTATTTTCTTTCCATGCCCCCTTATCTGTCTCTCTCCTTCCTCCATCTGAGGTAACAAGTCATTTCTATCTATTCTTTCTATATTGTTTACTAATTTGTACATTGTTATCAGGTCTCTTCTTTCTCTTCTCTCTTGCAATGTTGGTAATCCCATCTCTTCAAATCTTTTTTCATAGCTTATGTCTTTCAATTCTGGTACCATCTTTGTCGCTATCCTCTATATTCTTTCCAGTCTCCATATATCTTTTTCTGTGTAGAGCCCAAACTACTGCTGCGTATTCCAGTTTAGGTTGTACCAAGCTTGTTATAATTTTCTTTTAAATTTCTTTATCTAAATAGTTAAATGCCACCATAATGTCTGTTAACAAGCTGTATGTAGAGCCAAATATTCCATTTATGTGCCTTTCAGATGATAGTGTGTTCTGGATCATTACTCCCAAATCTTTTTCTTCATTACTTTTCATTATTATTTCTCCTTCCATTTTGTAATTCCATGAAGATCATTTTTTATGTTTTCCTATTTCCAACACATGGCATTTTCTGGCATCAAATTCTAGTTTCCATCTTTGGCTCCATGTATGTATCTCGTCAATATCCTTTTGTAACTCCTTGCAGTCATTTTCATCCTTTATTATTTTCATTATTTTTGCATCATCAGCAAAAAGGTTTATATAGCTATTTAGATCCTCTGTTATGCCATTTATATATATTTGAAACATAATAGGCGCCAACACAGATCCTTGCAGTATCCCACTTGTCACTTAATGCCAGCTTGAGTTAGTATCTCTGATTACTGTTCTCATTTCCCTCCCTTGTAAATAATCATTCATCCATCTTAATGATGCTTCCTTTAGTCCTCCTTCATTCTCTAACTCCCACATAAGAGTTTTGTGAGGAACTTCATCAAGTGCTTTTTTTTTGAGATCCAGGTATACCGCATCAACCCGTCTATCCCTTTCTTGCACTCTGTCTATTACTTTCGTATAAAAGCTCAGTAGATTTATGATACAGGATCTCCCTTTCCTGAATCCAAATTGCTTTTCAGTAATCATCTTTTCATCTTCTAAATATTGCATCCATCTATCTTTAATTACTATTTCACAAAGCTTGCTTACAGTACTTGTTAGTGACAATGGTCTGTAATTTAATGTAATTTAGTGGTTCTGTTGTATTTCCCCCTTTGTATATTGGAAGTATGCTAGCTCTTTTCCATTCCCTTGGTACTTTTCCTTCTTTCAACAAGCTGTTCATTATATACCATATGGGCTCCTCCTTTTGTTCTCTGCATTCTTTTAATATCCATCTATTTACTTGATCTGGTCCCATAGCTTTTCTAACATCCAGCTCCTCCAGCAGTTTCTTGATTTCTTGTCTCTTTACTTGTATTTCCTGTATTTCCTCATTTTGTGAAACCACTTTTGGTGTCCTTTGTAAATACAGATTGAAAACTCTCATTCCTTAGTTCACTCATCTCCTCAGTAGTTTCATAAATTCTTCCCTCTGTTTTTTTACTTTTTATGTCATCTTTATGTTTTATTTTTCCATTTATGTATCTGTAGAATAGTTTGGGCTCTTCCTTGCATTTTCCTTCTATGTGACTTTCAAAATTTTCTTCTTTTATACCATATTCATTACTTGCCTTTCTGTAGTCATCCCTAGTATTTCTGTTAAGTTTTCTCATCATTTTCCTCCATGCCCTGTTCTTTTTCTGTTTTGCTTCTACACACCTGGCATTATACCATTCATGCTTCCTAATTTTCACTTTATAACTTGGTACAAAATGTTACATCCCTCTCTATACTTGCTCAAAAATATCTCATATTTTTCTTGGCCTACTTTACCTTCAAATAGCTCTTTCCAGTTCATTTTTCCATAAAATTTATTAAGCTCTGCAAAGTTTGCTTTAGCATAGTTCTATCCCCCATTCCTAAATTGTTCTTTCCTGTGCAACATTGTTTCCTCCAGTAGTACTATTTCTATTGTCACATGATCACTTCTTCCCATTGAACTAAGACAATGTATACTTGGTCTACTTTCTGGGGTTTTCATAAACATCAAGTCCAGCTGTGATGGTTCTTCTTCTTCTCTGCATCTTGTAGGTTCATTCACCCACTGTCTCATCATATTCATCATCATGGTATGTATAAGTTCTTCGCTCCATGATCCAACATTTTCTTTTACTTCCATCTCTTCCCAGTTAATTCCTTTAGTGTTGAATTTGCCTACTAAAAGCACTTTGTTACTTTTCCTTATCATTTCCTCTGTGCTATTTCTTGTTTCTAGTTGCATGATTTTATGCCTATTGGTCTCCCATCCTTTAGGTTTGGTGGTATGTACGTCACAATAACTTTCCCTTTTCCACTTGCTTTGATCTTAATCACAACACTCAAAGTTTCTGCCATTCCATCACCATATTTCACTACCTCAACAACAATATCCTTTTTTACCAGTGTCATCACTCTTCCTCTCTTCCCTTTTCTGTCTTTCCTCCATGTGCTATATCCTTCTTTTACAAATATCAACTTTATTTTGTCTTTTAGTTTGGTTTCCATTAAACATACCACATCTGGTTTATTGTTCTTTAGGTAGTCTTTAAGTTCCTGTTACTGGACACCAAACCATTTATATTTGTATACATAATTTTTAAGCTTCTGCTTGATGATCTTCTGTGGCATCTTCGTGCCATCATTTCCTCACTTTCATGTCCACAACTTTCCAAATAAATTTCCTTACTTGTTCCTATGTTCTTTCCTCATTTTTGTGTGTGTATTTACCTAGTTGTATTGTACAGGGCATGAGCCAAAGCTCATTTTGTCCTGTGTCCATAACCATATTTATCCAATTTCTCTTTAAACATGTGTAAACTGTTTGCTGCAACCACCTTTTCCTTCAAATTATTCCAGATTTCAGTAGTTCTATATGGGAAGCTGCATATATGTGTGTGTGTGTGTGTGTGTGTGTATTTATGTTGTAATTTTTTTCGTCTCATCAACTCCTCTCCTCTAACTGACTGTCTTCAGCCCCTCTTTCACCGCCGCAGTGTTGCATATCTAGCTGTCTTCTACCGCTATTTTCATGCCAACTGCTCTTCTGATCTTGTTAACTGCATGCCTCCCCTCCTTCCGCGGCCTCGCTGCACAAGACTTTCTTCTTTCTCTCACCCCTATTCTGTCCACCTCTCTAATGCAAGAGTTAACCAGTATTCTCAATCATTCATCCCTTTATCTGGTAAACTCTGGAACTCCCTGCCTTCTTCTGTATTTCCACCTTCCTATGACTTGAATTCCTTCAAGAGGGAGGTTTCAAGACACTTATCCACCAATTTTTGACCACTGCTTTGACCCTTTTATGGGACTGGCATTTCAGTGGGCATTTTTTTTTATTAGATTTTTGTTGCCCTTGGCCAGTATCCTTCCTACATAAAAAAAAAAAAAAAAATTTACAGGGCCTGAGCTGCACTCATGTAGTCCCATCTCCACATCTACACTTGTCCAGTTTTTCCTTAAAGTTGTGCACACTCGCCATCAATACTACATCCTCACTTAACTTGTTTCAAACTTTTGTATTTCTCTGTGGGAAGCTATATTTCTTTATGTTATTCAATCATCTTCCTTTTCTTAGTTTTTTGCTGTGGCCTTGTGTGTAACTGGTATTTTTTTACTTCTCTTAGTAGTAGTTTCTGATTATCAATTTCTTCCACTCAATATGACAATTTATAAATCAGTATTAAGTCTCCTCTTTTTCTTCTTTGTTCCAATGTTGGCAGGTCTTCATATGTTAATTCTTCCAGTTCTGGAACCATCTTCATTGCCATCCTTTGTATCCTTTCTAATTTTTTTACATGTTTCTTCTTGTGGGAAGATCACACTGATTCAGCATATTCCAGCTTTGGTCTATTCATAGTGGTAATTATCTTTCTCATCATATCTTTATCCATGTAGTGGAATGCTGTTCAAATATTTCTCACCATTTTATATGTATCTCTGAATATCTTTTCTACATGTTTCTCCGACTGTTGACTATCCTGTATTATCACTCCCAGATCTTTCTCTTCTTGTACTTTTTATTATTTCTTCATTTCCCATTTAATATGTCCATTTTGGTCTTTTCACTTTTTTCCATTTCCATTACATGACATTTTTGTACATTAGTTCCATCTCCCATGTGTTATACATGATCACTTTTGTCTAAAACCATACCATTTTCTGTTAATATATCATGTTTTTCTATAAATTTTCTCCACTTTCTTTATCATTTTTTTCACATCTTACATACTATGCTGGTCATTGATACTTTAGTAGCTCTTCTTTCTTTCCACTTTTATAAACTGGCACTATGTCTGCTCTTCCATTCCTTGTGCACTCTTCCAGTTGATATTGAGCACTTTATTATGATATATACAGATTCAGTTAACTGTATCCTGCACACTTTTAAAAATGAAACCTGATACTTCATCAGGTCCCATTGCTTTTCTTTCTTGCAGTTCTTCCATCATTTTGTAAACTTCTTGATTACTGTAATTTCCCACTTTTGCTTTTTTGTCTTCTCATCTTGTGGTTCTTTAAATTCTTATTCTTCTGTGAAAACTTGTTGAAACTTTTTTGTTTAGCAATTCATTCATGTCTTTTGGGTCCTCATATGTTTCATTTCCATCCTTCATCCTTTCTAGTTTTCTGTTTATGTATTTGTAGAACAGTTTTGGTTCGTCCTTGCACTTTTCAACTATATCCTTTTCATATCTTTTCTCTTCTTCTTTCCTTATTTTCATATATTAATTTCTCACTATCTTGAAGTCTTCTTTATTTTTGGGTTTTGATTTTGTTTTCATTCTTCTCCATGCTTTGTCTTTTTTTCTTAGCACTTATACATCTTGCATTGAACCACACCTATTTTCCTTTATCTTTAGGTATGTATAGTGGGACATATTTATTCACTCCTGTCTCATATAGTTTGATAAAAATGACGTACTTACCTTGCATATCATTTGCTCTTTTCAGCTTTTCCTAGTCCATTTCTTCATGAAGTTTCCTAAGATCATCTATATTTGCTTTCCTATAGTTTCTTCTGTTTTTGTATGATTCATCCTCTTCACTGACATCATTATCAGTCTCTGTTTCTATCATTATATGGTCACTTTTTTTCCATGGGGCACACGTATCTTAATTCTTTAGTTAGGTTGATTCCTCTTGTTAATGTTAGGTCTAGTCTTGTTGGTTTGTCATTTCCCCTATATCTTGTATTTTCAGGCACCTATTGCATCATTGTGTTTTCCACAGTCACCTTCAGAAATCTTTCTCCCCATGCAGTCTCATTTCCTCCTGCCTTGAACATTTCCCAATTTACTTCTTTGCAATTGAAGTCACCAACTAACAATACTCTTTTATTACTTTTGATTAATTTACTCAAGCATTGAGTATCTTCTATTATTTTCTCATAGTCTTCCTTGCTCCAAGGATTTGTTTTGGGTGGTACATAGGTTATTACTGTCAGTATTTCTCCATTATTATTGTTAACACTCACTGTTTCTGCTTTTCCTTCCCTGTATTTCATTATTTTTGTCTTTACCTCTTTTCTTGTCATTATCATTACACCTCCCCCTCCTTTACCAATCCTGTCCCTTCTCAATATATTGTAGTTATTCTTAATGACTATCTGGTTTTCTTCTTGTAGCTTTGTTTCTGCTAAACACACCACCTTCAGATTTTTCCTTTTAAATAGTCATGTAATTCCAGTTTTCTGTGTATCAATCCATCTATGTTTATATGTATCACATTCAGTCCTTCATTTTTACTATTTTTTCTATATTTTCATTTATTTCTTTTTCTTTATGTACCATTTCTTCACTCTGTCTCCCAAAACTCTTAAGTGTAACTTAATATGTATCAGCATCTTGTATGCATCTCTGAATATTTTCTCTGTGTGCTTCACTGGCTGCAGACTATTATGCATTACATATTATGTATGGAGACTGTGGTCTTGGATATCTTCTTGCAGACATTCTTCAGAAGAGATGTTAGATGTAGATGGATAGAATCTTTACAAAATGACATTCACAAAGATTCTCCCATGCCTCAAACACTTATAATGACATTAAGTAAAACCAGAGAATAAATAGACTGACTAATTTTCATCATATTTACCACAGGAGTGGGAACTTGTGGCGGCATCCCATGTGATCCCAATGCAGTGTGTGAGCTGCACCTTAATGAGCCTCAGTGTATTTGTCGGCCAGGCTTTGTTGGGGATGGCCTCATCTGCACCAAGGGGACTGGTGAGTGTGATGAGCATGCATTGGTGCTTCTATAAGTTTTCCATTTATCACTACTGCTGTATTAAAATGCCACTCTAATGTATCTTGGTCACCTAGCTTTTGTAGTGAAGACCAATTATGTGTGCTAACTTCATGAAAATCACCCCTCAGAGATATCTTTGGTGGATCAGCCGAGGACATGCGTTGATTATGATATTTGTAGCCCCTACGCTGATTGTGTCTATGATGACACCGTACGTAGCTTTCAGTGTGTCTGCCTTCCGGGATACAATGGAGATGGACAGACATGTCAACCGAGTGGTGAGCAAAATTAGATATTTCACTCATTGCTGTAACAGTGTATGTACTTTGAATTGTGTCATATGCATTCTCTTTAACTGTCTTTCCCTTTGTGTCACTGCACTGCTAGGACAAATTGAGGAGATACAACTTCATAAGTACATATTAGATGATAGACGGAAGATAGATCATGGATATACTAAAAGAAAAAAAAATTGTTAAATATCAAGATTACCATTAGACCTGAAAATTTTTGTAAATATTTTTCATTATTTACAGAACTTAAGTGGATAACTACTTCATTATTTTTATTTATTTTCTTTTCAGAGAGTTGTAAAACAGCCAGAAACTGTTCCCCATATGGTGTGTGTACCAAAGTTGAGAATGAGTATAGGTGTGAGTGTTTGCCTGGCTTCACTGGTGATGGCTATGTGTGTGAGGGGGAAGACTTAAGGACTCCTTACAATCCCGAGGATCCAGAACACCCTTATAAACTTGGAGAACCTCAGGAACCATATCAGCCTCTGGATCCCCAAGACCCATATCAACCACTGGAGCCTCAGGACCCATATCAACCACTGGAACCCCAAGACCCATATCAACCACTGGAGCCTCAGGACCCATATCAACCACTGGAACCCCAAGACCCATATCAACCACTGGAGCCTCAGGACCCATATCAACCACTGGAACCCCAAGACCCATATCAACGACCAGAACCCATAGATCCATATCAGCCATCAGATCACCAAGATCCATATCAGCAACCAAGACCCCAAGATCCATACCAGCCTCAAGATCCATACCAGCCCCAAGACCCATATCAACCATTGAGGCCATATCAGCCACAAGAACCTGAGGAACCATATCACCCAGACCAGCCTCAGCAGCCATGGCAGCCTGAGGTAGGTATAGTGGTGTAGCAGAGAGATAAATATACACCTACTGTTGGTTACATTTGGCTAAGTTCAAGTGTTGTAAGAATTTTCTCTCCTAATACAGTTTCAGTAGATAGATGAGAGGATAAACTAAAAACCAGTAAGGTGATTATGATGAAGTGAGCTCTGTCTGTCTTTAGAATATGTGTTTGCTATAAGATTAGTATTTGAGGTAATAAATGCTTGTAGGAACATTTACAGCTTACAGGGTTTGTGCCTATTAAGCCAAATTGTTTTACATCCATGCATTATGCCAGACAAAAATAAGAATATAACAAACACAAAGGCATTTTTTGGTGTGTATCATAACAAAGAAATTTATAGAAAAATTGTTCTTGATCTAATGATAAATAATACAGATATATAGTGTTTAAAAGTGTGGTTGATAAGTTTTATTCTTCAAAGACTTATTTATATTTACTTATAGGGATATTGTGAAGTGGAAATTATGATGTATGTGGAACCAAGTCTTTTTTATATTTTTTGTTATTTATTTATTTTATTTTATTTTTTATCAGATTATAGAACCTGAATGTCTCAGTGGAGCATGTTGGTGCCCTCTGGGTTACACTCTTAACCTGGAGTTCAATCAATGTGAGCTGAAAGGTGCAGTCATATCATCAGAGGGAGGTAGGTAACAGCAGTTGAAATATGAACTGCTTTAAATTGTTCATCTTTATCTTTTAAACCAAACAGGTGAATAGAAACTGAAAACAGAGGTTGAAAATGTTTAGAAAAGAAATTAAGCCAATAGAATAATTCCACACCATGGGAATTGAAGAATGAATGTGGATCAGCCTGATTTGATATGAACATATTCAGATAATGGATAATGGCAAAGTGGAAGAAGAAAGTGAATAGTATGTAAGAGAATAATTACGTGTGAACAAGACATTGTGCTGATTTTCTACAGTGCAAGCAGGATAATGATTAGTAATTGTAAATTCAACTTAGAAACCATTATGAATGTTAATCATGCCACAGATGAAAAACTAGAGGTGCCAGAACCATACTGTGGTGCTGCTAAGTGTACCTGTCCAAAAGGCTTCGAGTATGATCCCACCAGACACACCTGCAAGCTGCAGGTGGCAGGTAAGTTTTATACTGGAACTGCAGTTTAGAGGTACATGTTTAATGAAGTATGCAAAATTATGGGCTCCTGATATCTAGTAGAATATATATATATATATATATATATATATATATATATATATATATATATATATATATATATATATATATATATATATATATATATATATATATATATATATATATATATATATATATATATATATATATATTTTTTTTTTTTTTTTTTTTTTTTTTTTTTTTTTTTTTTTTTTTTTTATCATACCTACTCTTAACTAATTAATTGTTATTATTTTTTCAGTATCACAACTAGCAAAGATGATTCAAGGTTATGTATCTGATTTGTCTCATTAATCTTCATTGTTGGATGTATTGTTCAAGAAATTAATCCTCATTATTTTTATTATGATTCTCCCTCCTAGCTGGCTGTCCATGTCCCCATCACTGGGGAGTGCTTTAGGCAGCATCATACCCACCATAAATCACACTTGAAATCTGAGAAAATGATTGGTGTGGTAACTCACTTCATCTGTCCACTATTGTTTTTAGCACTTATATGAATAACCAGCCATGGCTATTAATCCTTGGTCAATATGAATAACTAGCCATGGCTGTTAATCCTTGGTCACCCTCTGACATTAATAAGGAAATGCTTTTAAAGTTAGAATAGAAAAGAGTACTAGCAGAAATATGACTGAAGATGGGTGCCTTCAGCAAAAGGAAAAAACAGTGGAATGCTCCTTTGGGGTTAAGTCAGGGCAGGTCCCTTTAAGTCCAGGTGAAATGGTTCAAGATCCAAGCCTGGAGTGCTAAATGCAACACTGCAAATCACATGAACTTATGAACTGAAATCAGATCCATTTAAGTGAGAAAAGCTAATTCTTGGCAATCACCTGCCTGAAGATCAATAATGCTTTTGAAGAAATGTACTATAAATCTAATGAACTGTGCATCATATTGTAAATTTTATTAGATATTTTCTAATAACTTCTTCCCAACACAGAATCACACTCAGATGGGGACTTATTGGCCCAGCCCTTACCTGGGTGTTTCATGGGCAAGTGTTCCTGTCCCTGGGGTTACTTCTATGACTACAGTCAACATGCATGCCTAGCCAATAACACTTCAGGCTACAACTATAACATTCAAGGAGGAGGTTCAGAACAAACAGGTAATAGCATTATAGAAAATAATGCAGCAGCCAAAAGTGCTATTTGAAGAATTTTTGGATCAGTTATAAACATTTTTATTTTTCATATATGTATTACATGTATATATGTGTATATGTGTATTACAGTTTGTGTTTGCTTTGTTTTCAGACCATGTCTGTATTATTTATGCTGTTAATTATGTAGATTTCTTATTGTAAAAATAACTTTTTTTCACCTTGTTTTATTTTTCTCTTTTCATATTTCTAGTCTCTTGTCATGATGTGAATCGCTGCCACCCCAATGCTCAGTGTACATACAACAGCTATACACAGCAGTACTCATGTCAATGTAATGCTGGATATGGTGGAGATGGATACCACTGCAGTAAATTGGGTAAAATTAAATACTGTTTTAAAATTTTTGGTAATTGTGACTAGTGATTATAAGAGTAGATCTAATGAGGAAGGTCACTTTCTATTGTGAGATCCTTTACCATTTTTCTTTATTGATGCAGATGTGTCATGTGATCATGTGGATATCTGTCACATCCATGCTCACTGTGTGTTTGATGACCAGACACTCCAGCATGTCTGTGTGTGCAGCACAGGCTATGAGGGTGATGGTATAGTGTGCACACCACAAGGTGAGACTTTTTCTTCCTTACATTAAAAGTATATTTATTTGTGTTGTTTTTAAACACTTACTCATGTTAACAATGAAGATAATTGATTATATAAGGAGGAAACAATTGATATGAATCCCTGTCATTAACTAGACTTTATGTGGTTACATTCATCCTACTCTTGTGTGGTTTTTGTGTAAAGTACAAGTGCATTGCTTCTTAAGTGCTCATCTCTCTCCACCCAGAGAACAGATTGTAGACAATATACTTACAGTACATACATGCATTTTGAAGCTTCCGGTTTCCACCAGATGAATGCAGCAGTGTTGTCGACTGTAATATCAATGCCCAGTGCTTGTATGACAGCTCCAGCCAACGATATAAGTGTGTCTGTAATGCTGGCTATGAAGGAGATGGCCACATTTGTACCACTTCAGGAGGTATGTACTGTGTTCTCTCTGACTTTTAATCATCCAGCAGAGTGTTAGTATTATTACTGTTATTAATATTACATTATTTTCCAGATTCTTGATTTTGTTCATATATTTCAGAGGCAAGCTGTAACATTGTCAACAATTGTGATGTTAATGCCAATTGCATCTATGACACATATGCACTGAGTTACCGCTGCCAGTGTCATGATGGCTATGAAGGAGATGGTCTTTTCTGTTCACCAGCTCAGGTATTTATTATAGTTAAGATGAGCCACCCACTACTTGAGGAATAATTACTTTTTTTTTTTTTTTTTTGCATCAAGTTTATCTTTATAAATTATAGCAGTGTGGAAAGCATGTCCTCAACTTTATAGACTGGCCATGCCTTCCAACAACAACAGTCAAGAAGAGCTGCTTAAATTTTTTTTTTTTTTTTTTCTCTCATCCCCCACAGCTGGTAACTCTGTACAAGGGCCTTATCCGTCCATGTATGGAGTATGCTTCACATGTCTGGGGGGTTCCACTCATACTGCTCTTCAAGACAGGGTGGAATCAAAAGCTTTTCATCTCATTAGCTCCTCTCCTCTAACTGACTGTCTTCAGCTTCTCTCTCTCTCATCACCGCAGTGTTGCATCTCTAGCTGTCTTCTACCACAATTTTCATGCTAACTGCTCTTCTGATCTTACTAATTGCATGCCTCCCCTTCTTTTGCAGCCTGGCTGCACAAGACCTTCTTTCTCTCACCCCTATTCTGTCCACCTCTCTAATGCAAGAGTTAACCAGTATTCTCAGTCATTCATCCCTTTCTCTGGTAAACTATGGAACTCCCTGCCTGCTTCTCTATTTCTGCTTTCCTATGACTTGAATTCCTTCAAGAGGGAGGTTTCAAGACACTTATCCTTTAGTTTTTGACTACCAATTTGGATCCTTTTCTAGGACTGGCATTTCAGTGGTCTTTTTTTTTTTTTTTTTTTTTCTCCCTTGGTCAGTGTCCCTCTTCCATAAAAAAAAAACATTTATCCAAGGTGATGACATTTATGGCTTGAAGGACTGTATACCTTTGTTAATGTTAGTCTTCATGTATCAACACAAGATAAATGATTTGCATTCTGTAATAGTGTTATAGATTGTTATACAATCAAGTTTAATTTTATGCGGCAAAATTGTGTATTAATTAACCAGTTTTCTTTTCTTTCTTTTTCTGTATGGCTGAAAGCAAATGTGGTTCCTAAATCTCATCTGTAGTATAAGGATTATAAACCAATACACCTGATTCAAAAGTTTTGGATGATTAGGTTTTTAGTTATAATTTTTTTATACATTTAACATTTATACATTCATACATTTAACAAAATTTGCAGTACTTAATGGGATGCTCACCCCAGTGGGCCAAAAATCTAAATAAAAGATCATATAAAACACTATTGGGAACTAAGACTTAAAACTTTCCAAATTATTTTCAATGATTATCATCTAATTTGTCTATAGAAAAGAATGACCTAGGTCATTTCATCATGACGCTATGGCATAATTTGCAATTATTTGACTTAAAGTGTTCTAGAGGCCACACTAATTATCCCAAAGTAAAGTTATATGGGCCATTGAAGGTCATTTGTTATCGAAACATTTCACCATTCTCTCTCTCTCTCTCTCTCTCTCTCTCTCTCTCTCTCTCTCTCTCTCTCTCTCTCTCTCTCTCTCTCTCTCTCTCTCTCTCTCTCTCTCTCTCTCTCTCTCTCTCTGGCAATGATTCAACAAAGATAACTAATACATTACTACACATTTTGATACATGCTTTTTTTTTTTTTTACCAAAATGGGGTGAGCACCCCCTTAAAATAAATTTTTGTATGATGATGTACATTTTTTTTCCAGGTTGGCTGCAATGTGCTCCAGAACTGTGGAGAAAATGCTGTGTGTTCATACAACATAGAGGCTCGCGGATATCGATGCAAGTGTCAGGAAGTGAGTGAGACAGTTTTGGGATATAATTCGTATTGTGGCTGTTATTTTTATTTTTATTTTTTTTTATTATTATCTTCTATTTTTTTTTTTTATTTATTTATTTAGTTATTTATTTATTTATCTATCTTTTTTACAATGGGTACTGATTACTGCTGAAGGCAGACAACAGTTAAGGTTTTCCTTCAGCACACTTTGCATCCTCAACTTTTGGCTGTTTGCTACAAATGGACTTTTTTACTTAACTCCTTTCCCCTCTTGTTTGATGTAGGAAATTGGGAAATTTAAGAGTACAAGGAGAGAGAGAGAGAGAGAGAGAGAGAGAGAGAGAGAGAGAGAGAGAGAGAGAGAGAGAGAGAGAGAGAGAGAGAGAGAGAGAATTGTAGCATACAAGAATGAGGTGTGAAAAAAAAAAATTTTAGGAGCAGTTATGAGTTTAAGATATAGTAGATCTTAATAATAATTTATATTATTATCTCTGTCTTCACTAGGGTTATGAGGGAGATGGATTCTTCTGCAAGCCCACAAGGTCCTGCCAGCTGGACCCGTCACTGTGCCACCCTCAGGCTGTGTGTGTGTCCGACTCACAGTCTTCATTTGGATTTTCATGTCGCTGTCAAGAAGGCTTTACTGGTGACGGGCATCATTGTCTTGGTAAATTCTTTTCTCTTCAAACTGATAAAAAGACATTATGGCATAACACTTTGTATTGCTATTATCTACATGTTCCCTACCTTTTTTATTATTTATTTATTTTCTTTTATTTTTTATTTTATTTTATTTATTTTTTTTCATACAGCTTATGATGACTTGATAGTTGTGGCCACAAGCAAGGGGCAATGGTAATACTGTTAAGGGGATTCATGAACCTCCTGTCTCTCCCTTAGAACTGCCATGATTCTTAGCCTGTAGTGGTAGACCTGTCTTATCAAAGTTCAAGAGTATTGGAGTCATTATTTTTTCCCACTTAAGATAAATGTATTTCCATCAGTTCATATGAAAGCAGAAGTACAAAGGTACTTTTTCTGAAATAGTTTATATAATAAGTATAAGTTGGATACAAATTCACTTCATATAATGTACAAGCATGCTTGTATGCATGAGTAGTGTATGAAAAAATCAATGTAAAATTTATATCATGTTGGATTTCTCTAGATCTATTATCCTCACTTTACTTAGAGAGTAAAACTAAAGTTATAGGAAAGGTATTTGCCTTACATACCAAGCATTGCATGTCTACATTCTTATCTGATTATCTATTCAACATTTCCTGAAGCACTTTTCTTGTTGGTAAACAGAGGCAGTGAATCATGAGAAAGACATTCTGCTCTTCAATCAAGGGTTGGCAGTCTTGCGAATGCCTGTCAACCCACGAGGAGGAAGGAGTTACATCATACACTTTGAGGCATTCATGACAGCTGTAGGTAAGTATTCAAATGATGCCATTTGTTCTGTGGCAGTTATATTTTTATTTACACAGTTGCTCCTACACATGCTGTGCTAGTTCATGGTAGGAAGATATTTTCTGCCTTTTTCTCAATATATGTATTACACTGTTCCATCCATATTCACCCAATGTTGTAACTAGTAAAATCAGAAGACTCTAGTAGCTTATGCTCCTATTATCCCCTGATTTTACCATTGACTTCTCTCTTTCAGCTTCAGCAAGAAGTATCTAAAGTTTTACTTATTGGGAGGAATTGCTATAAGAGGCTCCCAAGTCATTAATATCCATTAAGTAGAAAAGATTTTACCTCAAATTTCTCAATCTTAGGTGCAGATATAGACTGCTTAGCAGGCCGCTTCTACTGGACAGATGTGCGATCATCTTCCATCAGGTCATCTAAGTATGATGGCACTCAGCGCCAACCAACAGTCATTCAAGGTGCGTCAGTCTTTTCATCATAATCTAAAGATTTTTCTTTTTATTTAGATTGCATGTACTACATATTTTTATATTTCAATTATGAATGATGAATGTATACAAATGCATGTGTATTTTATTCTGCTATGTTTCTTACCAAAGAAATAGAACGTTTCTGTCTCAACCCAGAGATTCTTAGCACAGTAAACTTTGTAGTAATGTTCCCACCTGAGGAGATCAAACATGGTAAGACTGCCACTGACTGAAACTATTACTTGCTGATTGGTCTAAGCTTAACTATAACCAGATTATCAGTATGAAAACAATATGTATTTTACTGTAATGATAATAATGGTTTTGGTAAGAATAAGATTATTTTGCTGCATGTTTTATACAAGACAAGAATACATAGGCCAGTAAACAAGTGAGAGCATTACTCAATAGCACTGATGTCACATTCACATGTCTGCAAGTAGCAGAATTATTGTGAAAAAGTTGTGAAGTAAAATACAGCTGCTCTAATTTAGAGTGGGTGCAGTAATTGCTGTCTCCATCTACTCCATTAGGGCCATAAATCAAGGGCCCCTTATGAGAGTGGAGGAATCAAGCCAGACACTACTGACATTATGGTGGAAGTCTTAAAGTTTAGGGATCGTCACATTCCTCTATTCTCTGGGCTCAGTTGATTATGGGTATGATCACTGTGACCCAGGCACAGGGGTGTCCAAGGATGAATCAAAACTGGAAGAATAGATTTGGGAAAAGTTTAACTATGTTTTTGTCAAAAAATTAGTACTGTACCAAAATAGGATTAACTAACCTATGCAGAGAGACTACCAAGGTAAGGAGATAATTTGTATAAATTTTTAAAGTTTTAAATTTATTTTCCAATTTCAGTTGCATTTTTCAGGTAACATTGGATTCCCTGAAGATGTTGCAGTTGACTGGATTTCTAAGAATGTATACTGGACAGATTCAGCAAATGATGTTGTGTCTGTAGCTTCCATTAGAGATGGAAAGCAACGTACCATTATCAAAGAAGGACTTGTCAACCCTCGAGGTATTGCCGTCCATCCAGGCCTTGGGTGAGTTGGCACCAAGCAGCCTCTTTGTATCCACCCAGACATGCACTAGATATTCAGAAAAGTTAAGGAAAACTAAAGAAATAATTACATCTTAATAATATAGCAGACTACAATATGGAACAAGATGTGTTTATCTGAGTGAAAGGAGAGTATGTTTGTTTTTGTCTTTGATCATCTATCCTTCTATCAAACAAGTGTGGTGGCCAGTAACATAAAGCTGAATGCTCACAAACTTCATACCTAATCAAGTGAAATTTATAAGCCTAGATATTTATACAATATATTATTACTGTACAGTGAAACTTTGAGAATTTATGCTGTATGAAAAACAGAAATTCATTACTAGAATAATTTTGTACATGCTTACATTAATCTTTTCCTTAAAGTAAATGGTTTCATTCACTAATTCTTGCATGAATTCTACCTTGTTTTCATTATTTGTGTCACACTATGTTGCTTTTGAATTATTACTTATTTGTTTTGTATTTTTACAGTAAAATCCCTCTCATCTGGCATTCGAATATCCAGCAGCTTCAAGTATCCAGCACATTTTTCCCTGAGCCTTAAAATCAATAAAAAATCAATGTGTACTCATAAAATCGATTAAAAATTCCCGGGCGAGGCATACTTTGTCCCCTTGCCACCAGAGCACACTGCTTCGCGCCACCCGCAGCCCACTGCACTGTGTTTACTCAGTGACTCAGTCCCACGTGTGCACTGTTTATCGCCTGACACCTTCATCATGCCTAAAGTTGTAGAAAAGAGGAAGCGTGTTGTGCTTACACTTAAGCAGCTGATCAGATCAGCTGCTGATTAAGATCAGCTGATCTTTGTTATAGTAAGATGCGTAAGTGTAGGGTGGTGATTGTGGATATAATTTCACTTCTATTCAAGTATCCGGCAATATTCAAGTATCCGGCATGTCGGCGGTCCCGTTGATAAGAGGGATTTTACTGTATAACATAAGCTCCCATGTGCAAGCAAGTGCTAGCAACTGTGTAGAACTTTTTATATTGTTTTTATTTTCTCAGGCTTCTGTTTTGGAGTGACTGGAATCGACTTTCTCCAAAAATTGAATCATCTGGATTGGATGGATCTGATCGTCAGGTGATTGTGTCCGAAGATATTTCATTGCCTAATTCTTTGGTTGTGGACTATGAAACTGATACCCTCTGCTGGGCTGATGCTGGAACTCATAAAATAGGTCAGTATTCAGTATTGTTCACCAGCCTCAACATCCCTGACATGCCTAGAGACATACAGTTTCATGAGCTATATGTCTGTCACTTCCTCAGAGTGGGATGGCCATAGAATGACCTGCTTGTCAAAGATAATTCCCCATCCCTGCTTTAAACTGTCCTTTCTGAATACTTTTCCAGTCTATTTTTTTCCTCACTTACAAAATAGCACTTACATACAGTCATCTGTCTATATGTCTGTATTTGAGTATTCATTATTCTTTTAATTCCTTGCTCTCCAGGAGCACACACTCCCAAGGGGATGGACATGGAAGAAAAGCCTCTTTTCATTCATTGCACAGCAAGATTCTAGATTATATCAAGCCTGTTAATACCATAAATATTAGATCCACTTCTGTTATTCTGTTCTCCATATTTTGTTATTTTGGTCACTCACTGCATGTTCATTATACTGAAATAAATATGTTGTGCCAGTTTTATGGCTGAGTAAAAACTACAGTTTTACCAACATTTCTGTTAAATTTACCATGTTTCAGAGTGTGTGAGTGTGCGGGGTGGTGGCCGCCGAGTGGTGTCAAGTGGCCCTCTGTATCCATTTGGTCTCACCATATTGGGTCAGAACTTTTTCTATACTGACTGGAATGAGTGAGTCATTAATAACTTGTTTATGTCAAGCTTAGAATGTAAATTTTTGTTCAGGAAATACTTGCATCATGTTGAAAGTTAGTACACATTACTACAGACATAGAATTACTGTACTGACAAATATTTCTTAACATGCAGCACTAAAATCCACACTGTGAACCGTTACTCTGGAGTGGAATCTGCCTCCCGCGCCCCACCTCCAGGAGGCTCAGGAAAGCTGTATGGAATAGCAGCAGTTCCTGCATCATGTCCACCAGGTGAGTAAGAGTTAAAATGAGGGAGGCATTATTTGCTTAAATTAAACTATTTTTCATTAGTTTATACTGTATTTTATGAGACAAAGAAAATATATCTCAGGGATAGTTGATCCATATCAGTACATAATCTAATATCCCCACAAAGAGTGTTTGCTAAGACATGACACTCACTTGCTCATCCTCATTCTCACAGTGATGCTGAGAAGTTGTTTATGCTATATGTTACCTGTGCTAAATGACCTTATTGTTGCAGTGCCAGTACTTGGAGAAGTCCAATGATCATTATGTAATAAAAGCATTTAAAACTCTTCTTGCAGTATCCAATTTCTGTGCTTTGGATGATGGTGGATGCCCCTCCTCTCACCTATGTCTACCCAATGGCAATGGGGGACGCACTTGTGCCTGCACTGACCTTACTCTCCAAGATGAGGGCTCTCGTTGTTCAGACTTTAGCTACTGAACATTCCCTCTCTGAAAAGATGTTGTAGTTAATGTATGTTTCATTTTTCTTCCTAAGCTGCCAAACTATATTTTTCTCATAACTCACTTTACCAAAAACCCCTTGAGGATAATTTTTATAACTAATCATTATAGATCATAAATTTTCATAATCAGCACACCACTTAGTCCAAGATTTATCAGCATTACCTTCATTAATATGTACTACATGACCATTTGGAATTGTCTGCTATTTGTAGTGGCCAGATGATGAATACATTACATTGTGTACAGTGCTTTCTGAATGCATAGTAGATTATGCCATAGTGTATAAGGAGAATTAAGTGGAGACCCATACCTATTATCTGTTTGCAGATTAGAAGCTCAAGGTCATCCACTTGTCATGTGAAATTAATTTAATGTCACTTTTGAACTTGTAAATTAGAAATGATTCATACTGTAGTGTATTTAAAGTTTTTAGTTGTTTTCTTCCTCTAATAAATAAATTAATGAAAGTATATATTTATATGCCATTTGCTGCAACAACAACAATGACAACAGCTAAAACAATAATAACACAAAACAATACTACTACTACTACTACTACTATTACTACCTGTCTTGTTTTAATACTATTACTATCACTGCCCATTCTGTGCTTATGTTAGTTCCAGTGTTACAGAAGCCCAAGGGGATCACATGAAGATCCACCACACCAGCTACATTCAGAGTGGCCAATCTTCATGTGGGTCAGAGAAATGTTTGGTACAAAAAGTTTATGTTAATTGCTATTCTTTTTCTATATCTCACCTTGTTTATCCCTCAGAGTATGAAGTATAGAATTTTTGATCCCTTGGAGTAATCACACACATTATACTTGCAATGGACAGTCAGCCTTTCACTCCCATCAAGTTGCAAAGTCACAGCTTCTTGGCTTATGTTTTGTGTCTGTTCACTGTTTAGTGGATCAGGACAACAGCAAAAAAGGAGGAATGTCCAAAGTATATATATATATATATATATATATATATATATATATATATATATATATATATATATATATATATATATATATATATATATATATATATATATATATATATATATATAATTTTTTTTCCTAGAATTCAAACCTGTGATTTCTCAGGTGTGAGCAAAGAGAATGAGCCACAACACCATCTAAATATTCACACATGTGATGTCCTGCAATGGAGTAATTAATGATTGCAGATGTCATAATTTTCCATTAGTTAGAAGGAAAGGGCTGGAGCCCCTATTATTCCAACTTGAAGATATTTTAGTGCATAAATGTTAATCTGAAAGCAATTATAGTATATTACCTGTCTTCCTGTCCATCTGTCTGTCTGTGTCTCACCAATGTAAGCCTTGAGGGTTTCCACCATCCTCATAATAAAAGCGGTGCCCTGGGATACTTCCTTGAACATCTTGGCTACCTCATATGTGCCTGTGTCCAACCAGTGATTTGCCAGTGATCTTCTCTACATATGTAGTTTCCAAGCTGTGGAAGAAAACAGTGAGGTACTCTCCATTTAGTAAGATCCTCCTTCACTTTACATATGCCTCCTCTTTTCATTGCCCAAGTGAAGATGGTGAAAGTAGTAATGGTAATGGAAGAGACAATGAAGGTAATGGTGAGAGAAATGGCATATTAAACTGATGAAGGATGGGTGGTGATCCTTTATTTTTCCCTTTATTCATCGTCAATCAGCCTTTTACCTTGATGTATGAGTCACAAACTTTTATGAGAAGGCAAGTGGGAGAGACCCAGATATGTGAATGAAAAGATAGATAAGATAAAAAGAATAAAACAATAAAAAAAGATAAAAGGTAATAAATGAGAGATATGAAACAAATAAATACACAATGGTAAGAGGTCAGGTAAGGTTTTCTTCCTGGTTATATAATATAGGCATTTATTTATTTATTATTATTATTATTATTTTTTTTTTTTTATGTAGGAGTGACACTGGCCAAGAGCAACAAAAATCCAATAAAAAAAAAGGTCCACAGAGATGCTGGTCCACAAATAGAGTCCACAGTAGTAGTCAAAACTTGAAGGATAAGTGTCTTGAAACCAACCTCTTGAAGGAATTCAAGTCATGGGAAGGTGGAAATACAGAAGGAGGCGGGGAGTTCCAGAGTTTACCAGAGAAAGGGATGAATGATTGAAAATACTGACTAACTCTAGTATTAGAGAGATGGACAGAATAAGGGTGAGAGAAAGAAGAAAGTCTTGACCAGTGGGAGGAGGGGAGGCATGCAGTTAAGAAGATCAGAAGAGCAGTTAGCATGAAAATAGCAGTAGAAGATAGCAAGAGATGCAACATTGCAGCAATGAGAAAGAGGCTGAAGACAGAGGAGAAGAGTTGATGAGATGAAAAGCTTTTGATTCCACCTGTCTAGAAGAGCAGTATGAGTGGGATCCCCCCTGTAAAGCATAATCCATACATGGACGGATAAGCCCCCCCAGTACAGAGCAGCTGAAAGGGTGAGAAAAACTGGTAGAGACGTCTCAGAACACCTAACTTCATAAAAGTTATTTTAACTGTAGATGAGATATGAAGTTTCTCTCAAGTTTGGATTATAAGTAAAGGACAGACCGAGGATTTTCAGTGTAGAAGAGGGGGACATTTGAGTGTCAGTGAAGAAGAGGGGAGAGTGTTTGGAAGGACATGTCACAGAATGCCTAACTTCATAGAAGTTGTTTTAACTAGAGATGAGATGTGAAGTTTCCGGTTTAGATTATTAGTAAAAGACAGACTAAGGATGTTCATTGTAGAAGAGGAGGGCAGTTGAGTGTCACAAAAGAGGGGATAGTTGTTTGGAAGGTTGTGTCGATTTGATAGATGGAGGAGTTGAGTTTTTGAGGCATTGAACAATACTAAGTTTGCTCTGCCCCAATAAAAAAATCTTAGAAAGATCAGAAGCCAAGCGTTCTATGGCTTCCCAATGTGAACTGTTTACTTACTGAAGGGTTGGACGTAAACAAAAAGATGTGGAAAAGGGCAGGGTGATGTCATCAGCGTAGAAGTGGATAGGACAAGAAGTTTGGTTTAGAAGATCATTGATGAATAATAAGAAGAGACTGGGTGACAGGACAGAACACTGAGAACACCACTGTTAATAGATTTAGAAGAACAGCGATCATCTACCACAGCAGCAATAGAAAGGTCAGGAAGAAAACTTGGAATGAAGTTACAGAGAAAAGGATGGAAGCCGTAAGAGAGTAGTTTGGAAATCGAAGCTTTGTCCCAGACTCTATCAAAAGCTTTTGATATGTCTAAGGCAACAGCCCAAGTTTCACCAAAATCTCTAAAAGAGGATGACCAAGACACAGTAAGGAAAGCTAGGACCTTTTCCTGACCTCTAATCCTTCTGCTTATGCTGTCACCCTTTCTTCTCCGTTGGGCTCCTCCGATCACAATCTCATATCTTTATCTTGCCCTATCACTCCAATTCCTCCTCAGGATCCCCCTAAGCGAAGGTGCCTCTGGCGTTTTGCCTCTGCTAGTTTGGGGGACCTGAGGAGGTATTTTGCTGATTTTCCTTGGAATGACTACTGCTTCCATGTCAGAGACCCGTCTTTGTGTGCTGAGCGCATAACAGAGGTGATAGTGTCTGGCATGGAGGCGTACATTCCTCACTCTTTTTCTCGTCCTAAACCTTCTAAACCTTGGTTTAACACAGCTTGTTCTCATGCTATACATGATAGAGAGGTGGCCCATAAAAGGTACTTAAGACTTCCATCACCAGAATCTCATGCACTTTATATTTCTGCCCGGAACCATGCCAAGTCTGTTCTCCAACTAGCCAAAAACTCCTTCATTAACAGAAAATGTCAAAACCTTTCAAGATCTAACTCCCCTCGTGATTTCTGGCATCTAGCCAAAAATATCTCCAATAACTTTGCTTCTTCTTCTTTCCCTCCTCTACTTCAACCAGATGGCACCACTGCTATCACATCTATTTCTAAAGCTGAACTCTTTGCTCAAACCTTTGCTAAAAACTCTACCTTGGATGATTCTGGGCTTGTTCCTCCCTCTCCTCCACCCTCTGACTACTTCATGCCACGTATTAAAATTCTTCGCAATGATGTTTTCCATGCCCTCGCTGGCCTAAACCCTCGTAAGGCTTATGGACCTGATGGGGTCCCTCCTATTGTTCTCCGAAACTGTGCCTCCGTGCTTGCACCTTGCCTAGTCAAACTCTTTCAGCTCTGTCTGTCAACATCTACCTTTCCTTCTTGCTGGAAATTTGCCTACATTCAACCTGTTCCTAAAAAGGGTGACCGCTCTAATCCCTCAAACTACTGTCCTATTGCTTTAATTTCCTGCTTATCTAAAGTTTTTGAATCTATCCTCAACAGGAAGATTCTTAAACATCTATCACTTCACAACCTTCTATCTGATCGCCAGTATGGGTTCCGTCAAGGCCGCTCTACTGGTGATCTTCTGGCTTTCCTTACTGAGTCTTGGTCATCCTCTTTTAGAGACTTTGGTGAAACTTTTGCTGTTGCCTTGGACATCTCAAAAGCCTTTGATAGAGTCTGGCACAAAGCTTTGATTTCCAAACTACCCTCCTACGGTTTCTATTCTTCTCTCTGTAACTTCATCTCAAGTTTCCTTTCTGACCGTTCTATTGCTGCTGTGGTAGACGGTCACTGTTCTTCTCCTAAATCTATTAACAGTGGTGTTCCTCAGGGTTCTGTCCTGTCACCCACTCTCTTCTTATTATTCATTAATGATCTTCTAAACCAAACTTCTTGTCCTATCCACTCCTACGCTGATGATACCACCCTACACTTTTCCACGTCTTTTCATAGACGTCCAACCCTTCAGGAGGTAAACATATCACGCAGGGAAGCCACAGAACGCCTGACTTCTGATCTTTCTAAAATTTCTGATTGGGGCAGAGCAAACTTGGTATTGTTCAATGCCTCAAAAACTCAATTCCTCCATCTATCAACTCGACACAACCTTCCAGACAACTATCCTGTCTTCTTCAATGACACTCAACTGTCCCCCTCTTCTACACTGAACATCCTTGGTCTGTCCTTTACTTATAATCTGAACTGGAAACTTCACATCTCATCTCTAGCTAAAACAGCTTCTATGAAGTTAGGTGTTCTGAGACGTCTCCGCCAGTTTTTCTCGCCCCCCCAGCTGCTAACTCTGTACAAGGGCCTTAGCCGTCCATGTATGGAGTATGCTTCACATGTCTGGGGGAGTTCCACTCATACTGCTCTTCTAGACAGGGTGGAATCAAAAGCTTTTCGTCTCATCAACTCCTCTCCTCTAACTGACTGTCTTCAGCCCCTCTCTCACCGCCGCAATGTTGCATATCTAGCTGTCTTCTACCGCTATTTTCATGCCAACTGCTCTTCTGATCCTGCTAACTGCATGCCTCCCCTCCTTCCGCGGCCTCGCTGCACAAGACTCTTCTTTCTCTCACCCGTATTCTGTCCACCTCTCTAATGCAAGAGTTAACCAGTATTCTCAATCATTCATCCCTTTCTCTGGTAAACTCTGGAACTCCCTGCCTGCTTCTGTATTTCCACCTTCCTATGACTTGAATTCCTTCAAGAGGGAGGTTTCAAGACACTTATCCACCAATTTTTGACCACTGCTTTGACCCTTTTATGGGACTGGCATTTCAGTGGGCATTTTTTTTTATTAGATTTTTGTTGCCCTTGGCCAGTATCCTTCCTACATAAAAAAAAAAAAGCGGCCTTGATATATTCCACTGTTGCTTCATGACGCCAACGTAGGAGTCATCGTGTTGAAGGGGTTAAGAGAATGAATTATCAGAGTGGTGCATACACGAGAAATTAATGGTTGAGAGGGAGATAACTAAAAGGAAATAGAACTGCAGCAGGTATATGTGGGTGAATAGCGAGCGAGTGTCCTCAGCTTCTTGGAGCTATATTTGTTCTTAAGAATCCTCAGTACATCTCTATGGAACTGATGACTGATAGGAAGATAGCTAAAAGGAAATAGGGTAACTGCAGGTCTGTCTGGACGAATAGTGCGTACAAGTACACGAACTCAGCACTTTCTCGAGCTGTCCATATAAGATTATTTTTTTTTTTTCTTTTTCGTGTTTGAAGGTGGGTTTCATTGGTATAACTGAACACTCGGCCGTGTTCACCACCTCCAATCGAAGTGCTTGGTGAATTTATTCATATTAACAAGATACCAAAACTGCAGTGTGTGTGTGTGTGTGTGTGTGTGTGTGTGTGTGTGTGCTGTTCACTAAAAAACAGTGTTCAGTAGCGCAGCAAGTGTTCTTTACGTAGTATAATACAGCGACTAGTAGACGTTATTTTATGCCTCAGCAATAACCACTCATTTTGTTTTGTTACATTAATATTTCAGTGGACGTTTCAGTGTTGTAATCATAATGATAATCGAAGTAGCTCGTGTTATATAATATATGTGGCCTTGCGACGCTTTGAGAGATGGAGTACTGCTGATATATCCACCACAAGGTAACAAGCTATTATACCTGTCGCAACGCTTGCTTTAGTATTTGCAAAGTCATTATTATGACCACAGTGACCGTGACCTTGACTGGAATCCATGCGTAAAGTTGTGAAGACGGACCCACTGACTTTGCAGCTCCAGGCAACGTCCTCGAGTTAGAGACGTACGGCAGCTTGCATTGCGAATCGATTGTTTTTAAGTGGTGGAAAAAAAAAAAAAAAAAAAAAAAAAAATAAAAATGAAATAAAAAATAAAATAAAATTATATATATATATATATATATATATATATATATATATATATATATATATATATATATATATATATATATATATATATATATATATATATATATATATATAGTTTTTTTCGGTTATTACTAAATACACTTCAAAAGACTCATATCTCATTCCCAGGTTTCTTTTGACCGCCACCCAGTATTCAAGACTTGGTGGCCTGCCATACATGAAGCTTCAAGAAACTCATGTGGCAACATTTAGAGATATACTTATCAATACCTCTCTTTCTCAGTCTGAAAAACGTAATTATTTATTGCAGAATTCTATGATATACACTTATCAGATGGGCGTAAGTGGTTAACATGTATACGATAACATCTACCTGTAGACACAACTAGGCAATAAATCACTTGGCTAGCAACAAATGGCATGTGTCTCAGGCGAGGCCTGAGGGTGAGGGATAGGGTACTATTACTGGAAGCGGAGGCGGATACACTGTATACAGATAGGCAACCATTGAGCTGCACACTACAAACGCTGGGGCATAGTTGGGTGTTGTATATTGTTGCTGTTGTGCCTTGCATTTGGATTTCCTTTTTCAGGACAGGTATGTACTATGCGTGTTGCGTGATGATTAACAAAGAGCGGCGCATAACACTACTTGGTGATGCGTGATTGCTTGTGAGAACACTGAGTGTTGAAATTCTTCACAACCCGATAGTACTGTGTTTTAATTGAGATCTTCGTATACTATAGAGGGAAAAGTATGTGCCATAAAAGTGTTTTACGACCTAGATGATAAGTTATTATCTGTTTTAGTGTCATATCGCATTCATTTCACAGCTGTGTCACCACAGTATGATTTGATTGGTGAGGTTCGACAGGCATATGGGAAGTAGGAAACTTTTAAAGTGGCTGTCACGGCTTATCACATAAAGTGGTGTAAAATAACCCCCCCCCCACCCCTCTCTCTCTCTCTCTCTCTCTCTCTCTCTCTCTCTCTCTCTCTCTCTCTCTCTCTCTCTCTCTCTCTCTCTCGTTAGTCGCTCTTTAGGGACGTCGGTTTTTCTATTACAAGTTTCGCCATTTAAATACCTTTATTAAACCAGGCACATTATTACTCATTATGATGCATTGTTTATTATGACACCAAATGTTTTCGGTACTGTTTGTCGTACCTTGCTGGTGATACTTTTTTCTCGCATTCAAACAGCGGACGAGAAGCACGAGGTGATGGCGGTAGGGATATGCTAGGAGTGTTGTGTGGTACCCGCATGACGGTTTCCATAGAGACTGTAATTTTGATGGAATTATGCAAGAGTGCCATTAGCTTATCTGTTATTCATGTGTATCTCCAGTTATGAAGGTAGGGATGACACCACCCACACTAACTAATTTATGCTCTCCTTTCTCTTATCCGTAATATATATATATATATATATATATATATATATATATATATATATATATATATATATATATATATATATATATATATATATTTTTTTTATTTATTTATTTATTTTTTTATTTTTTTTTTATAGGTGAAGATGTAGGTTTGATAGGTACCCATGTAGGTAATAAATGGCTTTTAAAGAAACTAACAAGCAATAAAAAGATACTCCTGTCAGCCTCACAATACTAAACAGCAATCTAGAAAAGTTTTGTCTGAATAGCACTAATTTTGTAAGTGAATGAACGCGCGTGTATATTTCGTGGTAAAAATTTAATTAGCATCATGACAATCTGTACCAGTTGTCCGTTTGTGAGCCACACTGATCCAAAATGAAATATGTAGGACTGTAAAGGTGATGGCTATCAACGTGTAATGATTATTATTATTTTATTTATTTATATATTTATTTTATTTTTACTTATTTTTTTTCCCCTCGACAAGCCTCACCTTTTGTGTTTAGCAGTTAGGCGTTTACAACTTCAGCCACAGCTTATGTTTACGTACTACTCATCTAGTCACATTATAAGAACTAGTAGGTGACTCAAGAAACGACAATAATTATCATGTTCGGCCTGGCACTTACGCAATACGTAGCGAAATATTTAATACTTGAGACGTGGTAAGTATTACACCAGGAAGAGGCCATTCATATCTGCCATTGTATAGTATTTAGTTTGTATTTTAATATGCTATTTTATGCTTTTGTTTTTAAAGTGTGTGTGTGTGTGTGTGTGTGTTTTATGTCCTCTTTTGTAATCGGACAAGCGGGGATGTTATCGCACTTCTCAGGCAGAGGTTCCATAAGTTTTGATCCTAAACTAGACTCGTATGCCAATCAGTGGTGTACACATAAAGTATGCTGATGGCACTGGTTTTTATAGTGTTAGGTTGGGAAGGTTTCAGAGCTGTAATTTCAGAAATTGTTAATCGCATACATCGCCTAATAACGTCATATAGGAAAACATTTATTTTAAGAATATGATCACGGATGTGTTATTAAAAATTGGCGACATATCGCCCTACCACTTCTGTATTATTTATGCTCCACGCAAAGCCGGCAGCGACTGACGTCTTTCCCGTGACTTGTGCTGAGTAATGGTTGATTGTGCTGAGTAATGGCATGGACCAGACGGGTGTGCATTTCTGCACTCCCCCTCTTTTTTTTTTTTTTTTCTAGGATCTTGCGCCCAGACAATAACTGAAACATTGTTGTGTTCATGTCCATATGTTGATATACATATGTTTCGTACATACCGTGAAAGTTTGTAGCAATGTTTTAATCCTGTTACTGGAGCAAGTGCAGCTACAACCGAAGCTCTCACGAAGATGGCAATGCATTCCTCAATAGTATGCTTGACCTACGCGCGTTCCCTCACTTGGTGGCGCCCTTGCTGGGATGGGATTCTGCCAGCACTATTGATTTTTATGGCTGGACTCTAAGGCGCCAGATGATATTTCGGCGTAGCGGCAACAAATAATAACAGCTTTTCATCTCCATAGAGGGTGTGATTTAATTTGATAATGAATGAGCCAACTGCCTAGGTGCGCGCGCGCGTACACACACACACACACACACACACACACACACACACACACACACACACACACACACACACACACACACAAAAAAAAAAAAAAAAAAAAAAAAAAAAAAAGTAGTCGTTAGCACGCTCGGCTCACAATCAAGAAGGCCCGCCGGGTTGGAATTCCGGGCGCGGCGAGGCAAATGGGCGAGCCTCTTAGGTTAGGTTAGGTAGCCCCTGTTCACCTAGCAGCAAGTAGGTACGGGATGTAACCCGAGGGATTGTGACCTCGCTGTCCCGGTGTGTGGTGTGAGTGGTCTCAGTCCTACCCAGAAATCGGTCACTATGAGCTCTGAACTCTTTCCGTAGGGTAACGGCTGGCTGGTTGACCAACAGACGACCGTAGGTGAATCACACACACACATCGTAGACGCCGTCACGATTGTAGGGGTTCAGGATGACAAACGACTCAATCGTTTACTCACTTTAATACGGTTAAGCTGTAGTAATAATTAATTTAATATCAGCAAGAGGAGTATTGAACTACAACATATCATCTACATGCAGTCAGTACAAAGAGGCATCATAAGAATACAATCTGACTATAATAATGAAAGGCAATATGATTGCCATAATACAGAATAGTTTGAGCAATCTATAATAATAACAGAAATGCAAATGCAATACACGTATAATAAATCTCAGTGTACCTTTAATATTCAGCGGTTACTTAGTTATTTTACCACGCCGTAACACGACTATGAGGGCTGGCGTAGCCCAGTTCGAATCGTAACACGTCTCTAAG
Source organism: Scylla paramamosain (assembly GCF_035594125.1). Classification (NCBI taxonomy): domain Eukaryota; kingdom Metazoa; phylum Arthropoda; class Malacostraca; order Decapoda; family Portunidae; genus Scylla; species Scylla paramamosain. Next base: position 16,569,945 of record NC_087152.1, read on the forward strand.
CCGAAACACTACACGTTAGTCGTAGCTAGTCAAGAGGCGTGGAGTCGATTCTCCGGGAGGCACCGACGTAGACGCTGACGGGAGGCTTCCTGAGGGCGGAGCTCGCTGGTCACACGACCTCCGCGCACTAGAGATACCTTGTTTCTGACCTGGTCTCGTCGTAGGATGTCGTAGCCCTCCGTGCTCACACGAGAGGGTCTTTGTCCTGAGCACCAGGCCCACCTTGACCCTCGTAAAAGGGTAATTCTGACGGGGCTGGTTCAGCAGTTTTTCATGTAAACACAAGCCTCCCAACCGCGTCTACTACCAGCTCGCAGCCCTGGCGCCTAACTCTACAGCTTAGTCCTCCTCTCGCACAAATTCACTATTCCAATTAACTGCTCCATTTAACTCAGTTTCCTTATTGTTACTCATCCTTCACGTGAATCTCTCGCCACCAGCCTCGCAAGACATGGTGAGGCGACATCCAGCGAGCGCACACACACACACACACACACACACACACACACACACACACACCAGTACAACGACGTCTCACTTTTGCTCTAGAGGAGATAACAACATAGACATAGATAGGCGTTATCGCAATAAATTATCACGATAACGATATCTGGTTATCATCGGTTATATGATTATTTTTCCGCGTTATCGACTTATCGGTATCGTCGATACCTTTGGTTCCAAACTAGCGATAATCGATACTTTTAGTTTTTGGACTATGAGCATGTTGAAGTTCTAAGCTTTTAAAATTAAATGTAGTTATTTTACTTCAAATAATTCTTTTCACTTGTGAAGAGACAAGATAAACATTCAATTTTTTCTAAGATTTTCCAAGTTTTTCTAAGATAAAGATAAAAATAAAGATTTGGATTTATGGACTTTTTATTTAAAATATCAATATCGTAATCGCTAGTATCGGAATTTTGGATTTATCGATTTATTGGTTATCGAGCGATAATTTTATCGCCAGTTATCGATTAATGGCTATCGTCGATTAGGTTATCGTTATCGATTTATCGGTGATCGTGATTTTTTTTTTTTTCGTTATCGCGCCTAACTATGAATATAGAGGAAGAAATTTTAATTAGTAACTAAAACATATATAGTACGTTTTGTCTACGGTTGTTCACAGCATGACAAGAACATTTATTGGGAAGTTCTGGCAGTAATGACTGTCTTACCGAACTTGGTTTTGATGTATTGCTGAATGTATTATACCAGTGGTATAACACCTAAGAAATTTATATGTCTGTTTTATTGTTTCTAGCATTATTCAGGGGAGGGGCCCGCGGCTGTTATTTTGTGGTCATGCGTTCGAGCCCCGCTTAGGTTGGAATCCTTCAACGTTGTCAGATGTTACTACCTCTGTGAGAAAGGGGTCGGGGTGATGAGTCAGCCAACTGGTCTTCCTGCTGACGCAGCCATATCCCAGACTGACTCAGGTGTCATGTGTGTAAAGAGGAGACCTGGGTTATCCATCGTGCATGTGACGGGTTATCATAGTGTTCGTACTTTCCCTTTACTCTGTCATTCATTGGTGACCTAATACGTGTGTGTGTGTGTTTATTTGTTTATTTATCTGTTCGTTTATGTATTTGTTGATTGGTTCATTTATAAAGTGAGGAAAATCTGTATGATTTCGTGCGATCTCATCCAGCAGGATGTAGTAGCTACAGTAGAACTCGTAGCTACCGCAATGCTAGAGTAGAGGAAATTTTGACAAGAAACTGTATGCGGAAGATTGATGCATAGATATGAAATTGATATGTATGTCAATAGCACAGGAATGTGTGTTTCCTATAAACAAAGCAATGTGATGGAAAGGAAATATTAGTCGTCATGAAACGATGGAATCATATGAAGCCGAAAAAGGAGGGGAGCGTGTGGGGAGAAATCAGGGAGAGGCTTTATCAGTCTTGATTTGCAGCGGGAGATATGTGGTTAAACATGCGTTATCATTGTATTTTCACAGAAAACTATGAAAAAATTGCACGCCTCTGTAAAGATACAGGTACAGCTGTAAATGTTCACTCACTTTTGTAAAGAATAGTTACTTGATGTAAAAGTGAGAAGCGCATTCAGGGAAGTAAGGTGAAGCGCGAGAAATTATGATAAGCACGAATGTAGTAAGAAATGAAAACAAGTAGTTGCTGTAAACTGTGCCGTTTTTGGTGTGTGAAAGATAATGATAATCAGGAGAGGCTGTGATGGATCGATGCGCTATTTTGCATTTATAGATTTTCATTTGGGTCTTGTTAAGCTTAAATCAACGTGATAATAAAAGGATAAAAAAAAAGAAAAGTCACCATTGTTACGGTTATCAGCATCAGACACCAAATCCATTGTTTAACTTAGGCCTCAAAACTCCATCCGGTCTCCTCCTCCTCCTCCTCCTCCTCCTCCTCCTCCTCCTCCTCCTCCTCCTCCTCCTCCTCCTCCTTCTTCTTCTTCTTCTTCTTCTTCTTCTTCTTCTTCTTCTTCTTCTTCTTCTTCTTCTTCTTCTTCTTCTTCTTCTTCTTCTTCTTCTTCTTCTTCTTCTTCTTCTTCTTCTTCTTCTTCTCAACAAAAACTACTACTTCTACAACAACAACAACAACAACTAATACGACTGTCATGTTCAACCAGACGTCTTCTAATCTCATCGCCTCATCTCTCTCTTACTTTACGAAGTAAGCCTGTCGTCCTATACTGAATATCCTCTCTTTTTCGGGGGGCGTAGCTTATGTATCCTTAAGACCGTGATTCTCTAAGTGTGTGCCGCAGCACATTTGTGTCCCACCATTATTTTGATTTGTGTACATAATATAATGAAACTATTGTAAATTATAATTTATATTTATCAAGGGTGACTAATTATATATATATATATATATATATATATATATATATATATATATATATATATATATATATATATATATATATATATATATATATATATATATATATATATATATATATATGTGTGTGTGTGTGTGTGTATGTATATAAAGCATATAAAAGGGCAGGTGTGCCGCAAAAATATTATTTGTTTGAAAACCACTGCCTTAAGATATGACTAAGGTAGACATTTAAAAGAGCCTGATAGAGCAAGGTTGTCTTTAATTTTATTTATGTACATTAATATTTGTGTGTAATTCTTACCGTAAGCTTCTGTTTTGGGATTTCAGTCGTCCCATCTACTATAATATACTGGGGCCTATAGCTATTAGTGTCCACTAGTTACGGTAGCCTATCGTGGGGCTTACACATGCTCGATATGAAACGCGAGAATCCATATTACTCGGATATAAACTGGGGGAAAAAATATAAATACGTAGTTGTCTTTGGTACTTTAGACAGTTATCTCCAGCCTGTGTGTGGTTCGCAGGCTTGACGGGCGCCGAATAGGTTGATAGTCTCTGTGGAGCAGCAGGGGTGTCGGAGGAAATGATATGGTGTAGGCCTATTCACTAGCCTTTCTCAGAACGTTAACAAAGCTATTGTGTATTTATTAAGTTAGGGTTGACTGTACTCTGTAGGAACTGGCACCTTCAGTAGGTCGTTTCTTAATAGCTTTTTTTGTTGCCCTAGGCCAGAGCTTCTCGTACATAAAAATAATGTTTATTAATTAGCTACGTATTTATTTATTTATTTTTAGTTTATTGGGAGAAAGAACTCCATAATTATTCCGTTACTACTGTGTTAAATATTGCAGTCATGGAGGCATAATGGGTTTAATATCTCCATGATTGCAGTGCCTGATATCCCCATTCTACTTATCAAACAACGTATCTGTCTATTTCAGAGGTTCTCAAACTTTATTGCTTAGTGGCGCACTAATGATATTTCTTGGACTTGACGGCGCACCAACTCTCCTGTCAGTATAGTGTATACCTATCCATGAAAATTACGCGGCACACTTGGGGGATAGTCGCGGCTAAGGAAACTTCCTTGCTTGCGGAGCACTTCTGCACCGCGGCGCAGTTCGAGAATCACAGGTCTATACGAATGACGCTCGTTCGCAGGAGCTTCCTCCGAGAATGACAGCGGGAAAAGTCTCCATTTATTCCTGTCCTTGTATTATTGTCTCCATACACTGAACTTATTACTCTCCTCTCCTTTTTCGTACCTTAGCATTTGCCTTCATGTAATGTAATACCTCACTTGGGGTTGTCCGGTTGCATTTACTCCATGTACTACACTCATATCCTCGTGCTACCTTCTGCCATCCTCTCTACGTGGCCTTATTGTGCTGCGATTGACCGTTACATCAAGTCCACCTTTGATGATAACATCTGTCAAACTTATATTCAACGTTCCTCATTCCGTGTTAACATAAGAACATAAGTAATATGAGAAGCTGCAAAAAACCCTCAGGCCTACACGTGGCAGTCCCTGTATGAAATATACCTACTTGTTTCCACCTATCATTCCCATTCATAAATATGTCTAATCTTTTCTTAATTAAAGTTCCCTAATGACTCAGCACTAACAACTTGATTACTGAGCCCGTTCCATTCATTTGAGAACCAATTCCTCCCTATCTCTTTTTTTTAAATCTAAATTTTTCAAACTTAAACCCGTTATTTCTTGTTCTCTTCTGGTTGCTTATCCTAAGAAGTTTGCTTACGCCCCACCTTGTTATAACCCTTATACCACATGAAAACTTCTATCAGGTCCCCTCTTAACCTACGTATCTGTAAAGAATGTAAATTTAACAGCTTCAATCTCGCTTCGTAAGGAATACTCCTCATCCCCTCTATCTTTTTAGTCATTCTCCTTTGTACTTATTCTGATAGACCTATATCGTTCCTGTAATATTATGGGGACCAGAACTGCACAGCGTAATCTACATGGTCTAACCAGCGCCAAATATAATTTTAATATTACTTTGGGCCTTCTACTTTTAACACTTCTAAAAATTAATCCTAATTAATTAATCCTATTTGCCCTGTTTCTGGCCTCTGTGTATTGCTTTCTTAGACGGAGTTCAGAGCTAACTATAACTCCTAAATCCTTTTCGTACCCTGAACCTACTAAAGTTTCGTTGTTTATTGTGTACCTACTGTGTGGGTTTCCTCTACGTACACTATTTTGCATTTGTTTACATTAAACTGCATTTGCCATCTGTCTATCCATTAGTTCATCCTATCGAAATCTACCTGCAAGGCGATGGCATCCGATTCTGACTAATTAATCTACCTACCTTCGTGTCATCCGCAAATTTAGTAACATCACTACTAATTCCACTATTCAAGTCATTGATATACTCGTATATTAAAAACAACAATGGCCCTAATACTGATCCCTGTGGCACCCCACTAATTACTTGATCCCACTCGGATTTAGAGCCTTTTATTACAACTCCCTGCCGCCTGTCGGTTATCCTCGACTTTATTCAGTGTGACACCTTCCTATCTATCCCGTGCGCCCTAACCTTTCTCAGGAGCCTCTGATGGGGTACCTTGTCAGACGCTTTACTAAAGTCCTGATAAAGGTGTTGGCTGTCACTGTCTCAGGTCTGATCAGCTAAACGTCATTTCATCACTTCATCTGGTTTCTGCATCTGACGCATCTTCTTTCACCTCGCCAACATTGTCATTGTTACTGTATAGGTACTGTAATTGCCTACCTATTATCTGTTTGGCGAAAGACGGATGATAGAAGAACAGTTATATAACATCAAGGGATAGTAAAGCTTTTTTTTTTTTTTTTTTTTTTTTGTGTGTGTGTGTGTGTGTGTGTGTGTGTGTGTGTGTGTGTGTGTGTTTATCAGATAAGGTTAGTGTAGTCGCCAGTTGTCTCTAGTGCGCGGTGGCCGTGTGCCCAGCGGGCTCCGCCCTCTGGAAGCCTCCCGTCACCGTCTACATCGGTGCCTCCCGGAGAATTGACTCCACGCCTCGTGACTAGCTACGACTGACGTGTAGTGTACTGGCTTAGAGACGCGTTACAACTCAAATCGTGCTACGCCGACCCTCATAGTCGAAAGTGTTACATCGTGGTAAATTAACTGTCTTAAGTAACCACTAAATATCAAAGATACACTGAAAATTATTATACGTGTATTGTATACTTCTATATGTTATGGCAGTCATATTAACCTTTCATTGTTACGGAATCAGATTGTATTCATATGATTCGGTTTGTTGTTTGATGAAGGGACAGGATTGATCCACCTTCTTGATTTAATAGATAATTGATTGTACACACCGGATTCGAGACGAAATTGTAACGTGACGATTGATTGTTCTCTCTCTCTCTGAAGTGATATGATTGACGACTGAGCAGCATCTCTCAAGACTGACTGTGACTGAGCAGAACTGAGTGGGAGACCAAGACTTGACTACTCGTGACTGAGTGACTGACTGACTGCGACTCTGACTGAGACTTTGTCCGAACTGAGAGCTCGCTACTATGCGAGCTGTATTTATCTGAGCTAAGTAGATCGCAGATAGTTGCCCCGAAGGACTGGAAGTGGGTGTGGAATTCCCTTGAGATAGAGAAGGAAGACGGACGCAGATTTTATCCCTAAGGACTGGAAGTAGGTGTGAAATTTCCTTGAGATAGAGAAGGAACACATGTTTGCAGCTGTTATCCCTAAGGACTGAAAGTGGGGTGTGAAGGAGAAATGACCAGGAAGGAAGACGAACACATGTATGTAGTTGGCCATGGTACACGTGGGATGAATATATGACATATATATAATAATAGTAATTGTTGAGACTGATACATGATGCCTCTTTGTATTGATTGCATGTACATAGTATGTTGTACCTCAATACTCCTCTTGCTGATGTCAAATTAATTGTCACTACAGATAAACCGCATTAAAGCGAGTAAAGGACTGGGTCGTTTGTCATCCTGAAAACCTACAGTCGTGACGGCGTCTACAGTTAGGAACCTCTAACGCGATGTGGAGAGAGAGAGAGAGAGAGAGAGAGAGAGAGAGAGAGAGAGAGAGAGAGAGAGAGAGAAAGGTCATGGACTCGGTCTCCATGACAACATGTTTATGACCTTTCACTTCATTAGTGATAGTCCAGGAAGACCATCACTTTGTATTCGCATGCTTTTATACACACACACACACACACACACACACACACACACACACACACACACACACACACAACGGTTACTACCAGTAATCAATAAGTGTGTTTGGCTTCTGTTATCACTGTTGATATCAAGAGCGAAAGGGAAACGGCAGGTATTTTGGAGAGGAATTCAGTACTTATTTCTTTAAGGAGTTACTTTGTAGGTGAAAAGTAAGGTTGAGTTTTCAGTGTAATAGGAAAATGCATGAAACATGGAATTAGGCCTAGTTTGTTTTTTTTTTTTTTTTTTTTTTTTTCCATTTAACAGTAAAACACTGAAGAGCTGGTGTGTCGTCGAAATCCAACATATACAAGTATCATGAACGTGCGCGCCAACCAATATAGCATGGGAACCCTTCAAGGCAGCAGTTTGTTCACTATTGCTGCGTTGATTGTTATAATTCCATCATCTTACAGTGGAGATGTAAAGGCTGATCAACTCGTGACAGAAAAAGTAGCTACTGATAGCGGCATCATTAAGCATCCTAACTCAGTAAGTTAGGCAGGATGCTGAGGCTAATCAACTCGTGACAAGAAATGTTAGTGACTGATAATGTCATCAGTAAAGGCTTGGGTTCACTTGTTGAGGTGAACGGAAACGAATACCTCCCTCGCCCGCCATAATTTTAAGAGTTATTTTGACAAACTAATAGTCACCAGGAGGGCGGATGGAGTAAAGTACACGCTCAGGTAGCCTGCGCAAACCCGGATTGTTCAGGCAAAACTGAGAATGTATGGGACGTTGACGCAGCCTGTGCAGGCCGCCTCAGCGTCCCATACACGCTCAGTTTTGCAAGGGAGGAATTCGCTTCCGTTCACCTCTACTTGTGTAGGCCGCCGGAGAGGCCGCCTCACGAAACTATGGCAGACAAGTTGGCTCCGTCCTGCCAGCGTCCAGTCAGCCCTTTTTGAGCGTGTATCGGCACATGAAGCGGCTTTCAGACAACATCTCTCAGTACGGCACTCGGCAGCTTGCCGCGAACATGCTGGCGAACACAAAACTTCCAGCTTTTGAGGTTTGATATAGAAAGGAATTCTTTTTTTTTTTTTTTTTTTTTTTTTACTGAATATGGAAAAAAAAAACGTATATATTTATCTATTTTATTTATATATCTAGTGGCACAAAAAACGGGAGTTATGGCGACACATCAGTATATTTAACTGCATATTTTAAAGGATAATATGCCTGAAATATCATTACATTTAAATTAGGCAGTATGTGACAATATCAGCCTTCCATGCTTAGAAGCAGTTCACGTCTTCATCAAACAGTGAAAGAAGTTACTTTTTTTTTTTTTTAATATTATAGAAAAGTTACTTTTTCTCTTCTTGGTCTTCAGTAATAACTATAGGTCAGCTACAGTCGCAAGTAGGACCAACTCTCCCTTATCCATGGGAAAAGGCATTGTAGTGTTCTCAACGCCAAGGACACGGAGGCAAACAGTCTTGGGTTTATTGTTGGTTGTACCCGGCCGAGCGGCCACGGGTGTGCGAGACGAAAGTCGAGGCGAGACTAACTGCAGTTAAACTGCTGCCTCGTGGATTCCCCAGCTCCCTGGTGCTTGACCTGACCTGACTTCGAGTCTGGCCGGTCCCACACCTGGGAAGCTTAGCATGTAGGGAATCCATGAGGATTAGCGTGGAGGAACTAGCCGGCTAGGCAGTCACTACGGCATGATTCATGATACGGGAGATCCAGAGGACGGATTGGAGCGATAGGACAAGATATAGATATGAGAAGTGATCAATGGAGCCCAAAGGAAAAGAGAGGGTAAAAGCATAAGCAGAAGGATTAAAGGTTAGGAGAAGGTCAAGAATGTTGGGTGCATCTCCAAGATGGTCAGGAATATAAGTAGGGTGTTGCACCAATTGCTCTAGATCGTGGAGGATAGCAAAGTTAAAGGCTAGTTCACCAGGATGGTCAGTGAAGGAAGAAGAAAGCCAGAGCTGGTGTTGAACGATGAAGTCTCCAAGAATGGAGATCTTTGCAAAAGGGAAGAGTCAGAATATGCTCTGCTCTGGAAGTTAAGTAGTCAAAGAATTTCTTATAGTTAGAGGGGTTAGGTGAGAGGTATACAGCACAGGTAAATTTAGTTTGAGAGTGACTCTGCAGTCATAGCCAGATGGTGGAAAACTCGGAAGATTCAATGGCGTGGGCATGAGAGCAGGTTAAGTTATTGCACACATAGATGCAGCATCCAGTTTTGGGCTGAAAATGAGAATAGAGAAATTAGGAGGAAACAGAAAAGGGGCTTCTGTCAATTGCCTCATACACCTGTCTTTCAGTGTGGAAAAGATGAGATTTAGTAGAGGAGAGGTGGTGTTCTACAGATTAAAAATTAGATATAAGACTGCAAATGTTGTAGAAGTTAATGAAAATGTTGAGGGGGGATGTCATGACACTTAAGGTCAATACTAGAAGAGCAATCTGATCTGGGTACATTTGTGGTCCCCTCCCCAGATGGGTACTCTGAGCCTGGTGTAGGAGTTGCCATGATAATTTTGAATTTTTGAGTGAAGGGTGTGTGTGTAATTAGGTACTTATAGTTTTGTGTGAAGGCAGAGAATTTTCTTTAGAGGGCAGGCTGTGGCTTCCCCCTTGTGTTGTGAGACACAAAGGGAAATATTCATTGAGGCCAGTTGTGCTAAATGATAGGTTCACAGCACCTGATTCAGTGATTTAGACCTCACTGGGAGTAATCATCATTTTGGCAGGTGCCTACTGCCTCCTCATATATAATGTGTGTGTGTGTGTGTGTGTGTGTGTGTGTATAGATTTTTTTTTAGATGTGAAAGGCTAGACAGCTTACATGTATATAAGACAGCAAAAGTAATAACTGGCCCTTGCTTCAGATGGCATACACGGTGCCACCTGGCATGGAATACATGGCACAGCTTGACCAGGTGCTGGTGAAGCAAGTAATCGAGGTGTTTGAGTGTAAGTAGCTTGCTCTTGCTTGTCTCTTGTGAACTTAGCTGTTTTTAAACACATTTATTATACAATTTTTAATCTACTCTGAGGTCAGATCACTGAAATTTCTCCAAGGTGATGGCTGTAATTGAAAATTCTCCGTTGATTCCTCTCCATATATGTTACATAAATTCCTGCTTAACTTTTTTTTTCTGCAGAATTTTATCCCCAAGAAATAGGATTACACTTATGCCAAGAAGTGTATGACTAATAGCTGACCTTCAGTCAAGTCTCTGGAACAAGAACATTTTCAGATCAACAGTAGCTTCAGAACAGTGCGGCATAGCTAGATGCCACATGTCAATGCTCACCACCAAAACAGTAATGCACGTGTAGTATGTGCCACTGTTGCATGGTTTCCATGGAGATACAACTTGAATAGCACTTGTTGGGAGTTTCTGAGCTAGATTTTTGATCAATATTGGACATTTTTATAAAATTTTGAAGGTTATAACAAGGGAGATGTAAGCAAAATTCTTAGGATCAGCAACCAGGGTAGAACAAGAAATAATGGGTTCAAGCTTGAAAAATTTAGGTTTAGGAAGGAGATAGGAAAAAATTGGTTCTCAAATAGAGTGGTAGATGAGTGGAACGGACTCAGTAATCATGTAGTTAGTGCTAGGACACTAGAGAGCTTTAAGAGAAGATTAGACAAGTTTATGGATGGGGATAGCAGATGGAAATAGGTAGGTGTGTTTCGTACAGGGACTGCCACGTGTAAGCCTGGTCGCTTCTTGCAGCTTCCCTTATTTCTTATGTTCTTATGTTCTTAAATCAGTCCATTTGTCATAAAATATTTTATGTCTTAAAAATTAAGAAATTATTTAAAATCCTTAACTTTGTTTAATTTTTCACATGTTCTAGCTTAAAGAATCTTATACTATACTGTATTTATCTTCTCTTTATTTAATATTCATTGTCACATTTTAGGATAAGCAGTAACAATGTTTGATGTGTGAAGCATATCACAGTAAAGGTGTATGTCTTTACCGTAATTTATTAATCTTCCTTACAGTGATTGCGGGATGTGAGATGAATAACAAGTATGTCTTGAAAAACTCAATGGGGCAAGAATTCTTGACTGCAAGGGAGGACACAGACTGCTGCACCCGTCAATGTTGTGGCCCCATTCGACCTTTTGAAATGGGTATCTTTAACAGCCAAGATCGAGAAGTGATGCACTTGTCACGCCCCTTGGCATGTGGAGCCTGGTGCTGCCCTTGCTCCATGATGGTGAGTGGTACCACACTCAAGAATCTGCCAGTATTGTACTGCAGTGTAACATTACTTCACATAATAATCTTAAAAAATACCAACTATGCTCATATCTCCTGATTGTTTTCATCTGTTTTCATCCAGTGTCCAAATTACCACAATCTACCTCCTCAGCCACTACACTGTACTTATATTCTTTTTATCTAAAGATTACATGAATGGAAATATGTAAACTCTGATGCTTATCTTTTAAAGGAATGTTTTAATCTTATCAGTTTGCTTGTTGCATCATTTTTCTCCTTGATCAGAGTATTGAGGTTTCCAGTCCACCTGGAACAGTTATAGGCAGCGTCCACCAGGAATGGAGCATGTGCACCCCATTGGCTGGCAAGTTCACCGTCAGGAATGTTGGTGGTGACGTGGTACTCAGGATCCAGGGACCTGTGTGTGCTATCAGCTGTGGGAGTGATGTGGAATTTCAGGTGATTAATGATAAGAAGCAGTAGGGTAAAAGCTGTTAGATATGTTAACATTGAGCTGTAAGAAACTAGAATATAATTGTATCCAGTAAAGGCTTGATGATAGATAACTTCCTGTGCTGAGGGTGAGAATGTCTGTCATAGTAAACTACTTTGGGTCTTGTCCATAGGTGATGAGTGAGGACAGTTCTGTGCAAGTTGGAGCAATCACCAAGCAGTGGAGAGGGCTTTGTTCTGAAGCCTTTACTGATGCTGATAACTTTGGCCTCACCTTCCCCATAGACATGGATGTGCGCACAAAGGCTCTACTTCTTGGTGCACTTTTCCTCATTGTAAGTTTGCCTTATTGTGTAAAGATTTGCAGACTTCATCTATCAGTATTTAGTTCGTACAGATATGCAGATATGAAAATTTGAACACCTTGTAACTTATAAGCATCCTAAATATTCTTACTGTTGTTTTCAGGATTTCATGTACTTTGAGAGAGCCAAGAACAATTAGATATATATCAGACATCCATCTCCTCCTCTCAAAATATGCAGTGACCAAGTGTTGGCAGTACTAAGGCTGATACTTGGGTGCAATAACCTGGCTGATGTGTGACTCATAGTATGGATGATCTATCACACAGTGGTAAAATCACTTAATCCTCAAAATTAATTATAAGTACATCTCAGAAGACTAAAATGTTTGTTGATGATAGTGTTAGAACAAATACCTCAAGTTTAAATCCATGTAAAGGTGTCTTCTATTTACTTTGATCTGTTTCAGATCATTGATCTGGCTGTGCAGTCCATGTTCTATTTACATCTTAATCTAGATCTACCCTGATCTGAGTGATCTGGGTCCTGAGGTGGGTTATAGCAGACAACACTTGCTAAAGCTGCTGGTGGAGGCTATATTAGCAGCTGAATAGCCTCTACTGGGGACTTGTTTGAGGGAATATACTGCAAGAAAATAGCTGCTATGTCTGAGGAAGAAACTGAATGTTAATGAATCACTGCAGAATGCTGCTGTGGGCACAGAATGTGCATAGTGGTGGTAACAGATATCAGAAACAAGGAGATACAACAAGCCACACTAAGCCTTGGTTCAATGACTTCTGATTTTAATTATGTGGCCATTACCACATCTGCCAATGACTACATGATGAGGCAAAGGAAGACACTTGTTCAGTTGAAAATAATACATCTCTAATTTTGAAGTGCCTCAGTAATAGTGTCAATAGTGTCAGCACACAGGCCAAGCTAACCTCACCTTACATCCAAATATTTTCTCATTCTACCACTCTGTAATTCATCACAGTGAGTACTTTTAGCATGGTGTGCGTGAAGAAAGCCTTGTGTGAAACTTTATTATACAATGTTCATGGCCAGGCATGGAACCCAGTCTTGTGCTTCCTGGGTAGGTATGTGGCTAGGACTCAGGGGTGACCTTCTCAGCCTATTCTTCAGGAAACGCAGTCTGTACTCCTCATTGACACTTCCTTAAAGCATAGTGCCAAGCATCAACAATCTACCACTTGTGACAGCAGGACAGTGACATGTTTGTGTTGTTATTGTTTTGATCAGCAATGGCTACAAGCATTCTTTTTACCCTGAGAGAATCCAGATCAGATCCAGATCAATGATCTAGAGCTAATCAGTGCTATAAATAGAAGATCCCCTTAAGAAGAGTTTATACAAATTTGATATTGCCTGAAGATGTTAGTGTTAAAACAAATAGCTCTTAAGTGTAAATCAATATTATTGGTGAACTTATTATTGGCTGTTGGTGATAGTGTTGAAATAAGTACCTCTTAAGTATGAATCCAGTAAAAAAAAAAAGGAATTTTGTTTTGCTATGTTGTTATAGTGTTCAGTGAGTACTGTACCTCATAATGATTCCTACATAGATTGATTTCAGGAAGGAAAACTAAAAATGTTCCTCTAAGGCCAAATACTGCCTCAATTTGCACTTTATATATTCCATCCATTCCATGCAACTACTAACAATATAATAGATAATCACATTAATTATTCACCTCACATTCTTTTTAATATAACAAGCTACATCCAATTACATGAAATAATTTTTTTGTTTATATACATTTTACAGTGACCATTGATATACTGTTAATAAGTACCTTATTAACCTCTTGTTTCCCAGCACAATCAGCACAAAGTTGAGGAAAAGCCATTAGTTAAAGTGAATATTTTTAGATCTTTCAGTACCAACAAAAAGTGGTTGTAAGAACTACAATTAATGAGGTTTCATATATTCATTTATTCTATTTTTATATACAGAAGAGGCTAGAAAAGATTTTTTTTTTTTTTGTCGGAGGGACACCGGCCAAGGGCAACAAAAATCTAATAATAAAAAAAAAAAAGCCTACTGACATGCTGGTCCCAAATAGGGTCCAAAGTGGTGGTCAAAAATTGAAGGATAAGCATCTTGTAAACCTCCCTTTTCAAGGAGTTCAAGTCACAGGAAGATGGAAATACAGAAGCAGGGAGTTTCAGAGTTTACCAGAGAAGGGGATGAGTGCCTGGGAATACTGGTTAATTTAGTAATGACAGTGATCTCAACCAGAAAAAAAGAAAATTGTGAAAATTGAATGCTGTGAGTATGGGGGCAGGTTATTTTAATGTGTTCAATAATTCAACAGCCAGTATTGGTATGAAAATGAGGATAAAGAAAGTAGGGAGAAGCAGAGAATGGAAAGCTTTCAGTGGAGTCAGCTGGAATCTCAGTAATGAAAAAATGGGACTTCCAAGAAGTGAGATGATATTCTATAGATTGAAAACTGGATCTGAAACTGTGAATGTTGCAGAAGTTATTGGATATGGAAAAAAGTTGGAGAAGGTATGAAGGCATGAGTTTTTGTCTTGATAGTTTGTCATGGAGATATTCCCCAGATGGAAACTCTGGCAGGTTTGTGAGCCATTATCATAATATTGATTTTGAAATTATGAAGTCTCATGATTGATACAGACATTTTATCCTGTATGTCTGCTTGTCTTACTAGATAGTAATTTTTTACAGATTTATTTTCTGAAAATGCCAGTGCTGAATGTCATCCAGTCAGCTGGTAGAAATGCTCTCCTAGTGAGGATGTGTGCCATTATTTCACTTGACTCAGTTTTTTTTCAGTATTGTGGTATGGATGCTGTGAGAACGTGGTGATTCATCTATCTTGAATCAAACTCTGCAGGGTGATTTAAAACTTCATTTCAAGCAATTGTTATTCCATCAAGTGAAAATTCATAGTTGAATACTTATCTTGACTTTGTTCTCCATTGGATAGCTTCAAAAAAATGCAGTAGGGTATGTGATCATTATAACATAATTACAATAATGCACTGAAATTTTAATAAATGTTTAATCAGAATAATGAACCAAAACTGGCATAACAAACTAAGTGTGCGCTTAGTAATTTTAATAAAAATTTAATCAGAATAACTAAAGCTACCAAGACAAACTTGCCATTTGTGTAGGCACTGAAATTTTAATAAATATTCAATTGGAATAACAAATTAAACCTTGCACCAAGCTCACCAGCTGCAGAACCTGCTGCTCACCTATAAGCTGCCTATCTCCTCCTTCCTTTTTCCTTTACCTTCCCTTCTTTCATCTTGTTTCAGACCTCCCTCCTGGTTACCTTCCTTGTACCTTATCTCTCAGAGATAAGGGACAAGGGAGTGAAATTCTCTCTCTCTCTCTCTCTCTCTCTCTCTCTCTCTCTCTCTCTCTCTCTCTCTCTCTCTCTCTCTCTCTCTCTCTCTCTCTCTCTCTCTCTCTCTCTCTCTCTCTCTCTCTCTCTCTCTCTCTCTCTCTCTCTCTCTCTCTCTCTCTCTCACACGCACACGCACACACACACGCACACACACACACACACACACACACACACACACACACACACACATTTTATGTCATTTTGCTCCATCATTTCTCACCTTTCCCCACTCATATACATAATTCCATTTTCATTCTCAATCAATCTCATTTTATTGAGCAATCCTTAGGTCTGTTCTTACTTCCATAGAGAGAGAGAGAGAGAGAGAGAGAGAGAGAGAGAGAGAGAGAGAGACCTCTGACTTAGGTAGGATTTACTGTATGTATATGTGTGATGCTGAGAGTAGGTAAATGGGACCCATACTTGTCAAAGCACAGCAAAATCTGGTATGGTAAGAATTTAGGGTTAGTGGTAAAACTTGGGAGGATACTGTATATATTTGTTGTGTTATCTCAAATTTGGTAGTGCAAATGTGCTCATTTTTATTTTTTTTATTGATTTTTTAAATTATTTTTTGGTTCCCTGGAGCCAATCAATTTTTTCCCATAGGTTTTTCAGTCCCCATAAAGCACATTTGCCATAATAAACGCTACACTGGAATAAATCAAGTTCATTGCCACATATCCTACTGTATATGAAAAAAGTTTTGCCATTTCTTTGGTATTACCAATTCATAGTTTGTTTATCTTAATGCCTGCCATTCTTGAGGTCATCTTTAATGAGCTTTTGAAAGCCTTCAGAAAATATTATGATCCATGTACCATCGTTAACTAACAAAATTTTTTCTCTAGCTTTCAGGTTAATTTTATTAATTATTTTTCTTTATTAGTAATTTGTCTGATTCTCATTTCTCTAGATGTCTTTTCCATAAACATGTATTTTATAATATAAAAGCAGGTTTCTCAACATAATGCAGTCTTCATATTTTCTAAAGCATTTATGACAGTAATTCTTTCTCACAGATGCATGGTTTATACTAATGTTGATTGTTATTCTGTGCGTCTGAGTGTATGTCCTCGGGGGTTATTCTTAGATATTTGTAAGTGAATATAGGAAATATTTTAGATATGTAGGTTTATATAGATTATTTTGACAAGTTCTAACCCAAAATGTGTATGTACAAGTTTATATTCTTGAAGAGAATTTTGATATTTTGAACTATTAGCTGAACAGTTTTCTGGTGCTTTTTGTTTTCATACAGAAAAATCATTCTGAGCCTTATTCTTATAACATGATTGTGTATTTTTATATTTTATAATAATATCCATGCTTTTGCTGAACATGTTGTACAAAAGAAATTGCATGTAGTTTTAATTGATCATATATTATTGAATAATCCAGTCTCTATATTTCCTTTAGTACACTATATCACAAATTATTTTCATATTTTAACAGTGGTAGCTACAGTTTTGTGGGCTCCTTGCAAAATCATTAATTATTAATTTGTGTGTGTACATGTGTATGTATTAACTAGGAACACAGAAGTCTCAAATTGATCTTGGGAGCTGGCAATAATTATGGTCCTGATGTTCAAGGCACTGTCCTTGTGTTCTTCAGCTGAAGACTGCTCATGGCTAAATATTTATTTCACCTTCAGATCAATTTATTTTTTTCTGGAATGCCCAAGGTGGGCATTAGATGATGGCAGAAGTGAGATCCTTATCTAAGTACATAATGGATGTGGTGTAATGGTATTAAGGTGTAATCTGTCAGTGAACAGGGACTGCCCACATTCTTTACAGAAAAAACTCAGCCTTGATAGCATATGAAGTCTATGTTCATAGTAAAGAGAAAGGCCCTAAAATAATATTAAGACTTGACAACTGTTAATGTCCAGGGCCCATATTCTTCATAGTGCTTATGGTCAACCCATGCTAACTGTCGTAGCTAACAGAACTTGTGATAGTCAGTCTCATGGCTGTCAGAAGTCATGGGTTTTATCTCAATCATGATCTGCTGCTATAACGCACACTTACAATTTGTCAACTTTAAATTCGTAGGATGAAATAGGTTCTTGGCATTATTTTCTTGGATTTTAATTGTTTTGACTTTTATTATGACTTTTGGGGAAGCTAGACAGTATGTCTAATAAAAAGAAAAAAAAAAAAATACATATATATATATATATATATATATATATATATATATATATATATATATATATATATATATATATATATATATATATATATATATATATATATATATATATATATATATATATATATATATATATATATATATATGAGAATATTAAGACGGACAGCCCAACACGCACAGCTGGTGCAAGGTAAAGGTTTGTTTGTGTTTAGGAAAACTGATCGTACTGCTCCCATCAATGATTTTAAAATAATACTTTACTGCCTCAAAGAAGAACATTATTTATTCATAGTTACTAATATTTATTGTTATATTTATAATAAAAATGGCTGGGAATTGTGTTACAGTAAGTATGGCCATGTTGTCATAATGTTGAAATGCTTCTTAAGATCATAGGTGGCACTAAAACAGGGTGAACCTTGTCAGCGTCCTGTGTCATTTATGGTCATCCTTTGGAGTTTATGATAGATCATAAGAGTTTCTGACGGAGTTTATGTTTGAAATGCGCCATTTTGTTTCACTAAGGTTGATGGACTTAGCCACGACAGTTTGTAGAATATGGGCCCAGATGTTCAAGATGCTGTCCTTCTGTTCCTCTTGTCAGGTGTTCAGTCCCCAGGTGATTAAAGGACTAGTCTTGGTAAAGATTGTATCTCATCATCAGGGTGGCATGTGTGTGTGTATTTCTGTAAGGTCTCTCTTGGGCAATCCATAGGAACACTTGAGGAATTGATTTGAAGGTGAAATAAATCTTTAGCCTTGAGAGGCCTTAGCCAGGGATTGAACTCTTTACCAGGGGAACAGGACAGCATCTTAGTTAAGTGTGGGGACTCAAGATCAGTTTGGGGATCCTTATACTTCTAGTGGTTAATTGCATTTTAAAAGTGAGTACTTATATATCCTTTGCCACAATCTTTGCACAATTCTCTGAGAGGCCTTGCTTGCCAGGCACCTTCCATCATGTTCAGTGAGTCAGCCAGTCACTCCTCTACAAAGTATACTATAAAACTTATTTATAAAAGTAAACTCTCTCTCTCTCTCTCTCTCTCTCTCTCTCTCTCTCTCTCTCTCTCTCTCTCTCTCTCTCTCTCTCTCTCTCTCTCTCTCTCTCTCTCTCTCTCTCTCTCTCTCTCTCTCTCTCTCTCTCTCTCTCTCTCTCTCACACACACACACACACACACACACACACACACACACACTACTGAGCTGCCCATTTGATTGGATGCATCCACAGCAGCTCCAAGGATTTATCTAGGTTTTGGTTGTACAGGGGACCAAGTTTTGCATCCCATCTCTATAATAGGGAATTGTGTGATGTGTAAGTGAAGGGAAAGTAAAGTGTAAATTGGGAAGTGGCCAAAAGGATGAAATGGGAGAGTTGTATAAAGGTAAACTGTCAGTGATATCAACAGGGAAGATGGTGGCTGGTGTTGTGCCAAATCTCTCCCAGGTCCAAATTTTGCTTGGGTGATGGCACTGGGCATGCACACCATATTGAGGTGACAGCTCAAAACATCATCCAGGTTTAATTGACAAATCACTATTGTTTCATTGTATGTGGATATGTTAGGATAGGAATGGAGTAAGTAAACAAGAGCAGTGAGTGATAACAGAGCACCTTAATCTCCCTCAGCATGAATCAAGTCCTATCACCATGTTATCTATTTTATGCATTATCAACACCGTTATGGAGTTTTATTGACAAATTACTAATACTATATTGCCTGTGGAATATTTTAAGATAGGAATATAGCAAGTAAAACAAGAATAGTTAGTGATAACAGAGCACCAAAATATTCTCCCTTTGCATGCGTCAAATCCTACTATCATGTTTTATGTTTAAAATATTCCACAGACAAAGGAAGATTAGTAATTTGTCAATAAAATTTCATTCCAATGTTGATAATACATGAAATACATCAATATAAAACATTGTGGTAGGATCTGACATTTGGAAAAGGGAGAAGATTTTGATGCTCTGTTATCACTATATACTCTTGTTTACTTGCCCCATTCCTTTCCTAACATATCCACATATAATAAAGCAATAATAATTTGCTAATAAAACCTCAAAAGTAGTTGATAATATGTAAATATATATAAAATATCTGAGTGATGTTTTGATGCTGTGACCTTGATATGATGTACATGTGTAGTGGCATCACATGGGAGAAATTCGGCATGACACTGGTATGGTAAATGTTTCCTAAAGTTTCAAGAAAGAGGACCTCAGTGTAGCTCATACAAATAAATGAATGTGGAAAGTTGAAGAAAAAAATGTGAAAAATACAAGAAGAAATGAAACTTAGCAGCAACAGTAAAGAATGGTGAATATATATTTAGACGGTGCAGGAATGAACCAACAGGATGCAGAGGAGAAGAACCATCACAGTTAAACTTAGTGTTTACAAAAATCCCAAAAAGTAGACCAAGTATACATTGTTTCATGTGATGTGATCATGTAACCATAGAAATAGTACTAAAGGATGGAACAGTGTTGCACAGGAGAGTACAATTAAGAAATGGGAGACAAAACTATGTTAAGGCAAACTTTGCAGATCTTAATAAATTTTATGCAAAAATTAACTGGAAAGGGCTATTTAAAGGTAAAGTAGTGCAAGAAAATAAGTGATATTTTTTGAGCAAGTATAGAGAGGGGTTGTAACAATTTGTACCAAGATATAAAGTGAAAATTAGGGAGCATGAATGGTATAATGCCAGGTGTGTAGGAGCAAAAAAGAAAAAAGACATAGCATGAAGGAACATGATGAGAAAACTGAACAGAAATACTAGAGAAGAATACAGAAAGGCAAGTAATGAATATGGTATAAAAAAGAGAAGAAAGAAATTTTGAAAGTCACATAATAAGAAAATGAAAGAAAGAGCCCAAACACACACACACACACACAAACACATATATATATATATATAATTTTTTTTTTTTTGTAGAAGAAACACTGGCCAAGGGCAACAAAAATCCCCCCTCCAAAAAAAAAATAAATAAATAAATAAATAAAAATAAAAAATACTGAGATGCTGGTCCCCAAATAGGGTCTGAAGTGGCAGTAAAAAACTGAAGGATGTCTTGAAACCTTCCTCTTGAAGGATTTCAAGTCATAGGAAGGTGTAAATACATAAGCAGGTAGGGAGTTCCAGAGTTTACCTGAGAAAGGGAAAAATGACTGAGAATACCTGTTAACTCTGGCATTAGAGAGGTGGACAGAATATGGGTGGGAGAAAGAAGAGTCTTGTGCAGTGAGGTCATGGAAGAATGGGAGGCATGCAGTTAGCATGAAAATATCAGTAGAAGATAGCAAGAGATACAATATTGTAGCTATGAGAAAGAGGCTGAAGACAGTCAGTTAGAGGAGAGGAGTTGAGACAAAATGCTTTTGATTCCACACTATCTAAAAGAGCAGTACGAGTGGAACCACCCTCCAGACATGTGAAGCATATTCCATATACATGGAATATGCATATTCCATATACATGGATGGATAAGGCCCTTGTACTGAGATAGCAGCTGTTGGAGGGGTGAGAAAAACTGGCAGAGACCTCTCTGAACGTCTAACTTTTATAAAAACAGTTTTAGTCAGAGATGATATGTGAAGTTTCCAGTCTAGATTGTAAGACAAGGACATACTGAGGATGCTCAGTGTAAAAGAGGGAGACAGTTAAGTGTCATTGAAGAAGAGGGGATAGTTGTCTGGAAGGTTGTGTCGAATTAATAGATGGAGGAATTAAGTTTTTGAGGCAATGAACAATACCAAGTTTGCTCTGTCCCAATCAGAAATTTTACAGAAATCAGAAGTCAGGCATTCTGTGGCTTCCATGTATGAACTGTTTACTTCCTGAAAGGTTGGATGTCTACAAAAAGGCGTGGAAAAGTGGAGGGTTGTATCATCAGCATAGGAGTGGAAAGGACAACGTTTGGTTTAGAAGATCATTGATGAATAATAGGAAGAAAATGGGTGACAGGACAGAACCCTGAGGAACACCAGTGTTAATAGATTTAGGAGAAGAAGAGTGACCATCTACCAAAGCAGTGATAGAAAGGTTGGAAAGGAAACTTGAGGTGAAGTTACAGAGAGGAGGATACAAACCATAGAAGGGTAGTTTGGAAATCAAAGCTTTGTGCCAGACTCTATCAAAAGCTTATGATGTGTCTAAGGCAACAGCAAAAGTTTCACCAGAATCTCTAAAAGAGGATGACCAAGACTTAGTAAGGAGAGCCAGAAGATCACCAGCAGAACGGCCTTGACAGAACCCATACTGGTAATCAAATGGAAGGTTGTGAAGTGGTAGATGTTTAAGAATCTTCCTATTGAGGATAGATTAAAAAAACTTTATATAGGCAGGAAATTAAAGTAATAGGACCGTAGTTTGAAGGATTAGAGCGGTCATCTGTTTTAGGAACAGGCTGAATATGGGCAAACTTCCAGCAAGGAAAAAGGGTAGATGTTGACAGACAAGAGTTGAAAGAGTTTGACTAGAAAAAAGTGCAAGCACAAAGGCGCAGTTTCCAAGAACAATAAGAGGGATACCATCAGCTCCATAAGCCTTC
The DNA here is from genome assembly GCF_035594125.1 of Scylla paramamosain. Taxonomy (NCBI): domain Eukaryota; kingdom Metazoa; phylum Arthropoda; class Malacostraca; order Decapoda; family Portunidae; genus Scylla; species Scylla paramamosain. Next base: position 16,592,125 of record NC_087152.1, read on the forward strand.
TAAGGGTTTAGGCCACTGAAGGCATGGAAAACATCATTGCGAAGAATTTTAGTAATTAGCATGAAGTAGTCAGATGGTGGAGGAGAGGGAGGAACAAGCCATGAATTGTCCAAGGTAGAGCTTTTAGCAGAGGTTTGAGCAAAAAATTTCAGCCTTAGAGATAGATGTGATAGCAGTGGTGCCATTTGGTTGAAATAAAGTAGGCAAAGAAGAAGCAAAGTTACTGGAGATGTTTTTGGCTAGGTACCACAAGTCACGAGGTGAGTTAGATCTTGAAAGATTTTTTGGCACTTTCTATTAATGAAGGAGTTCTTGGCAAATTGGAGAATAGACTTGGCATGTTTCCAAGCAGAAATATAAGGTGCATGATATTCTGGTGATGGATGGTGATGTGGGCCACCTCTCTATTATGTATATTATGAGAACAGGCTGTGTTAAACCAAGGTTTGAAAAGTTTAGGTCGAGTAAAAGAGTGACAAATGTACACCTCCATGCCAGACATTATTACCTCTGTTATGCACTTGGCACACAGAGACAGGTCTCTGACACAGAAGCAGTAGTCATTCCAAGAAAATCAGCAAAATACCTCCTCAGGTCCCCCTTAATAGCAGAGGCAAAATGCCAGAGGCACCTCTGCTTAGGGGGATTCTGAGAAGGGATTGGAGCGATAGGACAAGATCAAATATGAGACTGGAGGAGCCCAACAGCATAAGCAGGATTAGAGGTTAGGAAAAGGTCAAGAATGTTGGGCATATCTCCAAGACAGTCAGGAATACGTGTAGGGTGTTGCATCAATTGCTCTAGGTCGTGGAGGACAGCAAAGTTGAGGGCTAGTTCACCATGATGGTCACTGAAGGAAGAAGAAAGCCAAAGTTGGCGGTGAACACTGAAGTCTCTAAGAATGGAGATCTCTGGAAAAGGGAAGAGAGTCAGAATGTGCTCTACTTTGGAAGTTAAGTAGCCAAAGAATTTCTTACAGTCAGAAGAACTAGGTGAGAGGTATACAACACAGATAAACTTAGTTTTAGAGTGACTGTAGTCATAGCCAGATGGTGGAAAATTTAGAAGATTCAAAAGCGTGGACACGAGAGCAGGTTAAATCATTGCGCACGTACATACAACATCCAGCTTTGGATTGAGAAAGTAGGAAGGAACAGAAAAAGGGCTACTGTCAGTTACCTCTGATACCTGTGTTTCAGTAAGGAGATGAGGTTTAGTAGAGGAGAGGTGGGACTCTACATATTGAAAATTAGATCTAAGACCGTGAATGTTGCAGAAATTTATGAAGAAAAACTTGAGGGGGATGTCAAGACACTTAGGGTCAATACCAGAAGAGCAGTCCTACCTGGGGACATTTGTGGTCCTCTCCCCAGATGGGGACTCCAAGGCTGGTGTAGGAGTCACCATGATAATTTTCAGTTTTGAGTGAAGGGTGTGTGTGTAATTAGGTGCTTGTAGTTTTGCGTGAAGAAAGCGAGTTGTCTTTAGAGGGTAGGCTATGACTGCCCCTTTGTGTTGTGAGACACAAAGGGAAACCTTGAGTGAGATCACAGCTGGATTTAATGATAACTTCACCCCCTGATCCAATGATTTAGACCTCACTGGGAGTAATTATCATTTTGGCAGGTGCCTACTGCCTCCTCCTGTAAATGGAAAAATGAAACATAGGGATGACACAAACAAGTTAAAAAGAGAACGAAGAATTTATGAAACTACTGAGGAGATAAGTGAACTAATGCGGTGGGACACTTTGCCCGTCCTTGCATTCCATTCTCCAGTCCCCTGGGACCTGACATCAAGCCTCTGGCCACCCACCTATCACCACGTGGGAGTGAGGTCAACCCTCACCCCCTGTGTCTCCCAGACACCAGCCCTACCCGTGACCTGAGCCAGCCCAGCAACCACCCTAATATCAGCAGCCCTTGTCTGACTTGCCTCGGTGGCAGACATACAGCTCCTGGTAGCTCAGCACATTTTATTAACTTTTGTAAAGTTTATTTATATTAATATAATGCAGCACTTGCCATTGTGCTTCTTTGACCACCGCCTCTACACTGTACTAGAAGAAGAATAGATTTCTCTAGTACACTAATGAATGAGAGTTTTGAATCTGTGTTTACAAAGGACACCAATTTTGTGGCATCAAAAGTGGTATAACAGAATGAGGGAATACAGGAGATACAAGTTAAGAGATAAGAAATCGAGAAACTGATGCATGTTAGAAAAGCTATGTATTACCGCCGGAAGGAAGTGAAGGTTTTCTCAGACCCACACAATGACGCAAATCGTTTATTATATTCGGTCAAAACCTGAAGACATACATTAATGATCATAGACAATATTCTACATGAATAAGTTGGGTAAAACAGGTATGATTCTGCACGTTACTTATAGAATAATGTATTCTTACACAGATAGTTGTTCAACTTAGGTGTTTTGGGTCTTAGGGTGATTGTTAAGTAATGCGCACGCCTTTTCTGACAGGTGTTCTAGGTAGTTCTATCTACTTCTGTTCCCTGCAGCTACACACGTCCTCCCTGTATGAGTATCCTCAGTAATGTGTCTCTATCATCCTCGGTTACTTCCTGTGTCCCGACACTGCTCATTGTCATCCATTAAAGGCGGTGACAAAGTCAGCCTTGTATCGGCCTCATGTCATAACATGCATCCTTCATACCCTCGCATGAACACCATATCAACACCAGCTTTACAAGAAATACCAGCTTTACAAGAAATATGCTGACTAGGCCTGTCTTGGTCCTCGCCCTGACCTCCAGGTCCTTTCCTTTCTCATTAACAACCTCGCTTGCTCAACAACAACTTTCACCTGCTCGGCAGTCTTTCACCTGCTTGGCAGTAACACTTCCCCTGCCGGGTTTCGCCTGGAATTCACATAATACATAAAATCACGTAGTTCCAGCATTATCCAACAGAGTTTGTAACCTGTGGCCCCTTTCTCAGCAGTGAAGGGGTTAGAGCTGTGCACAATCTTTTTCCATAGCAGATAGCAGACAAGTCTCTTCACCTGATTGGCTGACTGACAATTCAATGTGACCAATACCTGAACTAGACAACGGCATGTGGTGAGAATGATTACATTAATGATTGTAAAAAAACCCGACATTTACGTTATGGTGCAAGCTACAGGGAAAACTCTGTAAAGTAGTCACTCACACCACTGCTGATGCACTGGTGATATCTTAAGCTACATGGCAATTGCAGGGAATCGGTTAGTAAAGCTTGGACATGTTTCCAGCTCCACCTATATGTTCAATTTACGACAGGTTTCATCCTTATCTATGGTCAAGAACGAGTTTCATACCCTCAGCATCACACCAGTTCTCAGCAGTTCATCATAGTTCTCTGTTCATTACCACCATGTTAGTTCTAAGGCTGATGCATATAGTGACATAACTGTGAGCACAGAGTTTCAAAAGGCAGTGATGAATAGATCAGCATTCAAAGATGTCAGGATCTCTAGTGGTCTTTCTCCTTATGATGTGCTCCCCCTGGTGAGGCTCCCATGACTTGGTGTCACGTGCAAGCATTGAAGAATCCTTGTCCTTGGTCTACTATGTCCAGTTCAGCTCCAAGAGTTAAGAGTCCTTCTGAAGTGACCTTGCTTCCTCTTGTGTCCATGCAAATTATCTAAGTCCGAGACATTCGCTCCTCTTGCTCGAGCACCGTTGCAGGCAGCTAATGATAGTGTCTTGCCTCTGTAAGTACACAACTATAAGCACACAAATCACTCCCTTATAATGTCTAGCCTCTGCAAGCACACTAGCTCACCCTCTGGTAGTGTCTAGCCTATGCAAGCATACAAATGCACTCCCTGGTGGTGTCTGATTCCTGCAAGCACACAAGCTCACTTCTGGATGGTGTTTGGTCTCTGCAAACACACAATCTTGCTCCCTGGTGGTATCTGATCCCTGCAAGCATACAAACTCACTCCCTGGTGGTGTCTGATCCCTGCAGGCACACAAGCTCACTCCCTGATGGTGTCTGATCCCTGCAAGCATAGAAGCTCTCTCCCTGGTGGTGTCTGATCCCTGCAAGCACACAAGCTCACTCACTGGTGGTGTCTGATCTCTGCAAGTACACAAGCTCACTCCCTGATGGTGTCTGATCCCTGCAAGCATAGAAGCTCACTCCTTGATGATGTCTGATCCCTGCAAGCACACAGGCTCGCTCCCTGGTGGTGCCTGATCCCTGCAAGCACACAAACTCACTGATGGTGTCTGACCCTTGCAAGCACACAAACTCACTCCCTAAAGGTGTCTGGTCTCAGCAAGCACACAAGCTCTCTCCCTGGTGATGTCTGATCCCTGCAAGCACACAAGCTTGTTCTCTGGTAGTAGCCTCTGCAAGCATACAAACTCATTCTCTGGTAGTAGACTCTACAAGCATGCAGACTCGTTCTCTAGTGGTAGCCTCTGCAAGCATACAAACTCGTTCTCTGGTGGTATCTTCAGTAAGCATACAAACTCAGTCCCTGGTGGTAGTCTCTGCAAATGCATAAACTCAGTCCCTGGCGGTAGCCTCTGCAAGCATACAAACTCAGTCCCTGATGGTAGTCTCAGCAAGCATACAAACTCAGTCCCTGGTGGTACCCTCTGGAAACATACAAACTACCTTTCTTGGTGGTGTCTAGCCTATGCAGGTCCACAACCTCTCAACATAATATCTCGCCAGTGTGAGGACAAAGGAAATGTACACAGGCAATCCACATGATGGTCTTCAGGAGGGCACACACTTTAAAGGCAAAACATTACACCCAGCCTTGCAACCCCACAGACAACAGGCAAAAGATTCTCTTAACACTGAAGAGAAGCTAGCTACATAATGCTCTCGGTGAGATGGTGCACCTGTCTCCAGTCTCTAGTCACCACTCATCACTAGTGATCACAATCTACCCACTCTCTCAGCCAGCCTCCCAGCAACTTGTGATGTGCCTTGTTTAATGCAGCACCTTCACTCTATTCCTTTTCTTGCGAGAATGCACGATCCGTCCTCCATGGTCTATCCTTCACACAACAATCTGTTCCTGTCCCCCGTCTAGGTCACAGCAGGTCCTCTTCCTGCAACAGTACATTCCTGTCCCCTGTCTGGGTCATAACAGTTCCTCTTCCCGCAACAGTATATTCCTCCTCCCCATCTAAGTCTGTGGCAGGTCCTCTTCCCGCAACAATACTTTCCTGCCTCCCATCTGGGTCATAGCAGGTCCCACAACAGTACATTCCTGCCTCCTGTCTGGGTCATAACAGGTCCTTTTCCTGCAACAGTACGTTCCTGCCCTAGTCTGGGTCATAGCAGGTCCTCTTTCCACAACAATACGTTCCTGCCCCCCGTCTGAGTCATAGCAGGTCCTGCAACTATACGCTCCTGTCCCCGTCTGGGTCATAGTAGGTCCTCTTCCCACAACAGTACGTTCCTGCCCCCTGTCTGGGTCATAGCAGGTCCTCTTCTCCCCCTGGTATTCAGATGAGATCAGATGATGTTTCGGGGTGTAACCTTTCCATGGCAGCCATTTTATCCTTCTAGATCTCCTTTTCCTTTGGTGTATATGGCATGTGATTGTGCATTTAGCAATTTTCTTCTGTTTATTCATCTTCTTTCCCAGTTTCTCTCTCTTCCTCCACAGTTTGTAAATTAAGTCTTTTGTTTTCTCTGCTTTAGTGTCTTTAAATCAAGTAATAACCTTCCCACAATTTCACTCTTAGAAAATTTTCTATGTAAGGCTTTTGAAACTTTGGAGTTTCCCTTCTTTCATTATCATATCTCCTGCAGTCCAAAGGAAAATGTTCCAGGTTTTCTACTGCTGCTTCACAAATCATGCATTTGGTGTTTTCTGTGCATCTTTTCCTGTCCCTCAGATTTAAGCTATTTGTTCTTGCCCTAAAACAAGATGGTTGAAGCTGGAGTGTTGTCATATAATAGGTCTACATTCTCCACTGCATTTTCTAATTTTCATAGATATATAAACTTAATTTCTTTTCTAATTCTTCCTTCCATTTGTTTGTATCCCAGTTATAAATTCTCTTTATTAGCTCCTCTGTTTTCCTTTCTTGCATATTTATAATGTAGTAAGAAGTTTTCCCTAAATTTTTCTACTAACCATTCTTCATAAAATTTTGTTATCATATATAGAGTCTTACATGATGTATACCAGTGCATTCTGTTGCCCTTTTGTCACCCCTTGCACATATGACAGCCATGCTCTCATCACCCTGGTCTCCATCAAGGAAGCACCCGTTTCTCACTTACTTTCTGGTCCCTTACTATTGTTCTATCACACTTTATCTTGTCCTATTGCTCCAATCCCTCCTCAGGATCCCCCTAAGCGAAGGTGCCTCTGGCGTTTTGCCTCTGCTAGTTGGGGGGACCTGAAGAGGTATTTTTGCTGATTTTCCTTGGAATGACTACTGCTTCTATGTCAGAGACCTGTCTTTGTGTGCTGAGCGCATAACAGAAGTTATAGTGTCTGGCATGGAGGCGTACATTCCTCGCTCTCTTTCTCGTCCTAAACCTTCTAAACCTTGGTTTAACACAGCTTGTTCTCGTGCTATACATGATAGAGAGGTGGCCCACAAAAGGTACTTAAGCCTTCCATCACCAGAATCTCATGCACTTTATATTTCTGCCTAGAACCATGCCAAGTCTGTTCTCCAACTAGCCAAAAACTCCTTCATTAACAGAAAATGTCAAAACCTTTCAAGATCTAACTCCCCTCGTGATTTCTGGCATCTAGCCAAAAATATCTCCTGTAACTTTGCTTCTTCTTCTTTCCCTCCTCTATTTCAACTAGATGGTACCACTGCTATCACATCTATTTCTAAAGCTGAACTCTTCGCTCAAACCTTTACTAAAAACTCTACCTTGGACGATTCTGGGCTTGTTCCTCGCTCTCCTCCACCCCCTGACTACTTCATGCCATGTATTAGAATTCTTCGCAATGATGCTTTCCATGTCCTCCCTGGCCTAAACCCTCAGAAGGTTTATGGACCTGACAGGGTCCCTCCTACTGTTCTCCGAAACTGTGCCTCTGTGCTTGCACCTTGCCTAGTCAAACTCTTTCAGCTCTGTCTATCAACATCTACCTTTCCTTCTTGCTGGAAGTTTGCCTACATTCAACCTGTTCCTAAAAAGGGTGACCGTTCTAATCCCTCAAACTACCGTCCTATTGCTTTAATTTCCTGCCTATCTAAAGTTTTTGAATCTATCCTCAACAGGAAGATTCTTAAACATTTATCACTTCACAACCTTCTATCTGATCACCAGTATGGGTTCCGTCAAGGCCGCTCTACTGGTGATCTTCTGGCTTTCCTTACTGAGTCTTGGTCATCCTCTTTTAGAGATTTTGGTGAAACTTTTGCTGTTGCCTTGGACATATCAAAAGCCTTTGATAGAGTCTGGCACAAAGCTTTGAGTTCCAAACTACCCTCCTACGGTTTCTATCCTTCTCTCTGTAACTTCATCTCAAGTTTCCTTTCCGACCGTTCTATTGCTGCTGTGGTAGACGGTCACTGTTCTTCTCCTAAATCTATTAACAGTGGTGTTCCTCAGGGTTCTTTCCTGTCACCCACTCTCTTCTAATTATTCATTAATGATCTTCTAGACCAAACATCTTGTCTTATCCACTCCTACACTGATGATACCATCCTGCACTTTTCCACATCTTTTCATAGGCGTCCAACCCTTCAGGAGGTAAACATATCATGCAGGGAAGCCACAGAACACCTGACTTCTGATCTTTCTAAAATTTCTGATTGGGGCAGAGCAAACTTGGTATTGTTCAATGACTCAAAAACTCAATTCCTCCATCTATCAACTTGACACAACCTTCCAGACAACTATCCCCTCTTCTTCAATGACACTCAACTGTCCCCCTCTTCTATACTTACTAAACATCCTTGGTCTGTCCTTTACTTATAATCTGAACTGGAAACTTCAAATCTCATCTCTAGCTAAAACAGCTTCTATGAAGTCAGGTGTTTTGAGACGTCTCCGCCAGTTTTTCTCACCCCCCCAGCTGCTAACTCTGTACAAGGGCCTTATCCATCTATGTATGGAGTATGCTTCACATGTCTGGGGGGGTTTCACTCACACTGCTCTCCTAGACAGGGTGGAATCAAAAGTTTTTCATCTCATCAACTCCTCTCCTCTAACTGACTGTCTTCAGCCTCTCTCTCACCGCTGCAATGTTGCATATCTAGCTGTCTTCTACTGCTATTTTCATGCTAACTGCTCTTCTGATCTTGCTAACTGCATGCCTCCCCTCCTTCCGCGGCCTCGCTGCACAAGACTTTCTTCTTTCTCTCACCCCTATTCTGTCCACCTCTCTAACGCAAGAGTTAACCAGTATTCTCAATCATTCATCCCTTTCTCTGGTAAACTCTGGAACTCCCTGCCTGCTTCTGTATTTCCACCTTCCTATGACTTGAATTCCTTCAAGAGGGAGGTTTCAAGACACTTATTCATCAATTTTTGACCACTGCTTTGACCCTTTTATGGGACTGGCATTTCAGTAAGCATTTTTTTATTAGATTTTTGTTACCCTTGGCCAGTGTCCTTCCTACATAAAAAAAAAAAAAAAACACTTGCTCCATGCTTGATAGAAGGTAGGGCTACACTCTTCCAACAAGTGTTCCCCACCAACATTTTATTCTTCTAGTAATTATACTGTATGTTAAGTTGGCTAGACTTTCTGCTTTCTTCACCATGTTCTTCTTGTGTTCTTGGAAGCAGAGTTTCTTATTATTGATTGTAACACCCAGATATTTGATCTTGTCTACCACCCTGATGCCTTCTATTTCTCGTATTTCTTCACTGGCATAAATATTATAAAGCTACTTTTCTCTTTATTTAATTCTAGTCCAAACATCTCACTTATATCCTTCAGGACGACAATATTCCCTTTCACTTCTTCTAAACTCTCTCATAGTTGTAGACCATCATCCGCAAAAAAAACATTGTATTTATATGAAGCTTCTTATTTTGGTATCCCATCAGTGTTTTCAGTAGTTCATTCAGTATTAGGTAGGTAACTAACTTGAAGAGTGCTGTTGACCCAGTACTATCTTGTCTTATTGCATTTTGTATATTTACTTACGTTTCCTGCCCTTTACTCTATGTTAGTCTGATTTTATCTTGAGTGTATAGTGCTTTTATGCATTCTATAATTTCTGGATCTATTTGTATATTTTCAGTGCTTCTATTAATTGCTCTTTCTTTATGTAATCAAGGGCCTTTCTGAAATCCACTGCTGCCGCAAATAGTTGTTTGCTCTGCTGGAAAGTCTTCCTTATACAATGTTGTAATATAATTATATTATCTTTAATCCTTTTCCCACTTGTGAAACCTATTTTTTCCTCTTTCTCCTCTTTATTTAATTTAATGTGTTCATCAATCCTCCACTTAATGATCCTCATGAAAATTTTATGAGATGTTGGTGAGTGAGATAAGATGTAAATCTTTTTAACCACTGGTTCATCATTTTATGATACCATTACAGTTTGGACTCTTTCCAGCTGGTTGGAATTTTGCCTTACTTTATTATCTTGTTGAAGCATTGCTTTTGGTTTCTTATAAAAGTTCTGCTTCTCTCCAGAACTTTAAAGAATTCTGGTTCTAATTTATCTGGACCTGCAGCCTTCCCATATTTTAGTTCCTTTATGTTCCTCCAAATGTCTTCTTCAGTTATTTCTATTTGGTTCATCTTTGTGCATTTGCTTTCCACTCTGAAAGCCATATTCACATGTTCTGTGAGTTCCCGGGTAAAGGCGATATCGTGCTATTCATTATTTAATACCTCAATGCTCTCCTCACTCCATTCTCTGTAGTATTTTTCTCTCTTCACCTCACTCCAAACTTCTTCAGTCTTATTCTCCTGTTTCCGATAAATATGCTTCCAATATAATATTACCTCTTCCTTTGTCTCTCCACTGTTCATCTTTCTACCTTCTTCATGTACTTCTGTCTCCTTTCTTTTCTTACTTTCTTTCCCACTCATTTTGTTCACATTCTCCCAAAGTTTTGTCCCTGATGTCCAACCCTCTCTAAATGGATGACTGCTAGGTTAAAACACTATATAGGGCGTAAGAGAAGTATATATAAGAGATTAATGGCAGGTTTTAAGGTCACAATATAATGAATTAGTTAGAACAGTCAGGAAGTTAACGAGAAAAGCTAAGGGCAATTATGAATTAAAGGTAGCCAGCCAGGCAAAGATGGACCCCAAGGGATTTTATCAGGTATACAGGATGAAGAATAAGGATACTATAGGTCCATTAAAGGCAGGAGATGGGGAGCTGGTTAGTTCTGGGGAGGAGATTAGTAAACTTCTGAATTAGTATTTTTTAACTGTCTTCACCCAGGAAAACATGCAGGATATGCCAGATAGTGAACAGGTGTTTAAAGCAGATGAGAATGAGAAGCTGACAGATATTTCCATAACTAGGGAGATAGTGGAACAGGAGATAGATAAGCTAAAAAAGTTCAAGACACCAGGACCAGATGAAATATATCCCAGAGTACTTAAGGAATGCAAAGAGATTATTAGTGAGCCGTTAGTCTCTGTCTTTAGGAAATCACTTGAGTCGGGTGAGGTACCAGTAATGTAATACCCATCTTTAAGAAAGGAGATAAAACTTTAGCGTCTAACTATAGACCTGTCAGCTTAACTTCAGTTGTAGGTAAAATGTTAGAGTCAATAATAGCGAGGAACATTAGGGAACATTTAGACAAACATAACTTGACAAATCAGTCACAGCATGGCTTCACGAAGGGGAAGTCTTGCCTGACAAACTTGTTAAGTTTTTACAGTAAAGTGTACCAGGCAGCAGATAATGGTGATAGTTATGATATCTTATATCTGGACTTCAGTAAAACATTTGAGAAGGTACCCCATCAAAGGCTCCTGAGAAATGTTAGGGTACACGGGATAGATGGGAAGGTGTTAGGCTGGATAAGGTTATGGCTTAGCGACAGGTGACAAAGAGTTGTAATAAACAGCTCTAAATCCGAGTGGGGTCACGTAATTAGTGGGGTGCCACAAGGATCAGTATTAGGGCCATTGTTATTTCTAATATATATCAATGACTTGGATAGTGGAATTAGTAGTGATGTTAGTAAATTTGCGGATGACACAAAGATAAGTAGATTAATTAGGTCAGAATCGGATGCCATCGCCTTGCAGGCAGACTTAGATAGAATGAATGAATGGACGGATAGATGGCAAATGCAATTTAATATCAACAAATGCAAAGTACTTAGCGTAGGTAGAAGAAACCTACACAGTAGGTACACATTAAACAACCAAACTCTGGTAGATACAGGGTATGAGAAAGATTTAGGAGTTATAGTTAGCTCTGAACTCCATCTCAGGAAACAATGCATAGAGGCCAGAAACAGGGCAAATAGGGTACTAGGATTAATTTTTAGGAGTGTTAAAAGTAGAAGGTCAGAAGTAATATTAAAGTTATACTTGGCACTGGTCAGATCTCATCTAGACTATGCTGTGCAGTTCTGGTCCCCACATTACAGGAAAGATATAGGTCTATTAGAATCAGTACAGAGGAGAATGACTAAAAGGATACAAGGGATGAGAGGTATTCCTTACGAGGCGAGATTGAAGTTGTTAAATTTACATTCTTTAGAGAGACGTATGTGGATATGTAGAAAGACATGGCATGCCAAGATGATTGGTGATAAATTTTAATAAATCACTCCACACATACAATATATACTCCTGGTTTTGTAATTTCACTCCTCATTTATATCATGTATTGATTTATTTATATTTGTATTTGCATATATACATATTTATTGACTAGCTGTGTGTGTGTGTGTGTGTGTGTGTGTATCTTCTTGTTTTACTTACTTATATATGACAGAACCAAGTTTATTATGTGCATCATACTTACCTAGTTGCAATGAGCTTTAAAATAAGATTAGACAAATTTATGGATGAGAATGATAGGTGGAAATAGGTATGTATGTTTCATAGAGGAACTGCCACATGCAAGCTTGATGGCTTCTTGCAGCTTTCCTTATTTTTTTATGTTCTTATGTTCTTATTTACCTAGTTGTGGCATACTTGTACAGGGAAGGGGCAATGTTCATTTTGTCCCATATCCATATCTACTAGTATCCAATTTTTCATTAAGGCCATGAATACTTCTTGGATGGACCACTTTCACATTCAAATCATTCTAGTCCTCTAGACTTTGTGCTTCCTAATGTTGTAGTGAGCTAAATTACAACAAACATGGATGTGCTGTACTGCTCAATCAGTAACATACTTGGCTTTCATGCTCATGTCCTGGGTTCAATCTGACAGTAGCTTTTCCTCATTTTTTTTTTTTTTAACTCTCAGAACATTTGCCCAGAATTTCAGAGTATTATCTGTGTTCTGGTTGTGGGTACACCCTGGTTTAATGTGATAGTGGTAGGCAACAGTGTTAATGCCCTCTGGGATGGAGCATCTTATATCCCACTTGAACTATTACCAGAATAGAAAATGTGAGTTTGTTCATAGTGTTATCATTAAAATGAGTCTGTTTGTTAAAGTATGTAAAGAGGAGACTTGTGAAATCCCAAGCACCTTATCTAAGATGAGGGAAATTGCATAATGATTGAAATAATCTTAGGTACCACACTGCACTTGAGGCATAAGGATCCTGAAAATTCAGCCAAAAGAAGTTTTTCTTCATGTATTTGTATATAATATATAATATATAATATATAATATATAATAATAGTAATAATAATATTTGTAATAATAATAATAATAATAATAATAATAATAATAATAATAATAATAATAATAATAATAATAATAATAATAATAACAACAATGATATACATGATATGTAAATACCTCTCTCACTGATCCATTCACAAAGATATAAAACAAGGAGACATACTGATAGTTACATCCCTGTCTTGGACTGACACTTAATATATCCATAGATAGCATGGTGGCAAATAAAATGTCTGGTTGTTGAAGAATGGAAAAAATGGTGTATGGAAGTGAAAGTGGAACATGTATCAGGTGCAAGTACATAATGTAGGTACAAAATTTGGGAGATGAGCATGATGGAAGGTGTTTTTGGATGAATACAGCAAAGAACAATGTGATGAGATGTATAATACAGTATATAGGTAGAGGTTTAGGAGTCACAGATACAGTAATGAATAGTAAAATACTGATACAGGAAGGAAAGTTGGTTCTTGGGTGTAGATACTGGAGTGAAAATGATAACAGAGGTAAGCTACAGTGATGAATAAGAAGTAGAATATGGAGATTTAAGTCCATAAAAAGTAATAGGTTGTGTAGGTGACTAATAAAAAGATGTGAGTAAGATGGTGAACCAGAGCAATAGAGCAATATGTCAAGAAAAGTGAGAATGGTTGGGACTTGATGCCAGTATCTGGAACTTTAAGCAGTGGGGAGCAACAGAGGAGAATGGTCATGAAATGGTTGTGGTATTCTTGAGATCATGATGTGGAAAAAAAATAAATAATAAATAAATAATGTATATGTATTATTATAGCTATATTATTTATATGAATATGTATGCATACAGATGTATGTATCATGAAAATGCTATAAATTGATGAAAAAAATTATAGAGAAAGGTAAGAATTTATGAACTAAGTTTAAGAAATGCAATAAGCCATGAATGTGAACAAAAGGAGAGCTTGTGTAAAAATATTATTCTAAGGAACATTGTAAAATTATAGATCTGTTAAATAATTTGTTGGATACTTATTATACTTTGCAGCATACAGTAACATTCACTATCTTACATATAAACTTTGTACCATATAAGAATATCTTTAAATGATATAAGTAATTACATATCATTTACCTATGGTAACTCTGTAATACCCTGTCATTTTAAAATTTCAAATTTAACTATGTCACATTAAAATTCTTTGCAACTAAGTGGTTGTAACAAAACATTTAACTACATTATCCAAGAATAAGTTCTCAATAAGTTCATAATCTGATATGAGCGCTGTAACTAGACATTTGCTAACTCGTCTTTTGGTACCCCCTGGGCTGAAATGCAGCGAACCATGGCAACGTAAAGAAGACTGATATCTACAACAGCAAAACGCTCAACATCAAATCATAGTAACATAAATACCACATACTATTACTACATAACATTTTACTAACATCCCTTGAATCACACGTAAAAAATGCATGGCCATCTACTACCTCAACACTCTACTCATTCAGAACCATTAATATAATAGCAAGATATCACAGATAGAATTTAATCTAAGGAAGTCCATCAAAGAAGAAACCACAGAAGTCCACATCTGACAACAGACATGAGGAAAGACACAATTGTAGAGTCAGTGGTAGACTTACAAGTAATTATTCTGACCACACAATTGACATGTGGTGGCATTATCTATATTATGCAGTAATGTGTTCATGGCACAATAATGATATGATTGTGAATTTGTGATTTTGCTGAATTTCACTGAATTGACATGTTGATGAGATGATATGTCATGGGTATTTACAGAATGTACAGTTAGACTGGAGGGATGAATGGACAATAAATATATCTTGGTCACCCTGCATTATTCACTGTGGTTGTGACAGCACCATTAAACAAACTCCATCATTGGATGCTCACTATGTTAATGATATGTTCAAGGATTCTGCAAACATCTGTTGTAGACCAGCTACATGTTGAATGCTGTTAAATAAGATAAATTATAGTTAATAATTTTTGGGGAATGGGCATGGACAATTATTAAGAATATATATATCTATATTGATCAGTTATTTAATGATCTTTGAAGAAAATTTTGTATCAAATAAATATGTGAGCAGGGGTTGGTTTCATGACAAGTGAACAAATATGTTCTTTACACATAGAAACATACACTGCAATGATTTAGGTACATGATGGAGTACTGAAGAGAACATATTGATGTGATAGATTGAATTTTACTGGAAATCTTAAACCTGTAACTTGGGAACTGATTTGCACTGCCAAAAGAAATTGAATCATGTGTAACATTTAGTGGTGATCTTGTTTAGTCTGTTGAAGCTCTTAATTTTGTGGTAATGGCAGAGTTCTCAGTCCGTGTTCATCACGAAGTGGCAGAGTAGATGGCAGAAGAATTGTTTAAGAAAGGGAGAATCTCACTGTTGCCTGGACTGGAGGTGATCCTTCACTTTGCTGGTCTGTTGAGAAGATAAATTTATCAGAGAAAGTAAAAGTAGTGAGGAAAAAGGAGGAGGCAAGGGAAGCATATTTTAACAATGATAAGAATTCACCATAAAGTTACATCTACCTACATTTATATTTAATGTGTAAGTGTGTGACATTCTGTAAGTAGTGAGGTACTTTTGCACTTGAATTCACAATATACAATAAATCATTAAAAAAGAAAAACTAACCAGAATATGCTGAGGTAGACTGAGACCCATCTGTGAAAAATGTTGAGTGCTGTGCATACAGCATTGAAGGATCAAGGCTGGCATAGGATGGAGACATAGGTTCTGATTGTTCTGATGGATGTGGCTGGTAATGAGATTGCTGCTGCAGGTAGTACTGCTCCTCCTGTGTCAGGTGTTTTGGATAACCAAAGGCCTGGGAACCATCTAGAGGCATTGGGAACTGGTACTGTGGGCACTGCTGCAATATCATATGTTGCTGCTGCTGCTGTTGGCTCTCCTGTGTAATCTGGTGCATGTGTTCATGTTGATGGTGCTGCAGCAGGTGCTGGAAGTGAGGTGGCCCATGGTAGATCATGTGTGATGGAGGCCTAGGAAGGGTGAGAGGCTGTCTAGTTTCTTGGGTCAGACTGTACAGCTGATCAAGAGATTCCAAGCTGTGGTGGAATGTGGATGAAGTGTAAGATGTTCTGGAATGATGACTGATGGGTAAGTCACGCCCAGATGAGCGAGGGACGAGCTGCTCTGAGGATGACATGTTATCCAGGTCGGCCCAGGAGTTGTGTCCATGGCATCCAGACATGATCTCATCTGAATAGGAGGAAATGTTTCCCTGAATCCTTTCTGAGGAGAGGTTTACAGAATATTATGAAACAAAAACAAAAACTAAAGCATGGTAAGAGAACTGGAGCAGTTAAAAAATGAAATATTAACTGGCAGATCTTTGATTCACAAGCCATCAAATTCATATTCCAGAAAGTGAGTATGAACAGTCATATTTGGGATCTCCCAAGAAATTCCGACATACAAGGGGTCCTTGGTTTATGATGGTCTTGACTTCTGTCATTTTGTGGTTACAACACTGACAGTGCTTGTCTCAGTATATTCTCATTTACTGATTTTTTTTGTTAGTGATTTATTCCATTATTTTCTATTTACTGTGTCTTCCATGTGTTTTTTACAGGTACAGTAGTTTTCTTTTTATACCCTAGATTATGAATTTACATTACAATAGCATTAGCATAGGTGACATACAGTATGTGCTTACTTAGAATGGTTCTGGCCTATGGTGAAAATTAGTTTATGATGTGGCATATGAACAGAACTCTTTTGTAACTCAAGGACCCCCTGTATAGGTGAAATGTTTGTTTTTTCTGAGCCACCACTCACCTGATGGCATACTGTTGAGTTCATTGGAAAAGTCGTCAGGAGGAGCAATGATTTCATCAATATCAAGGTCAAGTCCTGCTGAAATGGTGCTGGAGGAGGTGACAATTGGGCTGCTCCTGGCCAGTGAAGGAGTACCACGTGAGCCTGAGGCACGTCTTACATCCACTAGGCTGCCTCCAAAGCTGACACGGCCCAATGTCCCCATCACTTGCTGTAAGGGAAAAGAATGCACACACTGCAGACTGTTGTTCGCAGAGAAGAAACAGTTATCTTTTTCTGCACCCTTGACATGTGCATATCTGTGATCGGTCAAGATTATAAGTGAAAATTCATGAATATCATGATACTGTAGAAGCATATAAAGAATGCAAACAATGCAATAATTGATGTATATCCCAACAGTTAGATTGGGATCAAAACAAGGACCAAGTTTTACTTTCTATGCTAACATTGGGATTTGGTCAATTTAAGGTGCCAGGAACATGAGTTTAATAAACACTGAATGACCGAGATGCACATGGAAGGTGCATGACAAGTCATGAATATAACTGACAGTGTTGCAGCTCAGGGAGGGAGGAAAGAGGAAATGAGGAGTAGGGAGGAGGAAAGGAGGAGCATTTAAGTCTGCAGGATGAAGATAAGTTTATATAATGTGTCTGAAAAAAATCATAATAATGGTATTTTCATGTATGGAATGATGCATTATAAGTGAAAAATTGAATAATTTGATGTGAAATTGCAAACATGTAACATAATGATGCAGGACTTGAGGGACAGAGGTAAAATGTCTTTGTTTTGATGATGAGAGATGATAAAAAATGTACCACTAACAAGTTATTGTGGGTGGCCTACAAATACTTGTATCTTGTAGACGGAGCACTTATTTCTGCATCATTATATATATTTGTCACCGAGGCATAAATTATGTTTGAATCTAAATTGTAGTATAATATTTAACTATTTGAGAAAGGGGAATTACAAATTTTAAGTGTTGCAAGATAGTGAATACTAAATGTAGTAATATAGTATAAGGAAAAATAAATTTTGGAAAGTCACTCCACACCTTTGATATGTGATATGACACAGTTTTCATGGCAGCATATTTACGTGCATTGAAAATCAATGTAATCCGATAAGTGAATGAATGGAGTGGATGCAGGAGTGTAGGACTGAACAAAGACAGAAGCACATCACCAAACTAAGGGTGAGAACACAAGGCCTAGGAGCTCTTTGCAGTCCAGGATGGTGGAAATTGAGTTCAAACAAGACACCAGGATCTTAGCACTGGGAGAGGAAGGATAGGATCAGGTTGAGAGGGAGAGAGGAATCCTGGGCCGAGGGCTAAGTAGTCATCTTGAATGAAGTCAAAGGTCCTAGAGCTTGCTCACAGGAGAATTTGCTCATAGTAGGAAATAGACAGGGAGGGGTGAATCTTACAGCTCAGAAGTGTACACACGTCTACTTAATGCTATTCTAGTGGTAATGCAGGTATCTATTTCGAGGTCCCGGGTGGGTTTCATTACCTTGAAAGTGTGTACTTAGAACATTTGTATATGAGCGAGTGCATGTCATTGTTTACAATATTTGTGGTCTGTGTCAGGGATTCAGCCCCTTTGAAGATCCACAAATTATGGCCATAGATGTTGTCCGTCCCCTTCTGAGCCCTGGCCAACCAACTCTCTCTCTCTCCATGGAAAGAAAGTCTCCTCGGCCTCACACTGGCAGGACACTAGTGCCGTGCACCGGGACGAGGACAAGCAGTCAGTTACAACCCGGGACAGCGGAATGGTTACCTGTTGGGGCAGCGGAGGTGTTACCTCGTAGTCAGGAGGTGGGATGTCGTCGGTAGAACTCAGTGACAGGTGGTCGACCAGAGATGGAGATGGGACCTCATATGCTGAGTCTTTGCGTGAGGAACCGTCTGTAATGGAGAAATTGGGAGGCAAATATTACCAACCTTAAAGGCAAGTAATTATTCACTACATGACTTAATTTTCACCAAAAATGTGTATCAAAAGTTGCTTAAAGTAAAGTACAAATCTTGTACTGTACTGTTATGGAACAATAAATGTAAAATGTGAAAACTGTGCCCAACAGTTTCCAAGAATAAGTGGTAGAGAAATTTACCTGAGAGGCCTTGGAAGAAGGAGCGGCGGCGTAGGTAACAGAGGACACCTGTGATGTTGAGTACAAAGAGGACGGCTCCCGTAAGTGCAATGAGAACAAACATGAACAGCGAGATGCCCTGAGGCCTCTTTACCACTTGTTCATCATCAGTCTTCTCAGTCTCATCTGAAGTCTCCTCATCCATCTCATAATCTGCTGTCAAAGAATACACATTGTAGAGGATCTTTAAAGTAAATGGATTGTTGCATAATATTTCAAAGAATGCTTCATATTATGATTCAGTTATGAAAAAAATGAAAGATGAATCCAGGACCTCTGGAATGTTGATCAGTAACAACAGTGAAAGGCACCTGTTAAAAAGCAGAAGTGTACCTTTCATGAGGACCTCAATGGCAGGGGAGGTATGGTAGGGGCGGCCCTTCTGGTTGTAAGACTGCACAGTGAAGGAGTACTTGGCCCCGGTAGAGAGACCCTTCACCTCCCAGCTGCTAGTGTTGGTTCCCGGCACATCTACCAACTGCACATAGAAATAATGTTCTAAATTGATGTCCTACAAATTCTTGCTTTTCTTACCAGTTATCTTAGTTTTAAGTTAGACTTATTTGCACATTACATCAAGTAATGAACTGTAAGTCTCAATGTAGATCATGATGGTTATGAACACAGTGATAAGTGATAGATTAGAAGTGGCTGTGTGCAGCTGCATTGCTCACCTGATACTGAGGGTGTTGGTCACTGCGGAGTCTGATGGTATAGCCTGCAGGTGCTGGACCCTCAGTCACATCATTCCAGGTCACAATCACGCCAGAGTCACTCACTACAGTCACCTGCACAGGCATAGTTGTCATTCAGAGGCAAGGCATTAGCCATCAATAAGGGAGTGACTGACAGACACCTCTAAGAGCAAATAAATCAAGCTTGAAGTGCTGGTGGTGTGGATGTCTAAGAATCTGAATCATTAAGTGCAATTTTTAAGGTATACTTTTAAAGTTTACTTGAAAAGTATACCTTAAAGTTTACTTTAAAATGCCCATTACTAATATTGTTCAATGAGGAAAGGGAACCTACATTTAGGATAAGGGGAGCAGCACCAGGACGAGAGTGTCGATTGAGAGAGAGAGGGAAGTCCAGGGATCCCAGAGAGTTGGTGATGGTGCAGGTGAAATTGTCAAAGTCCTCTTGAGTGATATCCTTCACCTCAAGCACAGATGACCACTCCACGACATCATCCACAAGCTGGAAAATGTAATTAAAACCTAATAGGCCTCATGTCTGTATATGATCATGCAGTTGTGACAAATATAAGAAAAAAAGGCATCAGACGGAACGTGCTACACCAAGGGCAGCTCTAAAACTAAATCTTAGGACTCCAAACGGCCTGATAAATTATGTTATATTTCCAAGCAGTTATTATTTTTTTTAATTAATATTTTACTCCGGGGAAATACTAAGCTATCAACGAAAAAAATAGTTGTCATGAGTACAGAAAAGACGAGAAAGAATGGAGTGTATCACCAAGAATGTTAAAAAGAAAAAAAAATATCTCGAATAGTGGGAAGTGCTAAGAGAGATGAGAATATAAGGAACATGTCAGAAAATGAGGGTATTGAATAAATGAGGTAACTTGGGGCACAAGGGGTAAGGAGAGAGAGATCCGCACCTGGAGACAGCCACAACTATCGTGTTAATTCGAAATATCAATATCGCTTAACTTAAAATAGCGGGTAACGTGAAATGTTAACCTTACCTGAGGATAATGGATTAAATATTTGTCTCCAGTGCTGATGGGGCGGCCGTCAGCATCAGTCCATTGGAAGGAAGGTTGAGGAGAAGCGCGCGCACGGCAGTCCAGTACGCCTACGCCGCCCATCACTGCCCATGATGTGCCTGTCCACACTGCTCCTTCCTCTTCCATATCATCCTCCCAGCCGTCCAGGCTGGTGGTCGGTCTGCTTGGGGCCTCTGCACGCCGGGAAGAAACCTCATTACCAATAGTTTTTGAGCAGGGAGCCGTAAGTTAAATTAATAAGGAAGGGGTGAAAATTATTAAAGAACTACATGAAAAAAGGCGAACAAGATTTTTTCTTTTTTTATGTTATTTCATTTCAAGCAGAGAATTTGTAACAGATTTCCCTTGCATCTATTTTTAAACCTTACATATTGAGGCAAAGAACAATGCTGTATATTAGAATGGATAATGGATCTCCCTACTGTCTTCTGTCGTTCGTGGTTAGAGGGCTGCTAAAATCAATATAAAGAAGTTACAGAAGTTTTCGAAAGAATCATGCACGTCTTTCTCTATCTCCGGTCAATGTGTTCGTGACAGCGCTTTACTGACACCGTGACGGAAATCTACACGTGTCATGGGTAAGGACAAGACTTCAGGGTTTTGTCAACCATCCTGTAGGTTTGTAAATACATATACTCACGAGGCACGACGATGACAGTGCGAGCGGGAGACACGCTTGCGGACACCTCGTTGGAGGCATGGCAGAGGTAGATGCCTGTGTCAGATGGCGTGGCCCAGTCCACCACCAGCTGAGCCTCACCGACGCCAGCTGCCAGAATGGAGCTGCGGAGGGAGGTGTGGGTCAGGCGGCTGTACAAAGAAGCACTAAGCACTACTCATGTAAGTTAAGATGAAGGATAGACATTATTATAACACTTCCAGAGAGAGAGAGAGAGAGAGAGAGAGAGAGAGAGAGAGAGAGATAAGGTCGTGAAAAAAAAAAAAATGTTCTATCACACTCATCAAACCACACGTCAGCTTGATGGGCACTTACTTGGTGTCGTCCCCTGCCCTGATCCAGGTCACATTAGGGGCTGGATTGCCGTCCGCCACGCACTGGATGCTCACAGTCTCGTTTCGGTCCGCCAGCACACGCTCAGGCACAGACAGATTCCGGGGACCGTCTGTCATCATTGCGAAAACCTTGTTATTCTTGTATGCTTGGTGACTTTGTTATTCCTTTTTCCACGTGTGTGTGTGTGTGTGTGTGTGTGTGTGTGTGTTGTGTGTGTGTGTGTGTGTGTTTCATAAGAGAAAGTCGTTTGAATTTCAGTATAACATTCAGAAAGATATTAAGAGTAGGAAGAAAGCGACGTGTTTTAATGCATTTTTTTGGGCTATTCAGTTTTACCTCACGACCATCAGCCTTTATACTAGTCAGAAGATAACAGTAGCGGTAATGGTAATACGTACACAGAACATTCACGGTGAAGGAAGAGCTGATGGCCCCGTGCACGCTGCTGGCTGTGACGCTGTAGTTGCCGCCCATATCACGCTGCACTTTCTCGAGCTTCAACAATCCATCACCAGTCTCGGTTTCAATCCCATCCAGCTTCTGGCGCCCTTGATACCACTTGTACCTGTAACATGAGAACGGCAAGATCAGTCCAGCGCTTGTATATTTTTGAGAGCAAATGATGTTCTGTGAACGGGGGATGTTTTGAAAACATCGCTACTTGAGATATGAACAGTGGTCGAGGGAAATATATTCGTAACTACCTTTAGAAAATGAAAACTTACTTGACAGGGCCTGGGTTGGCTTCTGCAGATGCTGTAAGAGTCACGTCGTTACCCTCCTGCACGTCGACGAATTTGACAGGCGTGAAGACCCACATGGGACCGTCTGTAGAAATAATGAGAAGTGAGTCATGGTCTATGGTGTTGGTCAAGATGGAGCTGGGAAGTAGGTGGAGTGGAGTGGAGTGAAGTCGTGTGGTGTAAAGAGATCTGACTCGACCGAAATGATTTGTGGTAGCCGGGAGCCAGCCTTTCCTCAAACACTTTCATTAGAGCAGGAGTGTATTCGTTCCATGTTGCTGTGTGTGTGTGTGTGTGTGTGTGTGTGTGTGTTTCGAGTGGGATAAATTTTGTCTTTTACATGTTTTATTGGAACTAGCAAAAACCCATGGTTGCTTTTCTTTACGTAACGCGTGTTAAAGATGAACTACTGACGAGGTCCCACCAGCGTTCCTTCCAAACGTCCGTCCTCTCCCACACTCCCGCCCCGTCAGCCGTTGTTTTGACACGAGTAGCTTATTCTCTAAGAAAATGCTGCTCGATGACGGGCGAAGGCTCCGGACAGGCGGGAATGAATCTGACTGACCGAGTGTGAAAACCTGCTAATTCATGAATCAACGGAATATTACCATGAAAATAATACCTTACCTTACTTTTCAGAATAATTTATTATTTAATACTCGTTCATCCACCCTTCAGAAAGTGCATAGGACATGGTAAATTTGCTGATAATGCAGCGGTAAACGAGAAATAATTGGACCGGTGTTCGCCAGCTCTTGTCTGCTATGCATGCAGGTCACCAAGAGCGGCGAGCTAAGTAGAATAATGGTAGGCGGCGAGGGAAGCTCTGAAAATCCTGTCAATCGAAAAGCAAAAGTGAAAGCAAATGAACAGATGCACGCACAGCACAATACTGGGAAACAGATAAGCAACGGGAGGAGGGAAGACTTGAACGTAATAAAAGTACAAAATATCTACAACTACTGCATGAAATGGTCAACTTACGAGATTAAAAAAAGTTCTTATATAAGTCAATGAATTAGGAACACTTAAAATATCGAGAAAAATGAAGAAAATAAGTAAATACTCATCCATGACATTTGCTGAAAAAAATGCATGAATAATAAAACAGTAAAACATCTCATCAACACAAAGCAAATAACACATGAAGATCGTGATGACGGACACGAGGATGTGTGTTCAAATCCAGGATCGAGAAAGATATCAATCACATTTCAGGACTGGCAAAAAAAAAGAAAAAAGAAGACAAAAGACGTACGAGAAAAAACATGAAAATATCTAACAGACGTGGAAAAACAGTTGCATGAAGCCGATAAATGATTAAATAGACAATACAAAATAACTAGATGGATGCCTGAAAGCAAGCGAGTGGCCGAGGCAAAGCGGGTGACACTTACGCAGCACGTCCAGGGTGATGTTGGTGGCCACGGTGACGCCCAGGCCGTTGTCAGCTTCGCAGGTGATGACGCGTCCCTGGTCCTCGGCGCGCACACGTACACGCACCTTGGATCTAGGGAACAAGAAACAAATGGATGATAAAAAAAAAAAAAACTCCGCAAAACATAATCTTTTGAGTAAGGCGAGATCATCTGTGTGTCACCGCGTCTTTGTGTGTTTTAAACAGCGAATAATACCTCTGTGCTGTTTATTTGTTTATTTTACCTCGTGACTGTGCCGCCGAACTGTCCTTGAGAGTGCTTGAAGGACTGCTGGGTGAGGGCAGCGCCTGAGGAGTGCCAAGTGACAACAGAAGGAGGCACGCTGGAGGACGTTTCACAGGTCAGCTTGGCCACGTGTCCTACCTCCACGCTGCGGGGGTTGGCCCATCCTCGCACCTCCCAGGCGGGATCTGTGGAAGGAAGGGTGGGAGGCTTTGAGTGAGGGAAACAATGTATTCTAAATAGGGAACAAAGGGCGGTAGATAGGTTATGGTAGGGAGGGATACTGATAGCGGCATATGTGAAAACTGAGTACAAAGGGAGGCGCGGTGAGGTGAAGTGTCGAGTTCTTGCAAGGGTGGCGGAGAGAATAATGTTGGAAGGGGATGGAAAATGAGAAGGCAGTTGTTCATGTTGGTAGGGGAAATAAGGGAAAGGTTTAGTAGAACGAAGGCGCTGGGAATATTGTAGAGGCTTGTGTGTGTGTGTGTGTGTGTGTGTGTGTGTGTGTGTCTGACAGTGCGGGCAGGGTTGACGAGTTAACAGTGTCCCTTGAATGTTGCAAGATACTGGTGCAGCGCAGGCGTAGGAGAGAGAGAGAGAGAGAGAGAGAGAGAGAGAGAGAGAGAGAGAGAGAGAGAGAGAGAGAGAGAGAGAGAGAGAGAGAGAGGATGAGGAGGGGAGGGAGGGATTTAGGAAGAACAAGGGATGCGGCATCAGTGGCGGCGGCGATGGTGGGGAAGGAAGAGAAGGAAGATATACGCAGCAGGTGGTTTGAGGTGAAGAAACAAAGGGCATAAAAAAAAGAGCAATATAGCGGATGAGTTCGAAGAGGAAACGTAGAGAAAGAGAGCGAAGAGGAGGGACGCTAGTGAAAGAGAGGTGGTGGTATTAGGCAAGAGGGAGGAGGGAAGGTGGATGGGGCTTCGATGTTCTGGTGGGAGGGGCAGGGAAGAGGCACCCGGCCAGCCAGATTAATGAATGGAGCGAGCTGGGGATGCGCGCGCAGGTGTGGGGGTATCAATGAAAGTTTGTACGTTTGTGCGTTCGCATGTGGGCGTTGGACGACGGAGAGAGAGAGAGAGAGAGAGAGAGAGAGAGAGAGAGAGAGAGAGAGAGAGAGAGAGAGAGAGAGAGAGAGAGAGCAACGACGACGTGGGCAGACGTTGAAAATAATATTTCCTCCTCCAGGGTCCGACCTGACACATATTATTAAAAGGTGAAATGTCAAAATAATATCGCCAAGTGGCTGGTAGTAAGAAGAGGAGAGGCGAGGTGGTGGACATCTCAGGCGTCAGATGATACCACTTTGGGAAAGAATGAGTGAAAGAGGAAAAATGCAGTTCAATGCCATTTATCATACAGTCTTTGCCAATGAACATGAATTGGCTTGACGGTAATGGAAATAGGAGGTTTTATTAGTATGAATGTTACTGTTCTCTCGGATTTAAGACACATAGCAAAGAGAGAGAGAGAGAGAGAGAGAGAGAGAGAGAGAGAGAGAGAGAGAGAGAGAGAGAGAGAGAGAGAGAGAGATGAGCGATGCTGTCTTCCTGTTTCTGGCCACTGTTTGCACAAAACACTAGACCTTTTAATCTCCCCTGCTTTAGGAGTATCAGGGCTTTTGAAAGAATGAAATGAGATGCCTGAGAAGTCTGGGGTGCCACTCCAGTGCATTCATATCTTCACCATTTCTAGTCGGTCTTCTCTTTTTTTCTTTTTCCTGAGCATTAACTCCTTTCACTGCTAGAAGGTATTTTTTCATATTCACCTGAAACTTTTTAGATTTATTTTTGCACCAAACTCATATTGTTCTGCATTTTAGAAAAGACTAAATCAATTCCCTTTTGTTTTCTTTTCTTTTCCGTGTCCTTACAAAGATTGTTTTTACAGCGCTATAAATGTTAAGAAGCGGACGAGCGTAAGCATTAATTATTTTTCCTTAAGATGATTTACACAGGAAATCATATAACAATTGGATTATTCGTGTCAGGATCATTGGCCAGTAAACCAGGTACCTTTGTTATAACAAGAAGGGACAAGCATAGCAATAAAAAAAAATAATAATAAATAAATAAAAAAAAATAATTTAAACACACACACAGTTCATCTAGCTGGTTTGTGACAGGAACACTGGCTGTACACCAAGCACCCTTGTTATTCCAGCACCTCTTTTACACCGAGTCAGGTTGTCGGAGTGTTGTTTTCAGTTAGCGTGTTTTTTACGGTTCACCTTCCCGGCAACTAGATTTCAAAGGCAGACCTACATAAGAACACCTCACTAACAAGCTGTGACTGCGCCTTGGTGATCGTGGCTGACCTGGCGGCGTGCGAATCAACAGGTGGCAATTATGAACTTCTCTCACGATAAGCACGACGCTCGCCTGCATCAAGGTGGGCGGTGCAGGATATGCTATTCACTCTACCATTTCCACACTGGCTCGTGAAGACTTTCCATTGCTTTATTAGAAAAGAAACATATGTATAGGAAATTGCTTAGTACGTACGTAGTTGATGGTGCTGAATAATTTGTTCTTAGAGTGTTAACGTCCAGAGTAAATATGAGAGTAGATAACGTCATTCTCCCGCGCTTCAGTCAGTCGTTCAGTAGTGGCTGCCGGTACCATTTATTTGCCTCTGTTGTAGATCCTGCTTTTTCCCGCTCTCCTTATTATTGAAATCCGCTTTACAATTATTATTCTAATGTAATTCCAGGTTATCTGAACTCAGAGGCTTACGTTGGTCGGTTTCTGCCTTGAAAACTTCAAACATTTCTTTATTGTATTTATTTAACTGATAAATTTGTATTGAGTGATGATTAAGCCTTACTAACAAAGGAAGCTTTTCTTCTCATTTATCTATCTATATATCAATGAGTATCTCTCTCTCTCTCTCTCTCTCTCTCTCTCTCTCTCTCTCTCTCTCTCTCTCTCTCTCTCTCTCTCTCTCTCTCTCTCTCTATCTATTTATCTACCTATCTATCTATCTATCGGAGTGGTCAGCGCGGCCTTCGCCACCTTTCCGGAAATGCATTAGACAACTGGCCACACTTTCTATTACACAACAAAATACTTTATCATAGGTCCGCAGAGTTTACTTTGCTATGAGCTCTTAAGTTCAACTGGAATGTGTTCTTTCCTGAATTGCCAACAAGTCTGAAGGTTTTCGGTATGTAATTACCTTTTCCTGAAATATTCAATCCCTTTGTTTGCTATTAAAAGAAGTATTTTCAATGTAGCGATAAGAATTTGCTGTGCAATGTTTTCCCGTCAAGAATGTAAAAATGTGCGCAACACCTGTCAGTTTCCAGCGTCTGTTTAGTCTTTCGGTGTCGACGCAATGTTGCTTGTGCTTGCAATTAACCTACATGAATACTGCACCGGCAAACCACGTGATGGTTAAAAATTTATTTCTAATAAAGATGAAAGTTAAGAGAAAAGACAGTATATTTTATATTCATTAGTCATGCAATGTTGAGTAAGTTATCATGAATAAAGAAGTTCTGCACTACGGACATTTATCGTTCCTATGGCAACCTCTCCATTCACAAAGACGTCGCCGCCGCTCCCGCCGCGGCTGCACGCAGGCGCCCCGCTTGCCGCCCACCGCTCATTGATCGGTCACGTTCATTCATGCCACGGCCAGGTACGCGCCGCCGCCGGTCCAACCAGGTCACCTTTAGCGTAGCCTTCCTTCAGTTGGTCTCTCTCTCTCTCTCTCTCTCTCTCTCTCTCTCTCTCTCTCTCTCTCTCTCTCTCTCTCTCTCTCTCTCTCTCTCTCTCTCTCTCTCTCTCTCTCTCTCTCTCTCTCTCTCTCTCTCTCTCTCTCTCTCTCTCTCTCTCTCTCTCTCTCTCTCTCTCTCTCTCTCTCTCTCTCTCTCTCTCTCTCCCCAACTGCAGCATTATCATTATCTGTACCAGGTTTTGCAGTGTCTTTCTGTTCATTTTTACAAAATATTTTCATAACTCCTTTCCCTCCCTCCCCGCATATCAAAAGTATATTGCATTAATTGCTTTGCTCTGTTACCTTTACTGCACTCGGTTTGATTTTAGAGCACAACGAATTATGTACAAAGGATCATTCTTTATGGCTATATAACAAAATGTTCATATTTCGTGCGGCAGGAATACATCAGTATACATGTGTATTGGGACCGCCTTTCAGTGTTGTTTTGTCTTTTTCTCTCAAACGATACAAAGGATTTTTAAAAATCCCACCAATTGGTCTCACAAAACAAAAGCAAAGTGTGTGAACTAAAAAAAAAAAATGGAGGAAAAGAGAGAGAGAGAGAGAGAGAGAGAGAGAGAGAGAGAGAGAGAGAGAGAGAGAGAGAGAGAGAGAGAGAGAGAGAGAGAGAGAGAGAGAGAGATGGCTAGTTAGATATACGTCAGGTGAATGTACGAGTATTTCTCCCTTAAATGATTAATGTAAGGATCTTGTGCATACATAATTGCACTCCAGCACAGTCTTGCGGCGTTGCTCTGTGAAGACGTCAGGGTAATTAATGCGGAATTGTTATTAGCGTTTTTTCTCTCTCATGGAAACTGTGCAGCAGCGATGAAGACCACTTAGCTTAGTGGGATTCTCAAGGGCTTGTAATTACCCTGACCTGACCTGAAACTCTGAATGTGGTTTAGTGGTTATTGCTATTATTATTATTATTATTATTATTATTATTATTATTATTATTATTATTATTGTTATTATTGTTATCATTATCATTATTATTTTTGTTTTTATTATTATTATTATTATTATTATTATTATTATTATTATTGTTGTTGTTGCTGTTGTTGATGTTGTTGTTGTTGTTGTTGTTGTTTTTGTTGTTGTTGTTGTTGTTGGTGGTGGTGGTGGTGGTGGTGTTCTTCTTCTTCTTATTTTTTATTATTATTATTATTATTATTATTATTATTATTATTATTATTATTATTATTATTATTATTATTATTATTATTATTATTATCATTATTATTATTATTATTATTATTATTATTATTATTATTATTATTATTATTATTATTATTATTATTATTATTACCATTAGTGCTACTATTACTAATACAAATGTGTGTTTTATGTGTGTGTGTGTGTGTGTGTTGGAGAGAGAGAGAGAGAGAGAGAGAGAGAGAGAGAGAGAGAGAGAGAGAGAGAGAGAGAGAGAGAGAGAGAGAGAGAGAGAGAGAGAGAGAGACCTGGTATTGCGGTGGATTAAAAAAACGACTCATACTTAAGAAAAACACACAAAACAGCGAATGAAGGGAAAGGAAGGATACTCACAGTTCACCTTCAGGATGGTCTGGCCGGCCACGGGGATGCTAGTGGCGAGATTGGAAGCTTCACACGTGATCTTCTCTCCGTTGTCCGACGCGTTCACCTCCACCATGACCCGCGCCCAGGTTACGCCACCCTCGGTCTCCACACTCAGCCCTTCCAATTTCTCAGTGCCTTTGTACATCCTGCCGAGGGATAAATCAATCACGTGAGCTGGTGTTTCAGTCGAGCCGCGGTCAATAGTCAATGCGCCTCATCATGGAAACAAGAGACGGCGGGGTTAGAGTTTGCCAATTTTCCTTGAGGTATTTTCAGATGTCATTATAAAGCAAACAGTAGCCCAGTGATAGAGGAAAAATGCTGTGTAAGGTAATGCCCAGAACCTCAGCGTGGTAGGTGAGAGAGTTCCCTGAAATATGACTGAAAACACGGGAAAGAAAAATCCTGGCCGCTATCTGTTTAAAGAGTTAAGTTTTTTTTTTTTTTTTAGTGTATATTATCCCTTTGGCTGCTATTCGGTATATCTTTCCATAATTACTAATCACTCTGAGACATCTTTACTTATTTTACAGCCACCTCTAGTCTTTAAACTCTTTAGAAATTGCAAAATCTATTTTTTTCATTCCCTTCTTTCATGTAGATATTTATAAAATTTCATGTATTACTTCTGGTGCTGTTAGTTATCCTGTATCGCAGTGAAGTTTGTTCCTCTTGTTCCTCTAAATCCCCCTTACATATGCACTACTGGCAGTGAAAATTTTGTTCAATATCTATTTCAAGGTTTAATTCTTCCCCTCGGTTAGTATATGTTAAAGATTTTACACGTGTTGCCCAATATTTCCCGTACATTTACATTACTGGTCGTGCAATGTTTCTCACTCCATTTAATAACGCCACATCGGGTTATTACAATGCTGGCCTGTTATTCCAGCAAATTTCCCTAAACTTTAATTATACCGTGAAATAAAACGAAATGGAGTGTTAGTGGAGGTAGTAAAAAAAGTTATGTTTGTGGTTACGGTAAATCGGTAAATACCATCATTATTTCGCTCGCATACAACATTTTATCGCTCATTAACTTCACTGATAAAACTCTTCACATATGTATAATTCTAGTTAAACACCAAATATTTATAAAAGGAATTAAAAAAAAGTGGTATTTCCGAGTAAACACACCCAGTTACAGTTCTTGAAGTCTCATGTCAAAGAGAAAAACTCCGTTCTTTAATTTCACTGATGAAATCCTTGACATGTATAATTCTACTTAAACAACAAATCTTTATAAAACGAATACAAAAATAGGGGATATTGTCGAGAGTTAGTTTTTAATGTCTCGAGGAGAGAGAGAGAGAGAGAGAGAGAGAGAGAGAGAGAGAGAGAGAGAGAGAGAGAGAGAGAGAGAGAGAGAGAGAGAGAGAGAGAGAGAGAGAGAATTTTTATTTACTTAAAGAAGCTTTGTTAACTCTCTTTTCAGCAAATCTCGAGTCACACGCTTGGTCGGCACTCAATACCCACACTCCCTTGGCCAGGCTCAGTACTTACGTCAGCTCCGGTGCTGGGTTGCCGCCGGTAGAGGAGCACACGAAGGCCACCTCATCCCCGCTCATCACCTTGCCGTTCCC
The DNA here is from genome assembly GCF_035594125.1 of Scylla paramamosain. Taxonomy (NCBI): domain Eukaryota; kingdom Metazoa; phylum Arthropoda; class Malacostraca; order Decapoda; family Portunidae; genus Scylla; species Scylla paramamosain. The sequence goes on from NC_087152.1 coordinate 16,622,950, forward strand.
CTCCACCTCCACCTGGGGCTCCCCGGGGCTCTCTGCAGGGGAATGAAAGAACATGCTCATCACCAATGCATTTTTTTCTCTTTTTCAAATGGAGGACAATGCGATGTGTGTGTGTGTGTGTGTGTGTGTGTGTGTGTGTGTGTGTGTGTGTGGTGGGGGAGGATGGGGAGTGAGGATACATAAGCTATATGTTCATTAACGTTATGTGTTCTATATGATGGGAATTAATAAACTGACCTGGCATTTGCAATAATTAGCATATTTCCCATGTAGGAAAAAACAGTAATTTTTCATGTTAGTCATAATATAATTTCCCATTCCTAGATTTTGTGTATGAAAGATACAAACATTTCCTGACATTTGCATCAGATGATTGCATCCACTGACGGTTAGACAAATGAATGTCGGTGCTACACACAGGACAGCGCTTGATTAACCGTTATTCCCGGGAGTGATGTTGTGTGAGCGTGTGGAACGTTAGATACGCACGTGTCAGCAACGCTAGTCCTTGCTTTCAGAGTGGGTAATGATGACGTAGCGTACACTCTGACAATAAATCAGTCAACTATTCGTGCACTCTGCTTGTTCCTCCATCAGTCAATCACAGAACAGACGAGGTCTGGTCGCTGGTTGCTGCTATAATGAGAATTCAGAACACGGCAAGCTTGGTACAGCAGATTAGCGGAAGAAACGTTTCTTAACCTCACCACAGTATTGCCAGATGATAACTGATTGCAGGACTGAAACTGGGTCGTGTAATTATCGAAGTGACATTTTCGTCCCTTCAAAATGGGTGAATTTTTTTATTACGATGTTACGAAATGGAATAATTATTACCGAAAAAGAATAATGTGAAGGCAAAATAGAAATCAGCTGGAACACGTGGAAATAAAGGGGTTTAATTTCGGAATAATTTCTTCATTGACGTTAGGTGAGACACTGACTAAGTAACTGACCGAGTTTTGGCCCTGTAACAACGAGATATTTACGAAAGAGAATAATGTGAAGGCAAAATAGAAATCGGATGCAACACGTGAGAGAGAGAAAGAAGCTCAATAATTTGTATGTTTTTTTATTTTTTTTTTTATCAGCATTATGTGAGGCACTGGCAAAATACTCATAATTGACTGAGTTTTTTGGGTCGGAACAGCGAGATAATAAAGAGAATAATGTGAAGGTAAAATAGGAATCGAATGCAATCCGTGAAAAGAAAGAGTTTAATAATTTTTACGCATTCTTTTTTCAATAGCGTCAAGTGAGCCATTGACTAAATTCCGAAAACTGACCGAGTTCTGGCACAGGAACAACGAGATAGTAATGTTAAGGCGAAATAAATTGGATGAAACTCATGATAGAAAAAAAAAAGAAAAAGAAAAGAAAAGCATTTAATAATTTGTACCTATTTTTCATTAGTTTTAAGTGAGGCATTAATTAATCACTCGTAACTGACCGAAATCTGGAACCGAAACAGCGAAGACAAACTAGAAAATCGGCTGCAGCACGTAAAAAAACAAACAAACAAAAAATATAATTTGAATATTTTTTTTCATTACCGTTAAGTAAGGCATTGAGTAAACACCCGTAATTGACCGAGTTCTGGCGCTGCAACATCGAGGTCCTACGCCGCAGCGCTGAGTGAGACAGGCACGAATCGAGGGTCTATTGAATACAAAAGGCGCGGGTGAGCGGAGGTTCGTCACCGGATATTGACATGAAGGCTACCTGTTCCTGACCGAGCCTCCCTTCCCATTTCCGGGTGACTCGTCCGCGTGTCAATCTACCTTCCCTTTCCTCTCATTAGCAGACGCTCGTTTTTTTATGAAGTGATATGTGCAGCGCGGTCTTCCGGAGAAGAAGAAAAAAGTAATTAAATGAAAAAAAAAGATAATTAAATATGCACATTCTTTTCAATTTCAATTCTAATGTATATACAGCTGTTATTACTGTTACTATTACTGCTGCTGCTGCTACTGCTACTGCTGCTGTATGTGTAAGTAGTAGTAGTAATAGTAGTAGTAGTAGTAGTAGTAGTAGTAGTAGTAGTAGTAGTA
>NC_087152.1:16630000-16645000 GCF_035594125.1 Scylla paramamosain
GAGGCGGCGGCACGGTGTACGTACAAATTGCGCATGGGCTGTACTCAGCTGACCGCCCTGACCGTCTGCCTGCTTCACAGCTCACTGGATGGGCCAGAGATAGAGCGGAGAATCATAACCTCAGCTTTACGACGCGTCGCCCAATCATTCTAGTCACCAGGATTATTTGGCTCAGCGTTCCGTGCCTTATGAATGGTTCGAAGTTTGATGTTTGTAGAGATAGAGAAATTGCAGTGACTTGCATTTGAAGTGTAGGCAAGAAAAGATATATATGTTCACTTACGGTAATTGCTTTTTACTTAATATTGTTGCAAAAGTGCACATAAATTGAATATTAGAGAGTTAGGCAGGCAGTCATACAGATAGGCGAGCCACCATAGATGGACAGCCGGACAGGTAAAATGGCAGAAGTTCAGCGAAAAGTTTTTTTTTTTTTTTTTTTTTACGGGAGTGGTTCCTGGTACAAGTATCTGGAAGTGACAGTGTATTCGAGACTCGAACAACAATGCTAGTAGAGTCTAGACACATGCTACGCAGTTGAAGAGTTACATAACAGTACTGGAGGCGCAGGTGGTGGCGGCGCAGATAGGAGTCACCTTCAGATAGGTAGATATGTATCCACTGTAAATCAATGTTTAGTCCTGCTGACTCAATGCGTTGTTCTAAGTCACTTGACGCTCTACAAACAAGCGTTCTAATAGTGGCTTGCGAACACAACTGTCACTTCAACTGACTGTACACCTGCTAGTATATATGTAAAAGAGGTAGGAGGGAGAGCACAGACGTCAAAACCACAAATAGAAAAAAGGAAGGGAACGTACCGTGAACAATCCAGGTGATGGAGGCTGGAGGACTTGCGGGAGCCGTGATGCAGGTGACGGTAAACTCCTCCCCCACAGACACAGCGGCGGGACCTCGCACCTCCACATGAGTGGGAGGGTCTGAGGAAACACCAACGTAAATCGGCTTTAACGTCAATGGGTAGAGAAGTTCCTTCTCACCCTCAACATACGTGACAGCTACTGATGTTCCCCATGCAGCATTTTGTAATGTCCGTAGAGTCACCTTTTAAAAGCCAAATTTGTGTATTGACGGACATGAGTACTTGATGTTTGCCTAGATAAGTGATGTGCCCGTGGTGCAGACAACATAAAGCACCAGACTACACCACATCACCCCGCCACATCATATCACACTCCCACTCATATCACAACCTTCCACCTTTTTTTGGTTACGAGGCACCTTGCACTCTCAGTTAGGGAAGCTTGGAGCAGAAAATACCCACAAAATCTACAAGGTCAAAGTAGATGGAAGAGACTTTAAAAGTTACAACACAAAGGCAAATGATTTTACGAGAGGAATGTTGATATTTTGTAACTTGTGTGTAGGTCAAATTTCCGTCTGACATACAGGACTTAATATTTCCGGCCGAGGGAATGAGTTTCCTGAACAGTGGTCTTGTCTGCATGCCTCTCTACACACACACACACACACACATACACACACGCACACACACACACACACACACACACACACACACACACACACACACACACACACAGACCTTTAACGTAGCTAGCGTGCATAGACAGGATGGAATACAAAGTTTAGTGACTCACAGTGCACGGTGAGAGTGACGTTGGTGGTGTAGGGGTGCGTCAACAAGTCGCTATTCACTCGGCATTCATAAACAGCTCCGTCCTCCTCGCGGGTTGCCGTCACTTGCTGGCTGACAAACACTCCACCGGACGCCTTGAGCTGCCTGGCGGGGTGGGCGCTCGTCACCAGGCCATTCCTCCTGCCTCGGCTGTTGGTCTTGGCTGCGGCTGCGGCGGCCTCCTGGTTGAGGGGGCGTCCATGGCGGTACCACATGACGCGAGGGGAAGGGTTGCCGCCCAGTACGTGGCATACAAGAATGCGGCTTTCTCCGGCCCTTAGAACCTGGCCTGTCCTGTACTCACTGATCACGGGGCGGCCTGGTGGGTCTGTGGGTACAAGGAACAAGAGCAAGACATGAAAACAAGGAGAAAAAGAGAAGTAAAACATGAGACTACCTGACTGTTAAATCTGACATCACATGCAAGTATTATAATAAAAACAAAGGAAGGACTCACGGAACACGGCGAGTCTAATGGCGGCGACGAGAGGTGGCTGGGAGTACACGATGGCGGGATGAATAGCGCGGCAGGAATACTGGTGGCCATCATCACCGGATTCCGCCCTCAACACAAGGAAACTTCGCACGCTGACCATCTTAGTGTTCGTGGTCTCCTCAATCATCTCGTAGTGGTGGCCTGGGGGGAAGAACAAGTGTGAAGGGAGGGAAAAGGCGAAGCGGTGATGGGGTTTAGCGGTAACTAGAGCAGGGAAGGAAATAAAGGAGATACAACAATCATAATGTCAATCATGTATATCGGTTAAAGAATAACACACACACACACACACTCTCTCTCTCTCTCTCTCTCTCTCTCTCTCTCTCTCTCTCTCTCTCTCTCTCTCTCTCTCTCTCTCTCTCTCAATCTCAGAACACCATCGCTCGCCGTGTCTGTCAAGGGAAGGTTTGGCAATGGTTCTGTGAGCAGTTCCAGGCGAGCATGTCTCCCATGAAACGCAGAGGAAACCAAATTCTGATACTGCAATGTTAGATTGATTTCGTAAACATCCGAACAGAAAGCCACTGTATTTATAGAAAGTTGGAAGGGATGTGAATTAAAATGTTAAGATTCGAATCTCTGCCTGTCACTCAGGGCTCTTCGTGTCGCCCAGACAACCTCGATTGCATTGCTCATGTCGCTGACTGTTACATATATTCGTCCGATAAAATGTGAAAGAAATGGACATCACTAAGGAGTTTCATTTTATTATCAAGGAACAGGAATAGGTTTTACGTTATGAGTTTGGAGAGAAAAAAAGGAGGTGGAGGAGGAGGAGGAGGAGGAGGTGGAGGAGGGGGAAGAGGAGGAGGAGGAGGAGGGGAAATGGAGGAGGAAGAAGCACAAGAATAAGATGAGAGTTTTTACGTTGTAAGTTTGAAGAGAAAGGGAAGAGGAAAAGGATAATTAAGAAAAGAAGAAGAAGAAGAAGAAGAAGAAGAAGAAGAAGAAAAAGAAGAACAAGAAAAAGAAGAACAAGAAGAACAAGAACAAGAACAAGAAGAACAAGAACAAGAAGAACGAGAGCAAAAGCAAAGAAACACTTCATTATTCAGAGTTATTTTATAAGTGCATAAAGTATTCACGAACATAGTTTCATATATATACGTCCTAAGTGAGTGGACGCGTTTGTAGTGAAGTTCAGGCGCTTTTCAGATTCCGCGACGAAAAAAAATAGAAGGGAAAAATCTTGAGGTGCGCGACAAATTCTTCCGTGTTGGTGCATGTTATTCATAGTGGCGATGTCAGGGCGCTGGCTGGTGCTGGCGAGGGAAAGTTAGCTAAAGGGAAAAAAATAGGTGTATTTTCAGATTCTCAGACTACACATTGGGTTATTTTTACTCCCCCTTCTGCTACATAAAAGTTTTAAAGCACCAGTTGGGGAGATAACGAAGGAAAGATATAAAGTCTGATATGTTGACCATAACGGGTGAAATTTTTTTACTTTTTCTGACGCTGCAGTTATTCTTGAGCTCATTTCTCATGCTCCCAGCCACGTGGACACTGATACAGACACAGACACTGACACACACACACACACACACACGCACACACACACACACACACACACACACACACACACACACACGCACACACACACACACACACACACACACACACACACACACACACACACACACACACACACACACACACACACACACACACACACGTGACTTTCAAAATTTCCATCCCAAGAACTGAAAACCATCCTCTCTGTAACCTCTCGTTCTTAATTTTGTTTCATAGTCTGAAAAATTTTGAAACGTAGTGTCATTTTTATGATAAATTAGCTCACAGGAATGGGATGAATTTTGCCTAATGTCTTGTGTATATTCGAGGTTAATAAGTGTTCATTTTCTATAGATTCATGCGTGGTCTGAAGCTGCCAGTGTAGGAGGTGAGGGTGTAGGCAGCGCGGGGAGTGTGGGAGTTCCGGACGTAGGTTTTTGTTGGTGCAGCTGACAGGCGCGATAAGTCTGCAAAAACAATTCCTGACAGGTGCAGTCTAACTGTTATTCAAGTAATGGAAGAGAACAGTCGCTGCTAATCAGACGCTGGGTGGCTGCGGAGGAAAACGCACTGCAAGGACTCTTGTTATATTTTATTGAAACTGAAAGCTCGTTGTTTTCCCCTTCGAACTTCCTCTGGTGAGAAAAGGAAGTGTCAGGACTGAGGAAGTGCTGCCGCAAAAAAATATTTCATATAATCGATGGAAAAATATTGGCTTTATATCTCATTATTATTATTATTATCATTATTATTATTATTATTATTATTATTATTATTATTATTATTGTTATCATTATTATTGCTATTATTATTATTATTATTGTTATTATTATTATTATTATTATTATTATTATTATTATTATTATTATTATTATTATTATTTTCATCGTCATTATCATCATCATCATCATCATCATCATGATTGTTATTATTATTACTACTATTATTATTCCCCGCGTTAGGATGGAGGGATACTGCCATCGTATTCCCTGCGTGTCATTAAAGGCAATGAAAAGGGAAGGAGCGAGGGAACTGAGAACCCTCCTCGTCTGTATTCTTATTCCAGCAACTGGAACTACGCTACCTCCATGAAAGGGATGTCTGTTGGTGTTGTTGTTGTTGTTGTTGTTGTTGTTGTTGTTGTTTTTGTTGTTGTTGTTGTTGTTGTTTTTGTTGTTGTTGTTGTTGATGCTGATGCTGTGTTATTATTATAACTATTGTAATTTAACTTCCGGATCACTTATGCGTTAAAATCTGCAAATCTCTGATGGCATGGCAGGCAGCGACACTCACCTCGCAGCAGCGCTCACTGAGGCAACACGTAAACACGCTCGCTCTTTCAAGTCGCGGAAAGTGAGAAAATGACATGAAAAGTTCCCTCTTGTAGATTTTTCCCTCACACTTTACTTGCCTCTTGACTTCCTTGGCGACGCGCTTTCGGAAGGACCATCACACTCTCCTCAATTTCGGTCAGTTTACGTGAAGGGAGAGAGCAATTAACCACATTTTTTGTTTCTTCTAAATATTTTTTTTTTTGTGTCGTTGCCCTTTGTCTTCCATTATAACTCATTTAAGAAAAAAAAAAAAACGATGCGCAGAAGTGGTTTCCTGTTTTTCATTGTACATTCGATAACTTTAGTTCAATGGCATTCACAGTGGGCATTTTTTATTTTATTAGATTTTTGTTGCCCTTGGCCAGTATCCTTCCTACATAAAAAAAAAAAAAGTCAGAGCTCAAAAATGAGTATTTATTTTTCCGGTATGCATTCACCTCCTTCTCTTCCGCCTTATTAGAGGCATTCAGGGTATTATGAAAGAGGTAAGAAAGAAGCGCGTGAAAAGTTAGTGAGCAGAAGACTGGCAAGGGTGAACCGGATATTGGCATCGTCTCGCTGCTTCAGTGGAGAGGAAATAAGGTTCTTTCCTTACGATAGAGCAGCGGAACAAGAAGACGGAAGTGTAGCAAAGGTGATATAAGTGATGTTTTACAGAATATGGCGAGAAAAATCAAACGTGTTTAATATGGACGTGGATTTCTGTTAGTTAGGATTATTTGTTTAACTAGCACGATTATAGGTCTCATCCTACAGTAATTTGGTGAAAATTATTGAGGTTTCCCAAGAATGTTTTCACTGTTCTAATAGTGTTCTAATGATGGTTCAACAAAGGCTTTGCATCATTAACAGGGAAAAATACCAATGAGAACCCGACTAATCATCTCCGTGGTATTTGAAATTAGTTCTTGCAAGGAAACACAGCATTATCAATAAGGGATTTGATTTATAGCCGAAGGAAGTGCAACAAATACAGCATTAGTGATTCATACATACGTAGTCTGTGATAGCCAACGGTACTGTGTTATTTGCTGACTACATAAGCTTGTGTTTAATTGGAGCGATAGTAGAGGTATTTTGGTTCGCGACTCTAATCTTTTAAATAATTTTGACAGTGAAAAATGCGTTGCAAATATGACTTGATTATCAATGTAGAGTGGTCTTTCTATTTATTCAGTCGCTAAGTACACATATGTATAATGGAAAAAGCCATGTATCAAAACAAAGCAAAAAAGGTTGAAACTCACATCCTTGCATACACACATCCCAGCTCGCCGACACCCCCCACCCCCACACACAATAATTACCTAACTTTTAGTTAATGTAATTAGGTAATGTGGGTAATATAATAATTGCTGCACTTTTATTTCACCATGACCTCTATTCCAATTACGCAGCTGATTATTATTATTATTATTATTATTATTATTATTATTATTATTATTATTATTATTGTTATTATTATTGTTATCATCACCACCATCATCATCATTACAACCTCGAATCCCGTAGACGTATAAGTAAAGGAAACACTTACTGGGGTCGATTCTTAGGGAATTTCTGTACCAGGCGACTGTCGGGGCGGGCTTGGCGTCCATCAGCAGGCACTCTAGCTTGAGTTTGGTGCCCTGAGTCACCTCCACCATGGCCCCGTCACCCCAGCCCACCATGACGATCTTGCGCGGAGGAACTGTGGGCGGGAAGAGGAAAGGAAAAGTGAGTGAGTGTTTACCAGTTTTACAGGAGTTAGAAGAGTTCTGTTTGTGAACAGTAAGAATGAACAAATTAGTTTAGAAAGTCTTGTTGCTGGTCAGCACATAGCATAACAAGCCTTCCCTTTCCCTCGCTTGATTTAATAAGAAAATGGCGGAGGGAAGCGCTCGAGAGGGCGAGGAAGGGAGAAACAGGTGAACATGAATTCATTAAAATAAAAGTGAGGAAAGGAGTGAGGGATTGATAGACTGAAGGAGAGCAGGAGAGAGAGAGCAGAGATGAGGGAGGATGAGGGAGGGTGAGGGAGGCTTCAGGCGGTTGTCATGACGACTGGGAGGACAGGAAGTGGGGCACATGTGTAGCTTTAACAGTGATTCTTTTGCATTTGTGTTGTTCTTCATCAGGTAAACTATTGCTAGCTCTGGTCTGACTATCCAGTGTCGTCGTCCTCGTCTGTTTGTGTATTATTCTTCCCTACTCGCCAACACATTTCATACTGTACCTACTAGACGCCTCGCTCTGGATATCGCTATTTTCCTCTTTAAAGAAGCAAACTTGTGTACTGCGCATGTGTAAAGGTCACTGCACTGTATTGTCATCATTGTTATAATTTTTTTCTAATACAGAATAATGCAGGTCACCGCTACTTTTCCCTTACATAGCATCAGGGACAATAAGAGCTCTTTTTTATTAAAACAAATTTGACCATCAATGCAACTGCGTACGTCCTGATGGAGGGAGGGAGCTGCTGCCGCCAAAGCCGCCACTACCACCACCATTATTACTTCATTATTCAGTTTTTATTGCTGCGGTGAATTTCGGCATGTCAACTTGATATCAGACAAAGCAGGAAACAATGGTTATTAGGTGTCCATTAAAGTTCAATAAGGGAGAAGCTTGGTGAGTGAGGCCGTAGAAAACACAAATGATGAGGAGAGTGCACGGAAAAACATCAGAGGTCGCCTGATGCTGTGTTGATACGGATCCCAGCGGGATTCCCTCGAACCCTTCAGACCGCCAGCGATGACGTAAAGAAGGCGAGGCGTGTGTTAGGCTGTTGCTCAGTTCCGTGTCCGCGTCTGCTAATCCTCTGAGTCTCTTATCGCGGGCTGAATGGCCCACTCTGATGACTACGAAACCGAGGCTTGTCTCTATATAGTCAACCAGATATTTGTCGACTGACTAACCAAACAATAAAGCAAAGGCATCCTTGGTAGGCTTTTCATCACCTACCCAGCGCAGAGTCAGAATTGTGCTGTCGTATTGTCAGAAGCGAGTGAGTGTGAAGGCACATGGCACGAGGCGGGGCGTACGAGTACAGTCAAGGTCAATATTCACGTTTATTCTGTTCACTTCTGTTTAGTGATCCTTTGGATAACGTTGAAAAATATAAACACGAATGATCGGAATCATGCAGGCTTATCCTTAAGATTGGAGATCACCCAGCGCTTTGATATATTCATAGAAATCATACGAGTCTCAAACGTTAAATTTAAGCTAAAGTCTTTCCCTTTGAAGGAAACAATGTGTATTACTGTGAAGAGTTTTGCTGGATTGGCTGACAAGCGACGGACAATCAATACAAGATAGGACTGGAGAAGGTTTGGAGAGGCTTTTATTATGGAGTGGAAAGAACGTTAGAGAAGATTGCAGAATGCTTGGGAAGGCGTTTTTCTTGGACTGGAATAGATGGACAGCGAAAAGAGTCGATAGAGAGAATTGGGGAAGGGTTAGGGAGGTTTTTAACATGCAATTGAATCATAGATGATAATAACGTTAACAGATATTGCCACAGCCGCTTACTTACCCATAACAGAGACGTTGGCACCAGACCAGATAGCCTCGTTGGTCGCTGTCGGTCCAACCTGGCACTCGTACTCGCCCTCATCCTCAAGAGTAGCGCCGCGGATCACAAGGTGGTGCTCGCCGATGGTCTCGTTGCCCACGTACTGATAGCGAGGGTACCCAGGCACGGTGCGGTTGAAGCCTGTCCGGGTGAGAAGTCATAAATGGTTACTATCCTGTCGTCGGTTGTGCTGCTGGAGAGTGTGTGGGGGTGAACATCAATACAAGTCTTTCCTTTGAACTCTAAGCTCCTTTCTCGTAACCTTTTTTTTTCATCCCCAAGCTCTGTCAGATTTTATCCATATTATTTTATCTGGAGAATTCTGTCTTTCCAACAATGTACAGAATCAAGGTTTAAGTTACTGAAGTATATTTCACACATTTCTCACTATCTCTCTGCCCTTGGTAACCTGAAGACAGTAAACGTCATGCCCTCATTGCATTGTCTCTGTATCCCCCCCTCCCTTCCTTTCAACTGTTTACCAGACACTTGAAGAGCGATGGAAGAAAGAGATTTGATGGCTTCTGTGGTAGCGCTCGGTGAAAGCAAAGGAAGAAGAAGAAAAGTGAAAAAGAGGAGAAGAGAGAGACAACCAGAAATTTGATGTTGCAATGATGGGAAGCCCCAGGTCACTTCTGCCTGGCAACTAGACTATAACTTTTCAAAGACACCCTTCTTGTAAGAGCCTGGGGCTATTGCCCACTACGTATAGTGAAGAACAAGAAAAAAAAAAAAACATTAAAACACCAAATAAACATAATTATTAAAATTTTAGTCAGCCAGATATATTTTTCGTTCAGAGAAGTGATGGCTTCTGCTGACGGGAATTTGCGGTATACGACATTGGTGGTCTAAGGGCAGGTCCACTACTTGGTGACAAATGACAGGAGTGCTGCTAGAAGCATGTCTTATTCTTCCATCACATTTTGTCATTATTATTTTTATAGGTTGTAAGTTGTCTAATTATCCATAATTCATATTTCTTAATGTAATATCCTCTTTAGATTTCACCTTCCTCATTCTATGGACATTGATCATTATTCTTTATTACTTGATTCTCGTATTCATTTGATACACCACTGTAGTCAGTTTGGTGTGAAATGTTTTGACCACATGGTAGCCGATGGCAACTTTTTATGTAGTTGTTAAAAAGCGCCAGACAATATCCGTCACACTCATGTTTTTTAAATATATAGTTTTATTGTAGGGTTAGCATTTCAGAGTTGATGAAAAAAAAGTAAGAAGATGTATCTTTGTGCATAAACAAGAATTCTGTAAGAACGAGTACTAAATATTCATGTGCTGGCTCTGAGTAGTGCTGCTGGAGGTCTTCAGTGCATGATGGAACACACATCTAGTACATATTGCACATGCGCTGGTGCCCGAAACACTTACGCAACACGTCAGCTACCAAATGTCACTTTTTTTTTTTTTTTTTTAATTCTTGTCATATGATTTTATTGAAGGCCAAAACTTTGCTTCATGTTATAAAACAAGGAGTGAGTAAACATTTCTGCGAGAACAGTGAGAAGATATTCTTTTCCTAACACTAAATCGTGCTTGTGGAATTCCCCGTAGTCAAGTAAAAGGCCGTTAATTTTTTAGGGCCACGCATGCGCAGAAAGACAAATTTCAGTGCACGCAACACTGCACTCAACACTGGTATATCCTACTAAGTTTGTGGACACACACACACACACACACAGAGAGAGAGAGAGAGAGAGAGAGAGAGAGAGAGAGAGAGAGAGAGAGAGAGAGAGAGAGAGAGAGAGAGAGAGAGACTTTTACTTGTTGGCGGAAAGATTGATTATACCTCCTAAAGTATTAGCAGTGACAAAGGAGAAACATAGCCGGTTTACATTTATATAGAAAAAGTGTGGGACGGTTTTGAGGCCTCCATGTTTTAGTAAGGGCACGCTTGTGACTGTGAATGTGACCAGCAACGTGAATGCATGCGTGTGTACGCCTAGTCTGGTGTACTATCCTTTACTGGGAATGTCAGCCTGGGTGAAAGAGGAGATAAAAATGAAGCCAGGAATAGAGGAGCAGCAGTCCGTCATGACCTCTATCAAAGTCAGTGGTTGACATACAGTTGCTATTCATAGCCTGCATGATTCACGTCTTAGCTGCAATCAAACTATTTGATCTTGTAACCTGCGGATCTAATCATACATACGAGTTAGCTGATTGGACTAGGGCACTAATGAAACGCTCACCAGCATCTCGGTCACGTGCTGGCAGCGCTGGCTGATGAAAAGTTCACTTCTTTTGTGCTGGCATCGTCATTAAGATTTGTTTGTAATGAATCGCCGTTGGGAGTGTTTTCTTTCGTTCCCGAGGACTGTTGCTTCAGGATGATTAAGTGACCGTAGTAATGTAAATGTACTGTAGTATTCTTTGATTGCCACCACACTTCCAACTTATTCAGAATGTGTGTGTGTGTGTGTGTGTGTGTGTGTGTGTTCTGGACTTCAGTGGGATGCTATGGATAGTTACATCCAATGGTGTCAGGGAATCTGGCTCATTTCTGCTCAGCACGGGTCCTCTTTGCCTGCTAATGAGCCTCAATTAGCTCCTTTGCTGCCTAAAATTAGCGTGTTCGTCAGTGTGTGTGTGTGTGTGTGTGTGTGTGTGTGTGTGTGTGTGTGTGTGAGACAGAAATCTTTCCAAGGGCTTTCCGCTCCCATACATAGGAAGCACACACACACACACACACACTCATATATATATATATATATATATATATATATATATATATATATATATATATATATATATATATATATATATATATATATATATATATATATATATATATATATATATATAATTTCACTACTTGTATAAGTAAGTAAAACATCAATAATAAGAATAATCAACAAAGGCAGAAGAACTAATAAGTCTCCACACGTTATCTCCGCGTCCCCATGCATTCATAATTCTCGTCCCCGGCGTGGCTCAGTGACTTTATCAGAGAAGCCGCGTTCCAATGATGACGCAATAAAACGTCTTAGCGAATCAGCTCAGGGGATTTGAAATTTTTCGTCCTAAGCTACTGTGTTTCTCGCATGATAAGAAGTGCATTCTTTTATTCAGGAGCCAGCGTTGGTTATTTGAGGAACACCCGCAGATTCCCTATGATGCTAAGAGAGAGAGAGAGAGAGAGAGAGAGAGAGAGAGAGAGAGAGAGAGAGAGAGAGAGAGAGAGAGAGAGAGAGAGAGAGAGAGAGAGAGCTTTCTTAGGTTTTTGTATAAAATGTCTACACACACACACACACACACACACACACACACACACACACAAACGCGCGCGCGCGACTCCAAAAAAAATAAAGAAAAGGACAAGGATGATTCTCTCTCTCCCTCCCTCTTTCCCTCTCTCTCTCTCTCTCTCTCTCTCTCTCTCTCTCTCTCTCTCTCTCTCTCTCTCTCTCTCTCTCTCTCTCTCTCTCTCATATAACTACTGACAAGACTTCAGGAAAGGACTAAGAGACATATATACAAAATTGTCAAGTGCTTCTAATTAAGTGCATTAATTAAGTTTGTGTGAGTTACGTCTGCCTTACTTCAGATGTCGCAAGAAATTTTCTCTCAAAGTTTTAATATTTCGTAAGTTTCAGAAATGAATTTATTTTCTGATTTTTCCTTGAAACAGCAGAAGACGCAGGGTTCAGGTGACGGGCTTCACGTGAAGTGTTGTGATGTGAGGCTGCCATAGTGAAGAGGAGGAGAAGAGGACGCGGCGGGCTCGGACGGTGAGGAGGATGAGTAGGGGGAGGAAGAGGCGAAGGACGAAGAAAAGGTGGAAGAGAAGAAGCAGGAAGAGGAGAAGGAAAGAATAAGGAGATGGTATTTTCCGAAACCCTGATAACTAAAGCTTTGATAAAATAATGGATTTTACTTAGAAAGGAACGAAATCCAAGTACTGATTTAACACTTAACACTGGCAACCTTAAACCTCTATTTTGTTCTAAGTTGTGTAGGTGTCAGAGAAAGTTTTCTGAGCCTCATCATGTTACCTCGGTGTGAAATTGAAACCCTCTTGCAAACTATTGTTAAAGGAAAGTTAAGTATTCTTTAGATGGAAAAGTTATTCTGGCTGTTTTATTTTTTTACATTTTGAATGAAATGCATAAGCCCCCCAAAAAAACTTGAGATAAATAAGCATTCGTGAAAAATGTTGCAAAATGCTGTTTCCCTTGGTAGGAGTATAAAAAGATGAATAAAAGTTTTTTTCTTTTTTTAGTGTATGGAGAATAAAATACAAATAATGACTTCTGACGCAGATATTCAAAGGAAATCTTTAGATTTACAGAGGCTTATCTCTTTCTTTCATTTTCATTGCAGCTGGACGCAAGCAATTCCTAAGCATTTTTCAGAGAATGTAAAAAAAAAAAAAAAAAATGGACCAGCTTTTCTTGTGGCAGTAAAGCTAAAAAAAAAAAAAAAGAAAAAAAAAAACACGGCGAACTCTGAAATAGATGAGCCCCATTACTCGACCTGAACTCCCGGTAAAACCAGGAGGAAAGAAACAGAAAGAGTGAATGGTAGAGATCGTCATGATAAGAGTCTTGAGGAGGAAGCTAACTCAGGTGGACTCAGGAAATTGAAAGGGCACGAGAGGAGTATAATGAAATACAAGGAAAGGACAAAAGGACAGAAGGATGATGATGAGGAGCAGAGCAAGACGAGGTAGAGTGAATGAGAAAAAAAAAATATTCCATTGTTTAGCACTTATGAAATGTGGCACCGAGAGATGACATGTGTTTTTACTTTGTGTCAGTCTGGCGTGGATGTTTGTCTATCTTCACGTGTTTCTTCCTGTTGGCCAACGTGGGACCCCATTGGGACCCCATTCCCAAACACTTTTGCGTTTTACTTCGAATTTTAAGAGGCTTTAGTTATTGGGGTTTTCAAGACTATTTTCATGGGTCTAGTGATAATTTAATGAGAATTCTGCACTAACAAAGTAAAAACCACTATCTCAGTAGGCTTTCAAATCAATCCTCATGAAAGCCAAAAAAACATTTAGAGAACATTGGCCAAGATTGTTAGGTTGTAGTAATGCATAAGCTGTGTGAATGTTTGCCTTCATGACGAAATGACCGAGTGCCGCAATGAAGACTCCATTGTGATTCTAATGTGTCGAAACTCTAGTGTGTTTCAATTTACTGATAAAAATACTATAGTTAATTGCTTTTATACTCGCATTTCAGAACTGCAAGGTAATGTTCATACTAGATGTTTTTAATGAAGTGTGTGTGTGTGTGTGTGTGTGTGTGTGTGTGTGTGTGTGTGTGTGTGTGCTGACCTATCGGAAAATATCAGTCAGATAATTTCACCATATCACTTTAACCCTATCTTTGCGTTTCCATTTCACACAGTTCTCACATTTTAGTCCAGTAATAACGTTTAATTATTCTTGCTTACTGTCAATGATCATCTCTTCTTTCCTACAGGTTGGTGGCCACAGGTGGACACCCTCTTGCTATCAGGGAAGGATGGTGTTGTGCTAATTTGCTCCAGGGTCAAAATTTACGCCCCTGCGCATATGCATTATAGTGAGACGAGAGCATTAAAACATCTTCCAGGTATTTTGTATATTTAATGCATTGTCAACTTCTGTTTAGAGTTATATTGACAAATTACTTGTACTATTGCTATGTTGTCTGTGGAATACTGTGTGTCAGGATGGGAATGCAGCAAGTAAGCAAGAGTAATGACAAGTGACAGACCACCAAAACTTACTCTATGCGTGAGTGTTAAAGACCTCCCACCGTGTTTTATACTGACAGATTTTACGTTTTATCAACATTTGTACCAAATATGTTATCTTCACTCACTCATTACTCGTGTTTACTTGCTCCATTTCTATCCTACCATATTCTACAGACAATAAAGTAATATCAATATGTCAATAAATCTAAATACTGATGTTTATAATACGTAAAGTATAATATATGAATATAGCACACAGTACATGAATTTTTCAAAGGCTCACGGAAGGGAGCATGAGCTTAACCATGGGAACCACTTAAATATATGAATGTAAAACATATTAGGACTTTTTACACACGCACATGGAACAAGTTTTGCCGCTCTGTTATCACTCATTACTCTTGTTTTCTTGTTCCATTTCTCTCCCAATATATTCCATAGACAAGACAGCAATACTAATTTCCCAGTATAACTCCATACAATGTTGATTACCGTCAAAATTGTTCCCGGGAGCAATTTTGATTTGGCACGACAGACGGACTGTGTGACATGTGAGAGCGGTAACAACAAGATTTTCGTTCTTTTCTGCTGCAGGTTGTTAACCGTTGCAGAATTTTCCTTCCTAGTTCCGGTAACGTTTTTGCAGCAGTAACTTTCTAATCTTGTCTATTCATTTCTGTTTTGTTTGCTTCTTGTTCAGGATGGTTTATCGCGTCTGTGTGTT
>NC_087152.1:16650000-16670000 GCF_035594125.1 Scylla paramamosain
ACTCATTCAATCAATATGTCTGGTGAAGTAACACACACACACACACAGCGTAGTGCAGTGGTCAGCACGCTGGGGTCACAACCGAGAAGGCCCGGGTTCCAGTCTCGGCAACGGCGAGGCAAATCGGCGAGCCTCTTAATGTGTAGCCCCTATTCACCTGGCAGAAAGTAGGTACGAGATGTAACCCGAGGGAATGTGACCTCGCTGTCCCGGTGTGTGGTGCGTAAGTGGTCACTATGTGCTCTGAGCTCTTTCCGTATGGTAACGGCTGGCTGAGTGACCAGCCGACGACCGTAGGTGAATCACACACTCACAGACACACATACACACCATTTCCTACGTTTCTCTGGCCCTCTTAGTGCTGCAGAGAAACAATTCCTGTAAAGTCGAAGCAGCACAAGTGGCTGATTGTTCACCGAATAGAGAGAATTACTGTCAATGATGAAAAGTCAATGATGAAAAGTGGTTTGATTAGGATGAGTGGACGGGTAAAATAAACACACCGAAAAGATTGAACTAAGCGTCTTTCAGTAACAAGTGTTGTGAAGTACTTTTTCTAATGTTATGAAAGACCAGCACCAAAGTATTTTTCTACGTATCGAGGAGAGTAAGCAAAGACACAAAAATGAGAGAAACATCCAGTTCTCCTTGCCACTCCCAAATTGTCAAAGAAAGAGGGTAAAATTCAGCAATAGAAAAAATAACTTGAAGATATAATGGTAGCAAAAGGCGTTTCAGATCAGGATTGGAAAAACCCGGATTTTTTAAAACCTAACTCACTGTTTTTTTTTTTAGGTTTTATTTATTTATTTATTTTTTCAAATTTTATCTATGTTTTTGTTTATTCATCATATTTACATGTAAATCAATTTAAAAAAAGCAATTAAAAATAATCTATAGTGAAATAAATTCTGAAGGGCTTTTTTTTTCATGTAGGATGGGCACCAGCCAAGAGCAACAAAAATATAATAAAACAAAAGGCCCACTGAGGGGACGGTCCCCGAACAGAGTCGAAAGCGGTAGTCAGAAATTACAGGATAAGTGTCTTGAAACCTCGCTATTGAAAGAGTTCAAGTCATAGAAAGCTAGAAATACAAAAGCAGGCAGGGAGTTCCAGAGATTATCCGAGAGGTTTATTAGAGAGGTGACAGAATAGAGGCGAGAGAAAGAAGAAAGTCCTGTGCAGCCAGGCTGCGGGAGAAGAGGAGGCGTGCAATTATTAAGATCAGAAGAGCAGTTGGCATCAAAATAGCGGTAGAAAGATAGCAAGATATGCAACATTACGGCGAAGAGAGAGGCTGAAGACAGTCAGTTAGGGGATAGGCGTTGATAAGACGAAAAGCTTTTGATTCCAAAAGAGCGGTATGAGTGGAACCCTTTCATACATGTGAAGCATACTCCGTACATGGACGGATAAGGCCCCAGGACAGAGTTAGCAGCTGCGGGGGTGAGAGAAAATGGCGGAGACGACTCAGAACTCCTAACTTCATAAAAGCTGTTTTAGCTAGAGATGAGATGTGAAGTTTCCAGTTTAGCTTATAAGGAAAGGACAGACCGAGAATATTTAGTGTAGAAGGGGGGGGGGGGCAGCTGAGGGTCATTGAAGAAAAGGGAATAGTTGTCTGGAAGGTTGTGTCGAGTTGATGGATGGAGAAATTGAGTTTTGAGGCATTGAACAGTATTAAGTTTGCTCTGCCCCAATCAGAAATTTTAGAGAGTTCTGAAGTCAGGCGTTCTTTGATTTCCCCGCATAACTGTTTAC
Organism: Scylla paramamosain; assembly: GCF_035594125.1. Classification (NCBI taxonomy): domain Eukaryota; kingdom Metazoa; phylum Arthropoda; class Malacostraca; order Decapoda; family Portunidae; genus Scylla; species Scylla paramamosain. The sequence continues at coordinate 16,651,763 of NC_087152.1, forward strand.
TTCCTGAAGGATTGGACGTCTACGAGAAGAAGTGGGAAAATGCAGGGTAGTTTCATCAGCTCCCCCCTATCTCCACCCTTTGACTACTTGATGCTACCCATTAAAATCCTTCGCAGTGATGTTTTCCATGCCCTCGCTAGCTTAAACTCTCGGAAGGCTTATGGACCTGATGGGGTCCCTCCTATTGTTCTCCGAAACTACGCCTCCGTGCTTGCGCCTTGCCTACTCATACTCTCCCAGCTCTGTCTATCAACATCTACCTGTCCTTCTTGCTAAAGTTTGCCTAAATTCAGCCTGCTCCTAAAAAGGGTACCATTGTATTCCCTCAAACTACCGTGTTTTATTTCCTGTCTCTCTAAAGTTTTGAATCCATCTTCAACAGGAAGATTCTTAAACATCTATCACTTCACAACCTTCTATCTGGGTTCCGTCAAGGCCGCTCTACTGGTGATCGTTTAGTTTTTCTTACTGAGCCTTGGTCATCCTCTTTTAGGGATTTTGGTGAAACCTTTGACATTGTCTCGGACATATCAAAAGCTTTTAATAAAGTCTGGCACAAAGCTTTGATTTCCTACTGTTTCTACTCTTCTTTCTGAAACTTTATCTCGAGTTTCCTTTCTGACCGTTCTATTGCTGCTATGGTAGACGGTCACTGTTCTCCTAAATCTATTGACAGTGGTGTTGCTCAGGGTTCTGTCCTGTCACTTACTTTCTTCCTATTATTCATCAATGATCATCTAAACCAAACGTTTTGTCCTATCCACTCCTGCAAGCCCTGAATCATCCAAAGTAGAGTTTTCAGCAAAGGTTTGGGCGAATAGTTCAACTTTAGAAATAGGTGAGATGGCAGTGGTGCCATCAGGTTGAAATAAAGGAGGGAAAGATGAAGAAGTAAAGTTATTGGAGATGTTTTTGGCTAGGTGCCAGAAGTCACGAGGGGAGTTAAATCTTGAAAGATTTTGACACTTTCTATTAATGAAGAACAGACACTTGTTTAGCTCATGTTGATACAGGTTGATTCGGTTGGATAAAGTGTGTGTTAACTTGTACTATAAGTACAGGAAATGAACGGGTCAGGCTTCACTACTTGTACATTTTTTATGTATATATACATATAAAGATCTGATTTATCAATGTGATATAGAAATAAATTTTAATATAGAAAAAAAGCACGCTTTTTTGGGGTGGGGCTGATTTTTTTTTTTTCCTTGATGTCAGTCTTGTTTCATATGGATGAAAGGACGACCAAAACTAAATTGAGTATTATTTATAGTCTCTAGTAATTAATGTTGAAATGGATGAACGGTGCAAAGACTAGGTGGGAAGCCAGTGTCATCTTCTCAAGGACAGTTTCTAGGAAAAGGCGAGTGTAGGATACATTTCTCCCTCACGACCCTTTCCTCTTTGAACATTTTCCTCCTGACTTGTGTGCTGTCAAATACCAAAGGATAAAATGTCCACTGAGGAAAATGTTTAGAGCGGAATCTGTCCAGTGCGAGCCTATCAAGTTGAAAATATATCAGTAAAAGAAAAATGTGTAGGAATTCATGTTATTGTTCCTCTCAAATATAACCCTCGCGACTTTCTTGCTCAATTTTTTGATAGCAACTCCAGAAATAAATTTAACTTTAACGATTATTAATTCACTTAAACGTACAGTCATTTCTTCATATACACATTTTCGAGAATAAAGTTTTCATTCTATATAAAATGTTTCATTAAAGACTAATTAATACTTAACATTGATCTGTAAAAACTTACATTTATCTTATATTTATTAAAATTTTCAGTGAATTTATCACATATGATCTCCAATAGGGAAGGTGTGCTTTAATATTCACCAGGGAATGTAAGGACAGTGCACGTAGCCTTCATCAGTATGGACACAAAGGCAGATAGACGAGACTGAGGTGGTTTGGCCTTGCAGAAATAGATGAGGAATACGTGAGGAGGATGCTGGAGGATCCCCTAGGCAGGAAAAGAGGAAGACCAAAGAGAAGGCAGATAGGTGGGACTGAAGTGGTTTGGCCTTGCAGAGATAGACGAGGAGTACATTAGGAGGAGGGTAGCTGGAGATGGACACACCAGGCAGGAGGAAGAGGAGACTAAAGAGAAAGTTCGTAGATACATTGAAGGAAGGCATGCAAATGAGTGTAACAGGAGACGCAGAAGACAGAGCGGATGGATTTAGGTGATCTCCACTCTGGCTAGCAGGGAAAGGAGGAAGTGTTGGGGTTGGATGTAATGTTTACATAACAATGCCAGAAAATAGCTTCTACCATATCTCATTAACCAAAGGCTCAAACGCTGCTTCCTTATTGCAAGTGCTACAAAATATCCACGTTTTATGTTGTACCGGAATAACAAAACTTTCATTTAAATAAGCATAGCTGTATTGCTTTGCAATGTACAACTGCACTACAACTGTTTAAATTTGATCTGTGTTGCAGGAGGTACGAGTATATGTTATAGTGTTTTCTTATTTACCAGTGACAGACATCTACACAGGAAATGAATACTCGAAATAGAATCCTTATTTCCTTTTCTTCTTATTTCTGTAATTCAAATAATAAAACAGATACAGAGCGTGATCTTTGGCTGCTAATGGCACACTCATTTTCATGTAACTCCGCTAGCTTCTTTATTTCTACAACGGGGAGATATTCATATTTGACGAAGAAAGCTTGGCTGCAATTGCCAGAGTGGAAAGGGAGACCCGCAGATGAAAGGTTGTCACTCGGTCTCCCTGGGAAGTGCACCAGTTTGTTAAGGTTAGAGGAGGAAGGAAACGGAATGAGACTAACGATTATTACGAGTACGTGGGAGGCAGGAAGAACATGAGAGTTTTTCAGTGGCTGTGTAGATCGTCTTGTTTTTTTTTCTTCTTCTTTTTACCATTAGTGTATTGTCTGTTCTTTTTCTTCTTCTCGTTCTTGTCTTCGTGTTTTGTTTGTTGTGTTGTTGTTTTTGTTACTATTATTGTTGGTGCTGGTGCTGATGCTGGTGCTGGTTTCTGGTGGTGGTAGTGGTGTTGTTGTTGTTGTTGTTGTTGTTGTTGTTGTTGTTGTTGTTGTTGTTGTTATTGTTAATGATGTGTTATTATTATTGTTGTTATCAGCATAATCATCATTATCATCATTACAATTATCACCGTATCGAAGCAACAAGATAACCAAAAGAAAACAAAAGAGCTGGAATGAAACAAAGGGCTCAAAAATGTCCCCTTTCCCGTGATATTGGAGGCGAGGTGAGCGACCTTGGCATTCTACGCACATGAAATCAAAACGAAACACAATATATGAATTCGTATGTATAAGTTTCATGCGGGAGGTGGCGATTATCTGTATCACTCATCACGTCAGCTTTAGTAGTGAGGCGCTGGTAAGCCGCCGCCCCCGCCACACCTGACCTTAACCGCCGGCAAGCATTGACATTTCTCGTCCAGCTGTACTGCGCACACCGCCCTCGAGTTCAGAATATGTCTTCAGGGTGAAGGGGGGAGTAGTAATATTGCAGTACAAGTAGGTCCGATGAGCAACACTTGTGCTATGAGTTCATAATTCCTTCGGTTGTTTTCCAGCATAACGCCTCGCTAGGCACGTGAAGTTCATATTTTTTTTCTTTACTCTTTTACGTGTTGAGATCAGCAAAGTATTACAAAATATGTGGAATAAAATCTTTAATTTAGTTGACGCAATATATATATATATAAAAAAAAAGCTTGAAAAATGCGCGAACAGATTTATTTCGAAGTTAAGTCATTGCTGCTGAATGATGATCAGTTGATACGTGTGATCATTTCAATAGTTTTGAGGAATTAGAAATATTGGAACTATTTTTATTTGTGGAGGGAAACTGGTGGGGGAATAAAGATAAGAATAGAGGAAAAGAAAAAAAAAAATGAAACATGGATTGCAGAAGCTCAGAAGTTACGCGAATTTTGAAAGGCTGCACTATAAATATATTCCTAAAGAGAGAAAAAAGGTATGTAAAAAAAAAAAAAGATAAATAAATAAGAAAAAAATAATGAATAAATTATTGCTTTTACTCGCTTGCACAAACATGTAATTGTGACATAAACTTTCAAAAGGCAGTATTTTCATGGCCAATGTAAAGAAAGGGCGAAGTGATAAAATAAGACATTATGACGTACATGTAATATGTGAGGACAGAAAGAGAGAGAGAGAGAGAGAGAGAGAGAGAGAGAGAGAGAGAGAGAGAGAGAGAGAGAGAGAGAGAGAGAGAGAGAGAGAGAGAGAGAGAGAGAATATTAAAAATATGTGTAGAAGTTAAAAGGGATGTGATTTAGAAAATGTAGCTTTCTATATATTTAATTTGTAATGTTTACAAACACGCATTCACACGCCATTCCATACACACACTTACACACGCACTAATTAATATGTTTCAATATATTGTCATAATTATTCTTGTTTTTGGTGTTATATTACTGATAATAATAATAATATTATAATTATCATTATTATTGCTTTTATTATCATCATTAATAATAATAATAATAATAATAATAATAATAATAATAATAATAATAATAATAATAATAATAATAATAATAATAATAATAATGATAATAGTAATAATAATAATGATAATAATAATAATAATAATAATAATAATAACATTATTATTATTACTATTATTATCATTATTATTGTTATTATTGTTATTATTATCATTATTATTATTATTATTATTATTTTTATTATTATTATTATTATTATTACTATTATTATTATTATTATTATTATTATTATTATTATTATCATTATCTTTATTTTTATTATTTTAGTTAGTTCTTCATGTCACATATTTACTACCTTCAAAACTTCAAGTAAATCAGGAAGCTAAGACTGTTTAGGATTCAGTGACATTTTGCCATCACTTCATTAGCTCCTCGCTAATAGGACCAAAGTTCATTAACTTTGATTAAGACCTCCACAACGGAACAATTTTTTTCTCATTACTACTTACACATTTTTAGACTTCATTTAAAAAAAAATTTTTTTTTAGCTGCATTCTCTTAAACCTTTCTCTGCTATTTGTCACGTCTTTTCTTTATTGCTAACCGCTCTGAGACATCTTTTCTTGTTTTTCATCCACATCCAAACATTGTACTGGCCAGAAATTGCAAAAAATCTATTCTTTTGTGTTTCCTTCGCTCTTATAAGTGCTTATAAAGATTTCATACATTGCTTTTAGTGCTGTGAATTGTTGCATACCGCAATGAAAGTGCTTAAGTAATGCCGTAGCTTAGAAAGGACAAAACCTGCCTACTATTTTCTTTTTTTTCCTGTGACCATATATGCATTTTTTTTACAATGCTCTGCGTTTCAACAAAAGAGAACCATAGCAATAGAAGGGATAATTTGCGTCCATAAACTTTAACTTTTCGTTCAGGATTTTCATTGTTCAATATCTATACGAGTATGCTCCCTAGACACAGTGAACCATAGCAGTATATGGAATAATTCACATCTATATCCTTCGTTCAGGGTTCCGCAATGGCCAGTGTGTTTATGTTCCCTCGACACTGCCATGGTAATTAGAGGAAGCGCAGCGCCAAAGGAATACTATTATATAAGGCTTATCACTATTTCTTCCATCACATGCTTGATTCCCAGCGGTGCCTCGAGGGCCGTGTGGGTTGTTGTGCGAGAATTTTCTTCCCCGCTTCTCTTTAATGATAGAGTTATGAAATGTGTCCCGCATTACCCCGGAAGGCAAGATTAACAGCAGAGGATTGATTAAATTCTTCCTTCGGCTTTCTCTTTTATCAGAATATATTTTGGCACGTGTAATTTTTCTCTCGTGATATTTTATCATTAACTGGAGGAAGGAAATGAAAACATTATTCCTGTTTCCGCTTCCGCGTCTAATAGATAATGGTAGCTGCTGCTACTATTACTCACTACTGCTACTACTACTACTACTACTACTACTACTACTACTGCTACTACTACTACTACTGCTACTACTACTACTACTACTACTACTACTACTACTACTACTACTACTACTACTACTACTACTACTACTATTACTACTACCACTACTATTTTTATCATAGCAGCAACAACAACCACAACAACAGCATCAACAACAACAATAACAACAGGGGCAGGAAAATCATTATAAACGCTCGAGCACAATACATACAACTTTAAACAATAATAATAATAATAATAATAATAACAATAGAAGAAGGAACAGAATATTGTTCAAGGTAGAGGCTTAAGGCTGTCTTGGTTATGTTCGAGCCTGGGTTTAATGAGCTTAGAGAAAGAGGGAGAGCGCGAGAGAGTGGGAGGTAAATGTCCTTGAACTCACTCCTCTCTCTCTCTCTCTCTCTCTCTCTCTCTCTCTCTCTCTCTCTCTCTCTCTCTCTCTCTCTCTCTCTCACGACAAATAACACCATAAATAACTACTAATGGCTACTTTCCTTCTCCTGGCCTTTAGTGATGCATAGTAATTAGTCTAAGTCAATGATAATGACCACTGATTGCTCTCCATTATATCAGGAAGTACGATTTTTCCTGTTTCTGTTGTCCATGCAAAATCTCCTTGACTAATAACCGGTATGTGAGTATGTGAACAGAAATGTAAATATGTAAGTAAGAGCCTCTGCAGAATCATTAGCTACCTTATTTATCTCCATTACCCATAAGAAAGTTTGTTTGTTTTTACTTTGTCGTCCATGCAAAACCTCCTTGACTAATACCGCGGTGTCAGTAATACGGAGAACATGATAATTAACAGGAGAAGCCTTTGCATTTACCATTCCACATGTGTTCCTTTATATTACAGTAGCTTATCACAATTTCCCAAGGGACAATAGGTCTGCTGGTATTTGTTCTTTCATTATGTTCCTTTATCACTGTCTATGAGAGTTCGTATGGTGATACGTACACATGGAAATATCTTTCACTTTCTCTTTTCACTTTCCTCTTCAGTTTCTCCATATTGTATTCTCTTATAGTTTGAGGCTTGCCAAGTCTTCATCAATAGAAACTATTGTGAATACGACGTTTTTAACACTTGATATCCATAAGGCATCAGTGATTGGAGAGAGAGAGAGAGAGAGAGAGAGAGAGAGAGAGAGAGAGAGAGAGAGAGAGAGAGAGAGAGAGAGAGAGAGAGAGAGAGAGAGAGAGAGAGAGAGAGAGAGAGAGAGAGAGAGAGAGAGAGAGAGAGAGACGTGGGTACAATATAAACAAAACCGCAAATGTAAAGGTTCGCTAATATTTTTTACTTCACCATTTTTCTGACCTTCACTTGTGAAAGGAAATCATTATTCATGGAGAACACAGCCCCAGTATTAAAGAGTTGGGTCTCCCCTGCGTTCTCATTATACGTTTGTTTGCCGCCATGACAACTGAACAAATTTTCACGTCCTGTTTAGCCAATATGTGTTTCCTTTCCTCTTGGAACTAAATATTCACTTTATTCGTAAATCCATGACTTATGCTTTTAAAAATTGTAAGACTGAGGGCCGCATTCTCTAGAGTTTTGGCATCTTGGCTACTTTTACCACTTTGATTGCTGTGGTTTCTCTTTTATCACAATATAATACTCTGGTGCAAGCTTAGAATATAGTCTTCATAGGCGCCACTGATAACAAAAACAGTGATGAATTTATTTAGTTGAACATCTGCAGTTTTATTCTTTTCTCCTTAAATCGTTTACGGTCATTTCAAGAAAATTAACAAGTGTCATATTGTCATTGGCAGTTAAGGCGTTAACAATAATTCTAGTTCGATATTCTACGTAACAAAGATTCTATATTATCAATGGGACATGGCATACATGGGAACTCGACTAATTATCTCCGTGACCTTTGGAAGCAGTCCTAATTAGAGAAAGAATTTTTTATTAAAGAAAATGTGTTTAATTAGCATCATTATAAGTTTGAATCACACATAAAGGAATGGAGAGAATATTGTATTCGGGAACGGACGAGAGTTGCTGAGATCTTGATAGCAATTAATAGTAAAACGTGGGTTAGATATATCATGCACCGATCAGTTTGCCTTCCTTTTGGATTCTCCTAAATACTTTATCTTGGGTGTTTACTGTAGACTGTCTTTCTGACCCTTCTTTGTCAAGAATTTAAGGTTTCCCAAAGTTTAAAGTTAATAAGATTGTTTTACCTGCGTCTATGTTTAATTTTGAGCAGTTATAATATATGATGAACACAAGGCTTTCGCTCTCTCCTGGCCGCACTTACTTGGGTTTTTACTATAGGCTATCTATTTGATCCTTATCTGTTAAGAGTGTAAGATTTTCCAAGATTTAAAGTATATTATATCTGCTATTACGTTCCTTTCATTTTGGGCAGTTACTATATATGGCGACCCCAATGCTTCATGGGTATGGTCAAGTTTATTTTAGGCAAGGTTGTTTGATCTCTTTCATTTTGATGAGTATTGGGAGCCATGTGACTTTTGATGTTCACTGTTCGTTGCAATCAGTCAATCACTCAGTTTTTGTGACAACTGTCCTTTTGAATTTGATAACTCCATACCGTACAACGGCTATAAATCATAACAATTGATTTTTTTTCTCTCTCTTTCTCTCTAACCATTTATTCCCTTGCTAGTTGTGCACATTTTACTAAGGTAAGCGTTTATCCGCACCGTCAGTCCTTCATTTCCTTCACTCGCCACCTCAGGTATGTGAGAGAATCAAGGCGTGACTGCCGGGGAGAAAGTCTGTCATTGCACGAGTATATATCAAAACTGGTGTTCGGTGATGGACGGTGCGCACGTGTTACCGGGAGGAATTACAGGTTACGTATCAGCCAGCAACTATATTATACAAGCAAATGTTGGTGTAACTGTTTATTGCGACTATTCCGAAAAAGATAGGATGATGTATTTACGTTCACTGGTCATTCCAATCACCCAAGGCTGATGTGCCTTACATAATAATGAGACATACGCTATTGAGTGAGGTCATCGGTAGTGAGTTTTAAGGAACACGAAGGAAAGGACAAACACCAGTAGATGTGTTGGTGATGACGAGGCTGTAGGTGATAATTTGCGCTATTTAATGTACTCATAATAAATGTCGGATGAGAAAGAGCAAGGCCAGCGTGATGTGTGACGTAATGTGTAGCAAGAAACATCTCGAGGTTTTATGTAATTCTGTTCTTGCGTGTTGTTTTGTATGAGTTATTGTTCCGTCTGTCAATCTTATCTCTCTTTATTCATTGGTTCGTCGATAGCGTTGACTGGAAGAATCACTGGTTTTATTTGTTTTTCGTATCTATTGATATGAATGCCATTTTTGTTTCAAATTCGAGTTTTTTCGTGTTCATTGTCAATATCTATCAAGGCTATTCGTATATCGCGATTCAAGTTGGAACATGACTAAAGTTACGAAATGATGTCTTTTTTATAAACATGGTAGTTCAACCTCCGGTACACAGTATTCGTAAAGACATCACAAAAATATTTGAAGCTCGTCTCCCTACCTCCTCTCTCTCTCTCTCTCTGGTCTCAATCCATTGTTTAAGAAAAAAAAAAAAAAGAAAAGAAAAAAAACACCAATGCCATTCTTAAAGCTTTCTTAAATATATAGAATGGACATTTATATGGAACAGCATTAAGAATAAACAAGTAAGTGTTGTTTGGTGTGAGGAAAACAAACTACATGGCGAATTACCGCCATCCTCATCATCTGGCGGGACGCTGCGTGACTCTTCCTCGTCGTATGTTTACAAACACGACGCACTCACTATGTAGCTGCGAGCTCGTTAACAACTTGTTTTGCCTGCAGAATGTATATGTACTTGTTGTGTGCGTTGTATTTCTTTCACATGTTGATCCTCATCATTATGAATGCCCCGTTACCTGCACCACGCAGGAAAACGGTTTGATGTTTGGCTAGAAAAGCAGCGTGTAGAGCTTTGCGGGTCTCCCTACAGTGGTCCCAGAGGTGGGAGGGAGGATGAATGAAAGGTGGCTCACACGTGAAGACTTCTTTACACCTCTGCCGCCCTACCTCCCAAGGTGTTTGTATTGCTGCCCCATAAACACATGTGAGAGCTTAGGGGCTGTATAAACACCGCGCACTTTGGACAAATGTGTTACCAGTGCACAGACACAGACTTATGTACATCCAGATTGTTACTTATACACACACACACACACACACACACACACACACACACACACACCTTTTCAGTCGAGGTGAAACAAGAGCATGTAAGATTCAGATTATTAAGTAAACATTTATGTTCTTTCTCTTCTACTCAAAATCTATAAAGAAAAGCCATCTTTACGAGTCTTGACTAATGCTGCTGTAATCCGTCCGTCAAGGCTCTTTAGCGAGCGAGAGATTTGCTTACGGAGAGCGCTAAACAATACACATCAGGAAGTGAACGCCGTTACGAGTGCAATACTTTCCATCATCACCTGTATAAAATCAAGTGACATCAAATCCTCTCCTTCCTGACCTTTAACTCCTTCGTAATCACTTGTATATATCACTTCATCTCATCTCTCAGCTCTCCTCCTTGTCAGTCAATAGTTTCCAAATGAGTGTTTGTCTCCCGGCTACACTGCTTCCGCATAACCTTATTACAAGCGGTGTCCTCTCCGTGATTATGTAAACATGTTTTGAGACAGCAAAGGTGAATCTCGAAATTTGAGGTCAAAATATTTGATGCGAGAATTAATATCAGCACTAGACAGCTAATCGCTGTCTAGTGCTACTCATTAATTATTTCAATCACTTTTGCGGCATGACGTGTTTCAACGGGATTGGAAAGATTTCAACATTATGTTAAATTATAGTTGTGATTTTGTGTTAAGTCTGCTGATTATTGTTATTACTTTTGTGTTGAAAAAATGTTTGATTCAGCAATGTTCGTGTTCACAATCGACACCAATAAAAAGGGCTGATCTGTAATGTACAAACCTGCTTCAGTTCGTGAATAGAGTTGGGTTTTAGTACTTGAAAAAATTATTGGGCATCAAATCACGAGAAAATTAGAACGTATTCAGTTTAAAATTTTGTCGCTTAGAGTACACAAGGATGCTCCTGTACTCCCAAATCTTTATCTTTAGCCGAGGTGGAAGGATGTCCCAAGACAGAGTTGGATTCTTGGGAAGAGGAGCTCCTTGAAAGACTCCTGTAAACACAATGATGTAAATGGAAACAACACTAGCATACAAGCAAAGACCTGCCTGGTGCTTGTTCATATCCAAAATCATGAATAACAAATAAAAAAAGAAAAAGAAAAAAAGAAATCTCACAGTCACGGCGTGTAATGAAATTTAATACACGTCAGTCTGGCTCCTTGACTAATTAAATTAGTTCTTCATCTGTGCCATTGTGTTGTGATGTGAAATGAGGGGCGAGATTATATTAATTTTTGCTTGGTTTGGTTACACAACAGGCCAGCATTCAAAGAAGGTGCACATTACAATGCAGGTTACGCTTCATTTCGTGGCATTTGCCATCAGCGGTTCAGACAACAAAGCTTTTGGTATTGAACAGTCAGTCAGTAATTATCGTTTTTCTTCACTATCACCTATTAGTTTTTAAGCAATAGTATTATCCATCTTAGGAATGAATAATTATGTCTATAAATACAATTTCTGAGTAAGACTTGAATAAGTATCTTAAAGTAATAGTTCCGTGACACCTTCATGTCGCTGCGCAGTTTTAATTGCAACCTAATTAATCTTCATTTCTTTTTGTATACCGTGCCTCGTGCGTGCAAGATGGTGCATGAATCGCTTGAGTCAAAGGGAAAGCTTGGTGGAGGTCTGAGTGATCAAAGGTTTTGTCTTGTCTCATTAGCAAGTAATAATTAGTTGTGTCTTCAGAAAGACGCGCATTGATGCCAGCGGAGGGGGGAGGGCTGCCGGGTGGGGCTGGCTGGAGGCACACGGATGTAAGTCTCTGAGTGTCATAGCATATCTTTTTTTACCTTCATGATCAAACGGAAGGAACACTGCAATAATGACCTTTGGTAATACGACGCGTAAATGACATTCATACATATATAGAAGAGATATGTTTCATAATGACGTAATATATCACGTGGACGTCAGCGTTTAATTTAATTAAGTGTGCAATTTTTATGGTATGAATAGCTGTGTTTTAGTATGCGCCGCTATACATATACGTTACTTGTGATGTTTTCTTCTTATTAGTTATTACGTGCATATATATATATATATATATATATATATATATATATATATATATATATATATATATATATATATATATATATATATATATATATATATATATATATATATATATATATATATATATATATATATATATATATATATATATATATATATATATATATATATATATATAAAACTTATTTATTTATTTTTTTTTTAAGTGCACTCTTTTTGTTTAAGTTGATAAAATTTACTTCTCTCCTCAGGCTCGTCACTTCCCACGACCATGAAGACATCCATGATATTTATGTGCATATGTGCATTGTGCTTATTGTCATTGCTTGAAGATGCCAACAAAGGGAATAATTTTCGCTCCCTCCCGAGAAGTTTGATTCACCCATTGTCGTGAGAGTTGCTCGAGGCTGACAGGTGTGCGTGTCTCGCTGACGCCGTTCAGACACATGGACTGGAAGCGCCTCAGGGGATCAGTGGATATATATAGATACAGGGAAAGCTTAACATTGATTGACAGCTGTCGTGATTATTTCTGCTTCAGATTTTTATGTCCTCGTATTGCACATCGGGTTTATTTGTTTACTTGTGGAGACTGTGTCCGTGTGCATTAATTCAGGTTGTGTCCGTATGTCTGTATGTCTGTCTGTCAAGTTTGAAGGTGCTTTTATTTTTCGGTATCTCCAGGTTTCTCATTCTGATTCTCACTGTCAACCATTACCTGTCTCCCTAAGGTTGCCGCTCTATCTTTCCTCTCACTTTTCTTTCTGTCAGAGCGCGCTATCTATTTAATTGTATTTCTGCCTCCTGGGAACGCCCATCAAAACGCTTTTCTTTTTTCCCCCAAAGTGTTTTTTTTTTTTTTTTATAAGCGAACAGTTTTATAGAAAACAAATGTAAATAACAGACAGACTGACCCCCACCCCCCGTCCCATCCACCAAACACACACAACGGGCTTAAGCATCAGGTGACCCATTACGATAATACGAGACTACAACACGTCTCATATCATTGTACGAACACAAACACAAAGGAGGATAATTTCCAGTTCCCTCTCCATCTTTCCCAGTGCCATTTTATGATTGATAAAGCCTATGTTGCCAGTGTTCTTCCTTTCCGGCCATGGCAAGGTTGTCCACGCTACCACAAGGAGGAAATGATAAAGACGGCAAATGAGATAATGAACAGGAATGCCAACCAAGTAAGAATTAGTAATGGTTGGGTGCGCATCACATAATATGAGACGTATTACGTGTAGCTCAAGTACGCACACACACACACACACACACACACACACACACACACACACACACACACACACACACACACACACACACACACACACACACACACACACACACACACACACACACACACACACACACACACACACACACACACACACACACACACACACACACACACACACACACACACACACACACAAACACACACACGGGATGACGTGGAATTTTTGAGCATCCAAGGGAGTTTTTAACAAGGTGGATGTATGTTAAGACAGGAGTGCCTTTTTGCTACCGGGCAACGGGAGAAATGCGACGAGGAGAGTGGAAGTGGTTAACTTGCGTGGGGGCGTGAGTGGGCGGGCTGGTGGCGCGGGCTACACTACACCAAGGGTCGAAAGGTTCAAAGGTAAAAAAGGCTGCAAGGTGGGAGTGTAAGTGTTCTAAAAGCAAAGAGAGCCCACGTGCAGGCTAAAAACTGTCTGCGGGGTTGTCCTGGCAGATAAATGTGAATAGATTGTAAATAAAAATAAATGTCGTAAGAGGTTACCATTAATGGAATATTTTGTGGGACAGTGCACAGAAGAGTAGCATGTGGCTGTCTATTGAGCTATGCTGCAGAACTTGAGCTCAGTGCACAAAGTAATACAGCAAAAAGACTCTAAATTATGCACGTTTATCAGTTATATGGAATAGATCTAAATCCACTAAGAGAATAAATCCCTTATTCTTAGTTAAGGATATTTCAGTCATAGAAATTTGGTTCAGGTCACTCAAGAATTCGCGCAGTCGCAATTGCATTAAGTGTCTTTAAAGTCGGTGTTGTGAAGACATTTTGTTCAAGGAAATTCGGCTCATATCACTTATGTTGAAAGATGTCATCCCTCAGGAACTCACGCAAAGGCATTAAGAGTCTTGAGAGTCAGTTTTATGAGGACATTTTGTTAAAAAAAATTTGGTTTCAATCACGTGCGTCGAAAGATGTCATCCTACAAGGACTCACTCGGTCGCAGAGGCATAGTGTCTTGAGAGTGGTGGGAACCTTTGAGGAATGAGACACCGGTTGAAGAAGCACAAGGAGCAAGATTACATGACTTCAATGCTCCTGGAAGATTTGATAAGAACGTTTAACTTTGGAAGTGTGAACAGGATAACAGGAAGGATGTTTCACAGTGACCTGAGCCTCTTTCCTCTTAAGGCGAGTTCACGTAAGGATAAGTGATTTGGCCACGTTTGCCATATTTTGTTCAGACGTCTAAGGCTGCCAGCATAAAATCCGCCAGCAGTGTGAGTAGTGAGCCACGTCAACCACGCACGGTCTTAACGCTGGCGATGCTTACATTCTAAACTCAATGTGTTATGTGCCTTCTCTTTTGCTCACGATACAAGGACTGTCACGTGTTGGTCTGATGGCTTCTTGCAGCTTCCCTTATTTTCTTATGTTCTTATGTTCTTACATGGTGTTGATAAAGTCAGAAGGGAATAAGACGAACATCACCACCATCTCGCAGAATGTTTCACGAGATACGGCTTTAATGAGGACGAGGAAACAGCTATGGAGGAACACATCTCACTCAGCTCATTCACTCAACAAAGATGCATTTTGACAACATTGTAAAAAGCGTTTTATATATTTAACAGCAACATGGTCATATATAAAGGTCGTTGCACAGGATCCGGAACTCAGAGGAGGGCAGCAAAATATGATTAGACGATGCGTGAAACGTTGGCGGAAAGGCTGCGAGGCGGTGTTTGGGGAAGGGGGAGAGAGAGCCTTTGTTTTGCCGAGCACAATGGAGCTAAATATAGAAACACCTTCACAATGTTTTATCCCTGCAAGCTTTTATAAATGGATTGTTTTTACAGCGTTAGACTGCTGCATGAAGGCTATAGAAAAAAAAAAAATAAGAATGCAATAATCATGAATGTATTTTTTTCAGAACTGTTATTGACATACTTGTAATAATCAAGTATTCATATGTTCGTAAATATTGTCTCCGAGCATTCTTCTGTTTATTTTGACACACTGGATTGCTTATAAATGAATCAGCCAAGTATGAGTAAGAGGTAAGTAATAGCAGAGAACAATGGGAGGAACACGAGGAGCAGCCGCTGCTTTCCACAAGTCATGCTCATAAAAATATTATTACGACTCGTCAAGTGGAGGAGAATATTGTGTTTACTGTTATGAGCTTCCTTCTCATATCTGAGTTGCATCGGTTTGTGAAAACACATTAATGCCTCCTTACGTCGGTCTAATGCGAGGAAAAATGATATTGTGTCTCCTCTTATAACCGTTACAATTAAATAACCTGCAAAGAGGCCCTTAAGGAAGTAATGAAAAATGGTCATTACAAATAGCCTCCTCAGACAGTTGGAAGTTGACGTGTATTGTGTTAACGCTGGGTGCAGCTGCTGGAGGTTTATCATAAAAAAAGAGTAATAATGAGCTGCTGTGTTCTGGGAGGTCATCAGACTTGGGTGGAAATAGAATCTTAACTACCTTTACGTATTTGTAGTGTATCGCGTTTTTAGTGTAATTAACGTTGCTAGCCATTAATAATTCTGCAAGACATAATGCAGCATATTACAGCAACTAGTGACTTTAATAGTTCATTACTTTGCGTGTGCGATCCATTTTTATCCTCCATAGGTGTTGTTCTTGAGGCAAAAACAAAATACACACATGGAGATGGTGAGATCTTATTTACCTTTCTTTTTGTTCTTGAAGAAAGAAATAATGTAGTAAAGATTCGCTAATTGGGAGGGCTAGAATTACGAGAGCGAATGCCCTAAATCTTGTTTTCCTCTTACGAAGTCTGACAACAATTAGAAGTAACACTGAGCATCCTCAAATAAACTCTGAATAAACTCACGTTCTTCTACACTTATTAGGTATAGAAATTAGCGTTTAAGGAAGGCCCATGAAAAAAAAAAAATATATCGTAGTATTTTATTTTCATTGTTTGTAATTCTTCATGAAGCATCTACCCATTTACTTCAAGTTGAGGAATATTCTAAGTCTTGAAGTTGTGGACTGGTACCTTAGTGACGCAACACGCCCTCTGCACTAAGCCTCTTAGCTCACGTAACGGACGCAGGTGTAGGAAGACGAACAAAGTCGATTCATCCTCTTACTTCTGTGCAAAGATCAGCTGGACCGTAAAGTAAACTCTTAAAATTTCGAAATTTCTTTCTTGACCGAGTCTGTTGAAACTTTGGAAACAAACCACTTTTTTTTAACGTAAATCCTTAGGCTTTTGAATGCTGAAATGATACAGTGAAGTAAATGGGTGAGAGGGAGAAATACGTATTAACCTGAGAGAAATGAAATACATGAACTGCAGGAGAGTACGGGAAACCTGCCGCTGGAGGCTTGCAGGAAAGTCATCACGACAGAGACATTTTTGAAATGCTGATGTTTCTGTATCCTTTGTCGTGCTGTGTTGTAATTAAACATTTATCGCCACACACATGTTAAAATATTTTTGCTTCATTTCATCCAACTCCAGTATGTAAAAGTCCACCCATTCCACTTCATTTCGTAAATGTTCTTTAGAATTGCTGAATGACCGTGCTCTTGGCGTGCTATTTTGGCAAGATATTTACTGATTGTAGATTCATGGAAAAATAGAAAAATGAAAATAATCGGAAAGGAAATATCACTGAAAGGGAAGCCAAGTCAGCGATGCACCTCCCATCCCTTGACCTGTCAGCTCCTCCAGTACACAAGCGCCCACTGGGCTTCATTACATGCGTATTTTCTGCCCCACGATGCAGTATTTGCTGCATCACTTGGCTGACCCTTTATCATATTATAACAGGTCATGTCACCCTATTCTTAACAATTTCATTAAGTTTCTTAAGATATAACTCAAGCAAGCATGCCTTTCTCACCAACCTATACACCTATGGAGGATCTTGCGATGATAACAATAGTGTAACCCTCTCTGCTTATACCCTTTACTGTTATTTATATTCTTACAATTTATAAATAATTAATACATTGAAATATTATTAAATTTGTGATGGATCAAGCTTAGTATTTCCTTCTCTTGGCTCACTGAACAAATTATGCGCCATTCACTGGCAGGAGGAGCGGATACCAGCGGCGGCATCTTGGAACAAGCCATAAATGCCGCCTCGCTTTGGGGCATAATGCTCGGAATTTCTTATTAAATCAATGAACCGTAAATTGGCGAAGCTTCCCCAACAACTCGAGCATCTCTGGCAGGCAGGCGGCGTGCCCCGGATGCTGGCGAGCCGCGCTGAGGCCTCGCGCTTGAATTATGACCTGCAGGCGCTTACAGGAATAGACAACGGAGAATAGAGAGGTGAAAGAGTTACGCACACACACACACACACACACACACACACACACACACACACACACACACACACACACACACACACACACACACACACACACATACACACACACACATGCAGACACACGCAGTTTCGAAGAAATGGCACAGGTGCACAATGTACAAGTGAAGTGAGTTTGATCGCTATTGCAAGCAAAGGCAAAATGGGTAGTGTGTGTGTGTGTGTGTGTGTGTGTGTGTGTGTGTGTGTGTGTGTGTGTGTGTGTGTGTGTGTGTGTGTGTGTGTGTGTGTGTGTGTGTGTGTGTGTGTGTGTGTGTGTGTGTGTGTGTGTTGTGTGCGTGTGCGTGCCTGACAAGAAAGTTGAATCTTCCCTTCACATAAAATCGATGCAGTATTGTGTATGCCGGTGTTCTGTGCTAATTGTTTTGTCCCTTGGCTTGCGTGTGGCGCGCGGTAACAAGTGTAGGCAGCATTTTACAGTT
>NC_087152.1:16677500-16680000 GCF_035594125.1 Scylla paramamosain
CCACTCTCTCTCTCTCTCTCTCTCTCTCTCTGCTGCCACTGGAATCAAAGCCAATCAAACGGGCGGGCGGACCATCCATCTCTATTAAAGCAAAGCTGCCCTTCGCATGAATGGCTTGAGTCTTTTTTCCATTTATTTCTATTCAGGAGCATAGGCAGCGGATGATTGGCATGAGGGAATGTGGGTTACAGCCAGTCAGCACATCACTCGGCTAGCATGCATACTCGGCAGCATCATTGACTTCCAGGTTCAAGTTATCACGACCGAAATGATGGAAGAGTAATATATTGTAAATGCTGAGTTAATGTACTGATTGCTATTATGTGAAGGCTTGCATTTGTATGGCTACATTGTATCCACTGTTTTACTTTTCTCTCTCCAGGTTCAAGTTATCTGGACTTTAAGAAAGGACGAATAGTATGATGTAAATGTTGAGTTATAAATGTACCGATTGTTATCATGTGAAGACTTGTGTTTGTGTGGCTCCGTTGCATTCACTGTGTTCCTTTCCTTTTTCTAAGATAACAACCAAAATCAAGCTAACGACACACTCTTCCTTTGTTTGTACAACTGTAAAACTGAGTGAAAGATGATTTCTGTGTGGGTCTGGAGAGAATGGAAAGAAGGGGGAGGGTTAGTTTCCTCCTCTTTCAAGGCTCCGTAAAAGTGATGAGATTCTAATTTTAACTTCCACGTCTGTCCTGTAATGAGGTATCAAGAAGCACAATGTTGTCAGATCGCACTGCCACCGGCGGAGGAAGAGTTCTGATTGAAAGGCATTATTGTTCTCATGTTTCTTTTTCACACAGGCTGACGTCGCAAAATACCATATATTTAGAGGTTGCTATCTCCCTCACCCAGATATGTTTATTTAAGGAGATGATAGTGCGTGGGAAGCTTGCTGGAAACGTGAGAGGGGCTATTTACAGTTCGGAAAGGGACTCAAGTGACATGAAAATTTTACAGTATCAAATACTTTTAATAATATATAAAGTGTTTTATATATGAATTATATGTTGGTGATTACTGTTTCACTGAAGCAAAGAGGCAGACCTGGCTTCATCCAAATGAATTCACTGACATGACAAAGGGAATCCTTTGCAATGTAGCACTCGCTTTTTTTCTGTTTTATGTAAGCATCGGACGTTACTTGTTACATATCATGTGTAATATTGGATAGAATTGGGCTCAAAATCCTAAGGAATCATGGGAGGGCTGATAGAGTAGGTCTAGAAAACCCATCCTTCACTGGATGAGATAAAATAATCTCGACTGTTCTCATGATTGTTATCACGTATCTGTCGACTTCTTTATTTCCCCATTATGAGGAAATGAGGACTGTGGATGATTTTTATAAGTGATATAAAGTAAAAGGGAGATTTTTCTTGATCAGCGTGATGACCAAGAACACACATGCACTAGCTGCCTTGATTTCTGCGCCTTAGAGCACTCGGCACAACCATTTAGCCTCTTTCTGGCTGTTATACTCCTCCAAGGATGCCGCTCTTCATGTATACTGTGATTGGTAAGATTCAACACTATTTTTCCACACTCAGTGCAAAGACACACTTCAGCAAGCTGGTACTGGAACTGCAGCGTGCTTCTTGTGTGTCATCACCACTACTCCGATACGAAGCGTAGCAAAATCTCCCTCCTTGTACGAACGTGATTCCGCCGTGTAACGTTGGCTAGGCGGCTGCCTTCCCAACACACGTGCTGCCGGTCGGCGCGGGAATTTTGAACGGCACACATGGCTTGGAGCTCCTCGCACCAGACAGGAGACTGCATAACATCGTAGTCTTTCGAGGCAATGGAATGAAAGTTAAGTTGTACCGTAATGCTAAACTGCTAAGTGGCAAGAACGTATTTTACACAGGATTAGAATAGCCATCATAAAGAGAATGATCAAAATTTAGATCCCTGTAAGCGGGTAGGTATCTGTCGGTAATTATGGTCTCAAGGCGATCCGCGCTCTACTCTGACACCGAACTAACAGACTAACGACTAACTCTCATCTTCCCGGCGGCCCCTTCCCTCCGTCGACAAATACGAATGAACAGAACCGAAAACCCGAGCAATAATGTAACCTACCAGTGCGTTGATGCCGTAAAGAACTGTAAAGAACAGCAGTCTAAGCCTGGCGACACTCGAGATTCGCATAACACTGAAGAACAGATAGACAGCGACCACTCATGCAGGCGCTCACCTCTTATTAGGCGTAGAGTCTGGGCAGGTGTGCTGGTGCTGCTGCTCGGATGCTGCTACCTGTCTTCAGCGTCGTCCTGACACGACTGATGCCGACCTCACCGCGTTCTCCTGCACATCGCTTCCTATGCCTCCCTAGCGTGCTCTCTTTCCACCCCCACTTCCTCTCTCTCTCTCTCTCTCTCTCTCTCTCTCTCTCTCTCTCTCTCTCTCTCTCTCTCTCTCTCTCTCTCTCGCCTTCCATCCTCCCATCCTCTCAACCTCCCTCCTTCCCTCCCTTCTCTCTTTCGCGCAT
>NC_087152.1:16685000-16710000 GCF_035594125.1 Scylla paramamosain
TCTCTCTCTCTCTCTCTCTCCTCTCTCTCTCTCTCTCTCTCTCTCTCTCTCTCTCTCTCTCTCTCTCTCTCTCTCTCTGTGTGTGTGTGTGTGTGTGTGTTCCTGTTTATTTATGTGTTTATTGAGATGTGAAGTTTCTAGTTTAGATTATAAGTAAAGGACAGACTGAAGATGTTCAGTGTAGAAGAGGGGGACAGTTAAGTGTCATTGAAGAAGAAGGAATAGTTTGAATAGAAGGAAGTTTGTGTCGAGTTGATAGATGGAGGAATTGAATTTTTGAGGCATTGAACAATACTAGGTTTGCTCTGCCCCCAATCAGAAATTTTAGAGAGATCAGAAGTCAGGCGTTCTGTGGCTTCCCTGCGTGAACTGTTTACTTCCTGAAGGGTTGGACGTCTATGAAAAGACGTGAGAAAGTGCAGGGGTGGTATCATCAGCGTATGAGTGGATAGGATAAGAAGTCTGGTTTAGATAATTAATGAATAATAGGAAGATAGTGGGTGACAGGATAGAACCCTGAGGAACACCACTGTTAATAGATTTAGGAGAAGAACAGTGGCCGTCTACCACAACAGCAATAGAACTGTCAGAAAGGAAACTTGAGACGAAGTTACAAAGAGAAGGATAGAAGCTGTAGGAGGGTAGTTTGGAAATCAAAGTTTTGTGCCAGACTCTATCAAAAGCTTTTGATATGTCTAAGGCAACAACAAAAGTTTCACCAAAATCTCTAAAAGAAGATGACCAAGATTCAGTAATTAAAGCCAGATCACCAGTACAGTGACCTTGACGGAACCAATACTGGCGATGAGATAGAAGGTTGTGAAGCGATGAATATTTATTAATCTTGCTGTTGAGGATAGATAAAAAAAAAAAAAAAAAGATAGGCAGGAAATTAAAGGACGGTAGTTTGAGGGATTAAAACGGTTACCCTTTTTTAGGAACAGGCTGAATGTAGGCAAACTTCCAGCAAAAAGGAAAGGTAGAATGTTGACAGAGATGAATGAGTTTGACTAGGCAAGGTGCAAGCACGGAGGCGCAGTTGCGGAGAACAATAGGAGGAACCCCATCAGGTCCTTAAGCCTTCTGAGGGTTTAGGCCAGCGAGGGCATGAAAAACATCACTGCGAAGAATTTTAATAGGTGGCATGAAGTAGTCAGAGGGTGGAGGAGAGGGAGGAACAAGCCCAGAATCGTCCAAGGTAGAGTTTTTAGCAAAGGTTTGAGCGAAGAGTTCAGCTTTAGAAATAGATGTGATAGCAGTGGTGCCATCTGGTTGAAATAAAGGAGAGAAAGAAGAAGAAGCAAAGTTATTGGAGATATTTTTTGGCTGGATGCCAGAAGTCACAAGGGGAGTTAGATTTTGAAAGATTTTGACACTTTCTGTTAATGAATGAGTTTTTGGCTAGTTGGAGAACAGACTTGGCATGGTTCCGGGCAGAAATATAAAGTGAATGAGATTCTGGTGATGGAAGGCTCAAGTACTTTTTGTAGGCTATCTCTCTATCATGTATAGCACGAGAACAGGCTGTGTTAAACCAAGGTTTAGAAGGTTTGGGTCGAGAAAAAGAGTGAGGGATGTACGCCTCCATGCCAGACACTATCTCCTCTATTATGCGCTCGGCACACAGAGACGGGTCTCTGACACGGAAGCAGTAGTCATTCCAAGGAAAATCAGCAAAATACCTCCTCAGGTCCCCTAACTAGCAGAGGCAAAACGAGGGTATTGCACAAATTGCTCTGCGTCGTGGAGGATAGCAAACTTAAAAGGGCTAGTTCACCTGGATGGGTCAGTGAAGGGAGAGGAAAGCCAAAAGCTGGTGGTGAACATTGAAGTCTCCAAGAATGAAGATCTCCTCAAAAGGGGAAGAGAGTCAGCATGTCCTCCACTTTGGAAGTTAAGAGGTCAAAGAATTTCTTATAGTCAAAGGAGTTAGGTGAGAGGTATACAGCAGCAGGTAAATTTTGTCTGAGAGTGACTCTGTAGTCGTAGTCAGATGGTGGAAAACTCAGAAGATTAAAGACCGTGTGTGTGTGTGTGTGTGTGTGTGTGTGTGTGTGTGTGTGTGTGTGTGTGTGTGTGTGTGTGTGTGTGTGTGTGTGTGTGTGTGTGTTTAAATGTCTATCTTTTAAGACGATTATCACTGGGTGTTGCTATTGTGCAAGGGAATCTGTTTTGACGTTGTGTTGCATAACGTTGAACCACATGGCTCACTTTTCACACCACACTTACCCTCCAGACACACACACACATTATACCGGCCACACTCCTGGGTCACTTCTCACACAAACGACACCTGCTACCCCAGTCACACAATCGCGTCTAGTTAAGGCAGGCCTGTGTTGCCGGATGTCAGGCAGTGTCATGTCACTCAGAATGCTGTGAAGCGAGGATACCCACTTGTTCCCATTTATTTTTTTCTAATGAATAGTTTTGACCTTGACCCACTTGGGTGCCGCGTGTGTAGTGGTGCCTCTCTTGCCGGGCGTGGTTGGGTGGCTGTCCATGTGAGGGCTGAGCCACGCCACACACTGCCTGTCATCTCATTGCCTCACCTCACCCCGCGACGAAGACTGACGTAGTTCCGTTCTGAAAATTAATAATAAAGAAATAAAAAGGGAGGGATGGGTATGTGTTTTCAGGATTGATGTGTTTTATTATCTTTTTCATTATAATTTCTTGATCGTCAGTAAATGAAGCAGAGTCAAGGCCGGATTATGAAACGTTTTCCTCTTTTTCTTCCTTTTGTCAGGAGGGTATTAAATTGTGCTTTTCTTTCTTTCTGTCTTACTTCTTTTGTTTGTTTGTTTGGTTGTTTGTTTGTTTGTTTGTTAGTTTCTTAATCTTTCTTTTTCCATCCTTCCTTCCTTCCTACCTTCCTTCCCTCCTTCCTTTTCTTTCTATCTTTCGTCCTTTCTTTTATTCATTCATCTTTTCTTCCTACTTTCTTCATTCCTTCTTTTGCTTCCTCATCTCTGCTTCCTTTTCTTTCTTTCTTTCTTTCTTTATTTATTTTTTTCTTTCACCCTTTTTATTTTTCCTCACTTCTTTCTATGTTCACAAAGATGGTACTTAAATAATGTAGGTCTTGGTTTCATTGTTTTAAGTACGAATGTGTTGAGGGTGATGCTTAATTGAGTGTGTCAATCCAGTGGCAACCGATAGACAAGTTTTATCCTTGGCAGGGTAAGTATAGGACTCATCAATTCATCTATTGTTTGAACAAATGACGTTCTTTCCTCATGATTAAAAAGGAAACAAAAGGATATATAATTGTTCAGGAAAGAGGAAGTATTTTGCCTTGCTCTCTCTCTCTCTCTCTCTCTCTCTCTCTCTCTCTCTCTCTCTCTCTCTCTCTCTCTCTCTCTCTCTCTCTCTCTCTCTCTCTCTCTCTCTCTCTCTCTCTCTCTCTCTCTCTCTCTCTCTCTCTCTCTCTCTCTCTCTCTCTCTCTCTCTCTCTCTCTCTCTCTCTCTCTCTCTCTCTCTCTCTCTCTCTCTCTCTCTCTCTCTCTCTCTCTCTCTCTCTCTCTCTCTCTCTCTCTCTCTCTCTCTCTCTCTCTCTGTGTGTGTGTGTGTGTGTGTGTGTGTGTCTTTTTGAACTTTTCGTCAGATTCAAAACAACTTTTTTATATTATCATGGAATGGGCCTTCGCCTCACGTGTATTTGTTAGCCTGTTTACGTATTATGCTCCTTATCCTTATAATACGTCCTCACATTTTTGTTCCATTGTTGCAGGGGCTTCCTTTCTCATGGGATGAATCTCAATGAGGCAATACGCGGCCGTTCTCGTGGTGTTGACGTCAATCTGTTTGTTGTTGTTCCAAACATTGGGTAAAAGGTTGCTCATGCGAGGTGACAAGAAAAAAATAATATAGTAACCATGTGTTGTTGATGGAAAGTACATAAGTCCATCCATCACTGATACTCAGATTCGTGTAAGGAGATCAAATGTCAAAGTTGTCTCCTTCACAAACAAAGTCTTCGGTAAGAGGAAGGATGAGGAGAAAAACAAATTAAGAAGGAGGCCCCGCGTGCTGGAGGTGGCCGTCGTGTCGTAGCATCGTAACCTTTCCCTGTACTCGTAAGTCAACAAGTTGACTGGATGGCTGGCTGAGTGGCTGGCTGGCTGGTTGGCTGGCTGTTTGGCTGACGTCACCATCACTTAGGTTAAGGCACCGGTGCAGAGGAGCCCGGCAAGACACCACGCACGTTGGAGTGTTGTTGTTTTGGTGTGTGTTGTTGTTTTCGTAAGGCATGTTTTCCTGATGTCGATGGTGATGTGTTCAGTACTGCCTTGTGTTGTTGCTGTTCCTCCTCCTCCTTTTGTTGTTGTTGTTGCTGTTGTCCTCGTTGTTATGAAACTGGTGTTTAGAAAACGTGTTAAATTTTTTCATATATATATATATATTTTTTATTTTTTTCCACGGTCACGGAGGAAACAAGTACGGGCCAACAACTGCGTGTGGCGCGTTACAATACAGGGAAATGAGCTTGGCGGAAAGGAGATGTATGGCTGAGCTGCCCCATACGTTCCGCTACGCTGACAGCTGCCACCACCGAATGTTACAGGTAAAACTAGACAAATATGCTGAATTCTGCGTTACTCATTGAATTCATGTGAGAAATTACTCAGAAAGCTTACCATAAGGTAAGCTTTCATAATAAGGTAAGCTGTAAGAAGCCATCAGGCCTACACGTGGCGTACTACCTACTTATTTCCACCTATCATCCTCATCCATAAATTTCTTAATGAAGCTTCCTCATAAGAAAAATAAGAAGAGTTGTTTTTATATATGCGGAAAAAAATATATTAACGTTATGAAAACTACGTGTGTATCGTTTCCAGATTTTCTAAAAACTTTACGTAACTTTAATTAAGTCCCTATGGATAAGAGAGAAAAGCACTCGCCAAGTGACACCCACTCACTCACTGGCTAACTTACTAAAACACACACTCTCTCTCTCTCTCTCTCTCTCTCTCTCTCTCTCTCTCTCTCTCTCTCTCTCTCTCTCTCTCTGTCTCTCTCTCTGTCCTAGAAAGCCAAGTCAACAAAACATCCATTAACTTGCAAATTCCTGTTCACAATCTTCCAGAAAGAATAAGATGAAAAGCCTTCACGCGAAAGGAAAAAAAAAAAAAAGAGAGAGAAGAAAATAAGAAAAGAAAGAAAAGTCACATTGAAACACAGTCAGGGTGGTGAATACACAGTGGGTGACGGGGAGCAGGTGTCATGCTGCTGCCAGTTATGCTCACCCACGCTAACGTAACTAGCATTTCCTCGTACGTGGGAGGCACAGCGGAAAGAAAATATGTTTGTAATAAACTACTGATTTTTTTTGTGGTTTGAAGGAAAAATGTTGCATGTTTTGTACCTTGTGGAGTGTGATAGAATCTATGCGTGTGTTTATAAAAGAGAATGTTTGTCTGCCATGTCTGTTTGTATGTACATGTGTGTGTGTTCTAAATGTGCACGAGTGTTAATGTAAGTATGCACGTATGTTCTGTCTGAAAATTCAAATGAACATAAAATGGTGCATTGTAAAGTGGAAGTAAAATATATATATATATATATATATATATATATATATATATATATATATATATATATATATATATATATATATATATATATATATATATATATATATATATATATATATATATATATATATATATATATATATATATATATATATATATATATATATATATATATATATATATATATATATATATATATATATATATATATATATATATATATATATATATATATATATATATATATATATATATATATATATATATGTATATATATATAATTGGGATAATGGTGTAAACAAATTTCACCTATGTCATTTTGAGGTCACAGCAAAAAAAAAAAAAAAAAACGAGTATGTGACCATAGCTTCTATCTCATTTCACATAGTAATCAGAAATTAGAAAGGTTACTTGCAACTTCCTCAACAGTTCCGACCTCTCATATCTTAGCTCAACCATGACGGATGGAAGTGAATCCGTGAGAGGGATAACCACTCTGGAGCCCTTACAGGAGGGGAAAACTCCTTAATGTGGAAACTTTAAACGGGAGTATTGAGCTTGCTACATTTATTTCATTTACTTTTCTTGTACTGGAATTAAGACCTATAATATTATGCTGTGGCACCTTTGCTGGGCTTTTTCTCTTCCGTTTTTGCTGGACTTGCTGAGTCTCTCGTACATAACAAAGAATATAACAGCATAGAGACGTGTGCTGTTGGTCCCGTGGGTAATAAAAGGTATTGGCTGTTTCACAATTGAGTCTTTGAGATCAAACGTGCTTTCCTCACCTGGGCAACGCCGGCTACCTATTCCTCGATCTAAATTTGAACGGCAGTCTGTAAAAGATCGTTTCGCTTCACTTATTTTTCTTCTTTCACTCTGCTTTTCCTTCCTTCCGTCTGTTTCATCTAGATTTCTGAAATATGACTTCAACCCTGCAATATTTTTCATGATCGAATGAAATGTTGTGTAAGTAGAGCATGGTGATTAAAGTATATACTGCTTAGTTTATATTGCCATTACGTGCAATAGAAGCACTTTATTACGAACGCTTTCGTAACCTTATTATGAACACTTAAATAAATGAAGGCAACGTTGTTACCTAACATTCTTTTTCAAGAAAGTGGCAGCCAATACCTCACTAATCAGTCAAGAAAGCGACATGTGGTGACTCGGTAATCTCCTCCTACACTCGAGAGGAGTAGACACACACTCACACACACACACACACACACACACACACACACACACACACACTCTCCCTCCCTCCCTCTCTCTCTGTCTCTCTCTCTCTCTCTCTCTCTCTCTCTCTCTCTCTCTCTCTCTCTCTCTCTCTCTCTCTCTCTCTCTCTCTCTCTCTCTCTCTCTCTCTCTCTCTCTCTCTCTCTCTCTCTCTCTCTCTCTCTCTCTCTCTCTCTCTCTCTCTCTCTCTCTCTCTCTCTCTCTCTCTCTCTCTCTCTCTCTCTCTCTCTCTCTCTCTCTCTCTCTCTCTCTCTCTCTCTCTCTCTCTCTCTCTCTCTCTCTCTCTCTCTCTCTCTCTCTCTCTCTCTCTCTCTCTCTCTCTCTCTCTCTCTCTCTCTCTCTCTCTCTCTCTCTCTCTCTCTCTCTCTCTCTCTCTCTCTCTCTCTCTCTCTCTCTCTCTCTCTCTCTCTCTCTCTCTCTCTCTCTCTCTCTCTCTCTCTCTCTCTCTCTCTCTCTCTCTCTCTCTCTCTCTCCGTCCTATTAGCACTGCCACCCCCACTGCTGCAGTCTTCCTCCTCTTTTCTCGCTCTTCTTTCCTGGCTTCCACCTCCGCCCACACGCCAGGCAGGTCGTGTCGTCATCGTAATATCGTGGAAGATACGTACGTGCTTCACACAATGGAAATTCATTCATTCTGTGCCAGTATGATATGGTGACTGAAACTATCCTTCGTCATTTGTCATCGGGTAAGTCTTGATCTTTTCTTTGTTCATTTACTTTCAGTCACCTGCTCAAATAATTACTTTTAATGCAGAAATATGTGTTCGTTCACTGTTTAGACTTCTGTCTCTCTTTAATATAATGAATTCTTGGATGTGTTTTGAAATTCTTTCTCTTCGTTAATTATTTTTTTTCCTTTTCACTGTTAGCTAAACAAATCTGCTTAATTTTAATATAACGAATTCTTGGCTGTACATCAAAACGTTGTCTCTTCACTTTTGTTGGTGTAACGAATTCTTGATAATTATTCGAGACTACTCTTGTTTTGGTATGTTGAAAATGTACATTGACACCCACTTCTTTCTGAATGTACGAAACCTTACCATATATTTCATAATTAATATGGAAATCTAATTCTACTTTGATGTAGGAAACTCTTGATAACTTTTCAAATTACACCTTTCTGTTGCTCGTCTTCGTCCAGTGTGCGTGAGACTTCCCTTGTTTACATTTGGAGTCTTCTCTCTGCGTGGCTCATCCCTGTCCATCCCCCCTCCTTCTCCCCCTGCTCTCCTCTCCTTTCCTGGTGACCTTCCCGCCTCCGCCTTCCAGCAGACGGCACCAGGCCAGAGCGACGGTCAAGGCCCCACGATCAAAGAAGCTCAAAATACATTCCTGTGATAGAGGAAGCACAGATACAGGAGCGGAAGAAGAAGAAGAAGAAGAAGAAGAAGAAGAGGAAGAAGAAGAAGAAGAAGAAGAAGAAGAAGAAGAAGAAGAAGAAGAAGAAGAAGAAGAAGAAGAAGAAGAAGAAGAGAGAGAGAGAGAGAGAGAGAGAGAGAGAGAGAGAGAGAGAGAGAGAGAGAGAGAGAGAGAGAGAATTTGCGCATTAACTCTCTCTCTCACATACAGACACACACACACACACACACACACACACACACACACACACACACACACACACACACACACACACACACACACACACACACACACACACACACACACACACACACACACACACACACACACACACACACACACACACACCTTTTATTCTATATTAATCATCCTGCTAACGAAGATAAATTTTGCTTTTAAGTCCAGAATTTTATCTCCTTACTTGGTTCATATCCGTCCTTTCCCGTCCTGTGTGTGTGTGTGTACGAGTATGTGTGTGTGTGTGTGTGTGTGTGTGTGTGTGTGTGTGTGTGTGTGTGTGTGTGTGTGTGTGTGTGTGTGTGTGTGTGTGTGTGTGTGTGTGTGTGTGTGTGTGTGTGTGTGTGTGTGTGTGTGTGTGTGTGTGTGTGTGTGTGTGTTCGATGAATGAACAGTCATAAGATATCCGTTGCTGTATCACAAGGGATCTCGTAAGGAACAATTTTTCTTTTTTTTTTTTTTACGTTTGTGTCCCTTTGTGCCTTCGTGAATAAATGAAAATGTTGACCGTTCTGTAATTCGCTACTTGGTACCTTCTTGCATTTACTCACTCCTCGATATAGCACACTGCCACAGCTGGTCAGACAATACACGAGGAGGTCCATTCACACCCCTGTTGCTGTTGCGTCTCGCCGCCTCGAGGGAGCATAAATATGTGATCGGGACGCGAGGAGGCACGTCAGTCAGAGCCACATAACCCGGAAGGCAGTGTGCAGCTTGTAGCTTTGTGATTGACACGCTGGGGTCCTGGCTCTTGCTTGTCATATATTGTTTCTAGTCCTGATACACTTTTTTTTTCTTTTTTGCCATCTAAACAATGGTTGTTAATTGTATAAGGTGTGGCAACTATAAACTGTTAAGTGGCATTTGCCGTTTCTAGTTTTCATTGCTTTTTGTTTATTTATTTATTTATTTATTTATTTATTTATTCATTCATTCATTCATTTGGTTATCTAAATAGTGAATTTCAGTTGTATGAGTTGTGATAACTGTAGATTCTTCGGTGATTGTTACTTGCATACGAGTTTCAAGCTTGATAAAGTGAGATAAAAAAAGAGATATAGGAAGAAAAAATTTTTGAAACGGAGTGTTATATGACTGGAAGAAACTTATTGATCAGAGGTGTGAGCAGAGCCATTATGGAGCTATAAAAGAATACTAGACATATTTATGGATGGGGATGGAGGGTGAAATTAGATAGGAACGTTTCGGATACTACGTATGGATTTGCCACTCATAAACTTGATGGACTCTTGAAGCTTTCCTTATTTTTTTTATGTTCTTGTCTTCTTATGTTTTCCTTGTCAGTAGTTGCATTCCTCAGAATGTTATTAGCATTACTTGTCAGTAACATCACACACGTGTGACCTATATGTAAAATCTTTTTCTTGTGCTTTATTTTTATTTTTTTGTGGGGAACAAGATTATTTATTATTAACTCAGAATCACGTCGATGGCTGAGTTTTAAAGGGGTGCATTGATTTCAATCTGAAGCTCGGTTCGTTCTATTATAAGTGATCGAGGAAGCAAACACCGTACATTTGCGTCACCAAGCAGATTATAGGGTGTATTTATCGTTACCTGCGTCATTACTTCCTTTTTCTGTGCTTTCATATTGCATTCGAGTCAAAATGTTTTCCCTCTTCGTATGTCGTCACGTAGAATTTTTTTTTCGTCATCATGTATGGACGTCAATACCTACTTTTTTCTTAGCTTTCCTATTGTCTTCAAGTCCATATATATTTTTCCTTTGTCTATGTCTTCGTTTCCGTCCTCTTTGCCCTTCTTCCTCCTTTTCTGTCTGCTTCTAATTTTGTACCTCTGC
Source organism: Scylla paramamosain (assembly GCF_035594125.1). Taxonomy (NCBI): domain Eukaryota; kingdom Metazoa; phylum Arthropoda; class Malacostraca; order Decapoda; family Portunidae; genus Scylla; species Scylla paramamosain. The sequence continues at coordinate 16,695,207 of NC_087152.1, forward strand.
CATTCTTTTATCTTTTTTTATTATTTGCCTTCATCTCTATATCCTCCTTGTTTCTTCGTGTGTGTGTGTGTGTGTGTGTGTTCTCTTTCAACTTCATATCTCTCTCTCTCTCTTTCATTCTTCAAACGCTTCTTCTTCTTCTTCTTCTTTATCTTCTTCTTATTCCTCTTTTTCTTCTTTCTTCTTCTTCTTCTTCTTCTTCTTCTTCTTCTTTGTTGTTGTTGTTGTTGTTGTTGTTGTTGTTGTTAAAGGTGTTGATGTGTGTGTTGCTGTCGTCGTCGTCGTCGTCGTTGTTATTATTGTTGTTGTTGTTGTTGTTGTTGTTGTTGTTGTTGTTGTTCCTGTTGTTGTTGTTGTTGTTGTTGTTGTTGTTGTTGTTGCTGTTGTTGTTGTTGTTGTTGTTGTTGTTGCTGTTGTTGTTATTGTTGTTGTTGTTGTTGTTGTTGTTGTTGCTGTTCCTCCTCTTCTTCCTCCTCCTCCTCCTCCTCCTCCTCCTCCTCCTCCTCCTCCTCCACCCTGTATTACACCTCCTCTTCTCCATCCTTCCGTCATTTCCCTCATCGTCTCCTGTCCTGTCCCCTCCCCTCATATTTTTGCTCGTGCTTTTCCTGTTCATAATATTGTTGTTATTGTGGCTAATTGGCTTCTGTGTATGTGCGTGTTACGTTCCTGCTCCCTCGTGCTTGGATGTTGTGGTGGCGAGTCACTGCGGTAAGGCCTCGTGTCGTGCCCCTCCTCGCCTCGCTTCAGGGAGGGACTGGGCGATCGTTAGTCGGAGGGCGCTGAGTAAGGAACAATCCACGCGGGAGATCTTCCTATTTCTGGTGGTGTATAGACATCCCTCGGGGCAGAAAGACACGCAAAATGAATGGCTCTCTCTCTCTCTCTCTCTCTCTCTCTCTCTCTCTCTCTCTCTCTCTCTCTCTCTCTCTCTCTCTCTCTCTCTCTCTCTCTCTCTCTCTCTCTCTCTCTCTCTCTCTCTCTCTCTCTCTCTCTCTCTCTCTCTCTCTCTCTCTCTCTCTCTCTCTCTCTCTCTCTCTCTCTCTCTCTCTCTCTCTCTCTCTCTCTCTCTCTCTCTCTCTCTCTCTCTCTCTCTCTCTCTCTCTCTCTCTCTCTCTCTCTCTCTCTCTCTCTCTCTCTCTCTCTCTCTCTCTCTCTCTCTCTCTCACTCTTTTGCAAATTCCACCTTTTGTAAACTGAAAAATACACACACACACACACACACACACACACACACACACACACACACACACACACACACACACACACACACACACACACACACACACACACACACACACACACACACACACACACATTGCATGTATGTAAAAATTTGTTTTGTAAATATTGTGTTTTCTTACGACGTCATGGAAGTTTTTATATGCCGCTGCTTATCATGCACTCAGCGAAGCAATATGAATGTGCGGGAAAAATATAGAGTCACTTCCTTCCTACAGCGCCGCTAACAAGGAGGATGGCGAGTATTTGTTTACGAGAGTGTGCTTGACCTTGCCAGCGTGGGTGTGGGAGTAAGCTATAGACGTTGTTGCTGCTGCTGCTGCTGGCGTATACATAAGCATGCCCAGTCGCCTATTGTGAACCGCCTGTCTGTCTTTGTCTCAGGCCTTAGTATTTACACGCATTTGTGGGTCAGATATGAATACACACTGGCTAGAGAACGTTGTCACTTGTCAGTATATTAGGTTAGAGAAAGTCTTAGGTAAAAACAATAAGCATTTCAGTAAAATTTGTTGAATTTCCATTTGCAGTCTTCAACTCCTTCACAAAAAAAAAAAAAGATAAGTGAATATAAAGAGGAAAGAAAAGAAAAGGGAAAGAAAAGAAAGAAATAGAGAATGAAATAAAATGATATAGAATAGAAAATAAAAAAATCTTGCTGATCACATCGAAGTCTGAAGAAGTAAGCACACACACACACACACACACACACACACACACACACACACACACACACACTCGTGCCCACGCCCCCTTCCAGTTTCCCCCCAACATACAAGACCCAAAGCTTGTACACTCGCCACCTCTTTTTTTCCCTGCAACATAAAGAAAAATCGCAAAGCTTGTTGGTGTGGGTAGAGGAGGTACGTAAAATGAATTGGGGACGAAAAAGGTGTAGGTCTCCCGGATATAGCCTATTGAACACCTGTTGTACTATGGGTGCCTTTGAGATACATGATTCTCTGCGATACGAAATGATTAACACCACCAGAAGTAACACACGAAATCTTTATAAGCATCTAAAAGGAAGAAAGGAATAATAAAAAACAACAACAACAACAGATTTTGCATTTTTTATTCAGTTTAAAGATTGGAGGTGGCTGAAAAAAACAAAATGAAGTTGTCTCAGGCTGATTAGTAATTAAGGAGAGATGTACCAAATAGCAGTCAAAGGGTTAACAACTTAGAATATTAATCTTGAACCCAATTTAGGCATACGATATTCATAAGGTACACGTCCCCACTGTTGTCATGTCGCGACCTAATTGCATCATAACGTGTTTTTTTTTTTTCGAAATTTATAATGACATAACCAACAGGGAAAAGAAAATTCCGACGGACAGCTGCAACTACCCAGACTTATCAAACCACACATCAGTCATATTATGCAATGTGTTTTCGATATCCTGGATGAGATTATCTAGTATATGCTTAAGAAAAATATTCCTTATAAGTTTAATACCAAGAGGGAGGCTCAGTGCAGTTACATCGTCCCACACTTTCAAATGAAAAATAAACAAAGAGGAAATCAAAAGACATCTAATATAAAAATTCATAGTAAAAGATGTTCGCGATTCTTGGATAAGTAGCCAGTAAAAGCAAATAAAATATGTAGCCTATCAATTGGACCCTAAGATACGGAAAGAGAGCTTCCCACACTTACCTCTGAACACAAAAACAAAGAGATGAAAGTCTCTTTACCTTTAAGATTCACCCACGCAGTGACAGGCTCATTATACACAAACGGATAAGCCTCTCGAGTGTCGAGTTAAGCAAAGTCTAACCTTCGTATTATGAGAGAAAAAAAAATTTGATAGATCGGAGTTTATTTTAGATAACGGATATGGAATATGAAGATAAGTGAAAAAAGTGAATGGAGAATTTGTAATCCTTTGAAAAAAAGAGAAACTTTACTGTTTGTTTCTTTCCCTCCCTCCCTCTCCCCTTCTCTCTCTCTCTCTCTCTCTCTCTCTCTCTCTCTCTCTCTCTCTCTCTCTCTCTCTCTCTCTCTCTCATGCACACACGAGTACACTAACTCCACCCTTCACAGAGGCGCCCACAACTTGCAATCTCCCTCCTACGTGAGCATTCCTCACACTCAAAAAAGCCACCCTCGCTGCCACACGTTCCTCACGGGATCTTTTTTTTTTTTTTTAAATTTATGTAAGAGGGTCACTGGCCAAGGGAAACGAAAAAGAGAGAAAAAAATTCACATTGAAATGTCAGTCCCAAAAGAGATGTCACGAGAATCATCGAAAACCTCTTTCTTGAAAGAAGTTCAAGTCATAGGAAGGTGGAAATACAGAAGCAGGCAGGGAGTTCCAGAGTTTACCAGAGAAACGGAAGAATGATTGAGAATACTGGTTAACTCTTACATTAGAGAAGTGGACAGAATAGGGGTGAGAGAAAGAAGAAAGTCTTGTGCAGAGAAGCCGCGGAAGGAGGAGAGGCATGCAGTTAGCAAGACCAGAACAGTAGTTAGCGTGAAAATAGCGGTAGAAGATAACAAGAGGTGCAGCACTGCGGCGATGAGAAAGAGGCTGAAGACTGTCTGTTAGATGAGAGGAGTTGATAAGGCGAAAAGCTTTTGATTCCACCCTGTCAAGAAGAGAGGTATAAGTGGAACCTCTCCATATATGTGAAGTATACTCCATACATGGACAAATAAAGCCTCTGTACAAAGTTAGCAGCTGAGAAAAACTGGCGGAGACGACTCAGAACTCTTAACTTCATAGAAGCTGTTTTAGCTAGAGATGAGATGTGAAATTTTCAGTTTGTATTGTAAGTAAAGGACAGACCGAGGATGTTCATTGTAGAAGAGGACAGTTGAGTGTCACTGAAGAAGATGGGATGACAGTCGGGTTGATAGATGGAGGAATTGGGTTTTTGAGGCATTGAACAATAATAAGTTTGCTTTGCCCCAATCAGATATTTTAGAGAGATCAGAAGTCAGGCGTCTTGTAGCTTCCCTGCGTGAACTGTTTACTTCCTGAAGGGTTGGACGTCTAACCCCCTGGTCCAGTGCTTCAGACCTCACTAGGAGTAATTATCGTTTCGGCTCATGTTTACTGTCTTCTCCACAGATGCATGCGACACATGGCCGGGTTCATAAAACAGTGTTTTCTACGGGAAATAACGAGAGCAAGGCCGGATTCCTGGAAGCTGCCGTAATCCCCATGTGCTGTAACGCGATACACGGCCAGGCTCCCCCAAAAAGGAATGGTAAGTGGAGAGGCTTGCCAGTCGCCATCCCCTCAACAGCTAAGAGACGGGCCATTACTTGCAGTTTGGTAGCTGTGTTGCGATATACCACTCGTGGTGTGGTGAGGATATGCACGTGTTTGGGTGAGAGAGTGTGACGCGTAAAGACTGTCAAAGGTGCAGCTGTGCATCAGTGTTAGTGTCTTGTTAGTGATGGTTGCCGCCTGGGCTGAAAGGGAAAAAAATGAGAGAAAAATATAGACGTCAATTGCTAAGGGTGTGTGTGTGTGTGTGTGTGTGTGTGTGTGTGTGTGTGTGTGTGTGTGTGTGTGTGTGTGTGTGTGTGTGTGTGTGTGTGTGTGTGTGTGTGTGTGTGTGTGTGTGTGTGTGTATACATGTGCGTGTGTGTGGGATGGGGTGTATGAGAGAGAGAGAGAGAGAGAGAGAGAGAGAGAGAGAGAGAGAGAGAGAGAGAGAGAGAGAGAGAGAGAGAGAGAGAGAGAGAGAGAGAGAGAGAGAGAGAGAGAGAGAGAGAGAGAGAGAGAGAGAGAGAGAGAGAGAGAGAGAGAGAGAGAGAGAGAGAGAGAGAGAATTGTTCAATTTAAAATTGTCATGTGTGTGTGTATGTGTGTGTGTGTGTGTGTGTGTGTGTGTGTGTGTGTGTGTGTGTGTGTGTGTGGGTACGTGTGTGTGTGTGTGTGTGTGTGTGTGTGTGTGTGTGTGTGTGTGTTTTTCTGTGTGTACTCGTAAAATATTGTGTTCATTAATATACTTATATATCTTAATTTTTGTGACATACTACTGTTTACAAAATTCGTAGCAATGTAAATGGTGCCTGTGTGTATGGATCACATAGGTGCTCATGATCATAACACACGCAGCATCACAATCGGATCTCCAACTCAAAAATCATACAGTTTTTCTTTTGGCAAGTTCTGGGAAGGGAGGAAGAGTACGCCCATGATGACGTCAGGAGTACTCGCCACACCCAGGCACGCGAGGTTTCTGGTGGGGGGTTTAACATCACCATCTTTATTACTGGCCTCAGCCTTACCACAGTCTCTCCCACACAACTCTCCTTGCTGCTTCTCTAGTGTGCTAAGTCAATATCCATTAATCGAGTGTTTATGACGACATGAAAATGCGTGTCGCCGGAGGAAAGTTGATATTTTACCGTCGGCTTGCTCTTTCTCACGCTACTCCACCCTCACGTGCCGCGTCATCAGTGAGATCACCTATCGCTGACGTCACGGACACGTCACACCCACGACCACCCACTATCGCTGCTCGGTGAAGGAGAATGTTTCGTCACTTAGTCAATAAGCGAGAGTCGCCATTACTTTTAAAGGAGAACTATTTCCGATTCCCCGATGGCAATCTGCCGGCGAAAATGTCAATGCTTCATGTTCTGGCGGGAGTGGGAAGGCGCCAGGGACACCTAGGAGAGGGCGGGCCGGGATAGTTGGAGTGGGGTACGGTGAGTTTTTTGGTGGACATTTGAGTGGGTGGACAAACATTCTCTCTCTCTCTCTCTCTCTCTCTCTCTCTCTCTCTCTCTCTCTCTCTCTCTCTCTCTCTCTCTCTCTCTCTCTCTCTCTCATTAGATAATTTCTAAGACATTACAATCAACATTGCCTTTTTTCCCAGTCAGACTACGGATTTTTTTTTCTTGGTCTATGTATGATTTTAGCCTCTACGCGGCGAGCGTTGGCAGGCAGAAGGAAGCTGGACATGCGCACCCTGGTCATTGTTTGGAGACCTCGACACCTTTCCTACCCCGCCAGCCGTACCTCCTCTCTCTCTCTTTCTTTCTCTCTCTCTCTCTCTCTCTCTCTCTCTCTTCTTCTTCTTCAGTCTCCAATCCTTCCTCCTCCTCCCCTTACCTGCCTCCTGCTGTCTGCCTCCCCCTTCTCTTTCTCTCCCTGCCTCCTCCTTCCCCTCCTCCTCCTCCTCCTCCTCCTCCTCCTCCTCCTCCTCTTTCTCCTCCTCTTCCTCCTCCTACACACCGGATGCTATGCCGCCTCCTTCAACGTGTGCGTGGGAAGGAAGCGTGATCCCAGGGATGTCAGAAACGAGGGAGCGTGTTACGTAGCTCCTCTTGAGGAAGCGGGAAAGAAGGAGAGGGAGCATTATTAGGAAAATATCTGGAGCTGATGCCAATAATGATTTTTCATGACAGGCAAAGGAACACACACACACACACACACACACACACACACACACACACACACACACACACACACACACAAACATAAATAGAAGGGGTAGATAGATAGACAGAACGGTGTATATATATATATATATATATATATATATATATATATATATATATATATATATATATATATATATATATATATATATATATATATATACACACATACAGATGGATAGATAGATAGATAGATAGATAGATAGATAGATAAATAGATTGATAGATTAATACATATCTAGATAGACTAATTGATCAGAGAGAGAGAGAGAGAGAGAGAGAGAGAGAGAGAGAGAGAGAGAGAGAGAGAGAGAGAGAGAGAGAGAGAGAGAGAATTGTTCGCCGGGACGTGTCGGCACTAGTGGTGTGCAACAAAACTCAGGTGCAGAGGGTCCCTCACCTTGACCCCCTGAGGCTGCTGCCACACACAGTGCAGAGGTGCACCAGAGCTGCAGCCAGTAGCGACGAGCTAGTGAAGGTGCCTCGATCTCGCTCTAGCCAACACCAGCGCATCTACACAGCCAGGACTTCGCGGCTGTGGAACATGTTCACGGCGGCCACGCCCCAAGTGCAGGACATGTCCACGCACCAGGTGAAGCTGGCAGCCCACAGCTGGCGTAGCACGCACCTGTCCCCACTGGTGCTTTAAATTTTCATTATTTTATTGTATTATTGTATTAGCATTATTATCTTTATGTTAAGTACGTATAGTGTTATTCCTGTAAATAATACTATCATAGGCTTCTTAAATAATTCCATACTTAACGTGGAATTTTAAGCCTTTCTGTAAATATTTGTAAAAAAAAAAATCATACTTGTCAATTATTCTTTGAATATTTCATGACATCCAGAGGCTGTGTCGAATGACTTCTTTAGCTTAATTTTGGTTCGGTATTGCTGCATGATTTTGTAAAGAATACAAACCCACAACACATAATAGGAATATAAATTAAGAAACTCTGGGAAAAATATGTTTCCATGCATAGAATTTTTACGTAACCTTTACATTTTTGCACAAACATGCAAACTCTCATTCTTCATCTGAGAAAAATATAAACTGAAATTCCGGACATTTCTCGGTCACTTTCAAAATCTCTCCCGCACACAAATTTCGAGACAAATAAAGAGAATATAACCCGGGAAAATACAGATGTGGGTTCGTCATACTGCTGAAGCAAACAAACCACAAGGCGAGGGACACGCCACGACGGCCCATAAGACTCTCATTACTACAAAGAGAAGAGTATTTTTTTTCTGACCGCGTGACTCGTGTCGAGAATATATGCGTTGTGGAAAATGAAGTTAAGATACAAAGGTTTGCCGAGCAGTGCAGAAAGATGAGACCGCTGGGGTGTGCTGGGTCCCTCACTGCTGCTCTCCTTTATGGGAACACGATACTCCCGCCCACCCACGCATCCACCATGCACTGTTGTTTTCACGCCAAAAAATTACTGCGTAGATAGTATTCCGCCTGTGCGACGTCGAGGTGAGCGTATCATAGCCCTCGCTAATCTAGACGGGCGATATTAATAGACGCTCCATTCCCCGAAGAGCCTTGCCATGTACGAGGGAAAACTATACCACTTGTCGAGAAAAGCCATAAGTATGATTATTCCTTGCAGATTATGAGTGGGAGGGGAAAAGTTTTGCTGGTAACCTGACCTTGTTATCGTGCCAAAGGGATCTTAAGGAGGAATAATTAAGTTTTTCAGCTAATAATCTATCAACGCAAGTCTCAGGTATCAGCACGGTTGGCCAGTGGGGAACGTGGGTTAGATAAACAAGTCTTTGAACTCTGATGCATGGTTTTTGGTTCCGTCACACCTCACAACTGACTGGATGGTCAATACATTGCATAACAGCTGATCAGTCTTCCATAACACCCTCAGTCTTCTGCACCTTGCTCTGTCACGACCATTACAAGCATGTCTTCTTTCACTGCATTCATAAATCTTCTCTTAGGTGTTCTGTTTTTTTTTTTTTTCTGGGTAGCTCCATCTTAAGCATCCTCCTTCCCAGGTACTCCTCGTCTCAGTTCTTGGGAATTGAGACCAAATCACTTCGGTCTTGCCTCTCTACCTTTGTTCCCAGTTTGACGTACATGTATTCTTGATTTTGTCCGGCCGTGTCACTCCTAGAAAAGAATCGCAGCATTTTCATAGCATCACTAGCCGAGGAAAATCTTTCATCTTCGGCAGAGTAACCACACACACACGCCTTTTCTTGTCCAGCAGAAACACTGAACAGAAGACAAGAAGAGAGAGCCTCATTTCAGAAGCTATTCTTGTCGAAGTGGAAGAGCTCATTCAAACAAAACTGGGGAGGACTGACCACTTGACACACACACACACACACACACACACACACACACACACACTCTCTCTCTCTCTCTCTCTCTCTCTCTCTCTCTCTCTCTCTCTCTCTCTCTCTCTCGCTTTCTGTGTTTTTGGCTTGAGGAGTTTTGTGCTGCCATGTGTATCCCTCCCTCCAGGCGGCAAAGGCAAGCGTGATTCACGGCAGAGGCAAAGGAAGGCTCAGAAAGGCGGTGGAGGATGGCAGGATCTGAGCTTTCTTTTTCATCGATCTATTAGTCTCTCTGTTTATTTTATTCATTTGGAACACAACATAAGCAAAATAATTAAGTTTGTGATGTGGGTATTGTTATGGAAGGCTGCATTACCTGTTACCTTACACACGTAACAGCAAAGACAAGAGGAAATGTCTCCAAGCTGCATAATACGACATAATCGATTCCTAAGTGTAGTTAGAATTGCTGAACTTCATATGATATACTTATTGTTTTAGTTTTAGATAAGAGTATATTGTTTTGCTAGACTACTTTACTGAGGTTCGTGGGTAAAGATCATGGTAATATGGTAAAACTAGTATTATGAAATCAACGGCGAGGTGTCTGGCTATTCATTGCAGTATCTCATCGTAATACATAACTTCATATTTCCATTGGTAACATAAGTGCTTGAGTCAGGACAAATGGTGAAGTCGTCAAGCAACACACACACACACACACACACACACACACACACACACACACACACACACACACACACACACACACACACACACACACACACACACACACACACACACACACACACACACACACACACACACACACACACACACACACACACACACACACACAACTTCACAAGGAGTGTCCCTCACTCTCGCCAGCTTGTCAGGTCATCATGTTGTTTGGCTGGTGAAGTGAAGGGAAATGTGAGTGCCAAGAACTTGAAACTTTAGATAATTGTGTCATATCAGTTTATAAAGTTGATTGAAAACAGTGTCACTTGCACGTGAATGTGTGTGTGTATGTGTGTGTGTGTGTGTTTGTCCAGTGGCGATGCTGCGTGGGTGGGTGGATGTATTTTCCATGTACAGGCGAGCTCGCGCGCATGTGTCTATTATTCGCACCGGTTCGCCTGCGTGTGTGATGCTGCGGTGGTGGAAACGCGAGAGGGGAGTGGTGGGCGGCGGGCTGTGGCAGACGTGGGTGGAGCATTAAAGCAGATAGTGATGAATGAAACAGAGAGCGAACACGAGTTGCGCAACACACGCGCCCTCACACACACACACACACACACACACACTCTCTCTCTCTCTCTCTCTCTCTCTCTCTCTCTCTCTCTCTCTCTCTCTCTCTCTCTCTCTCTCCCTAACAATCGCCCAGCAGGTCATGGTTTACGCAACATTCACGACCATGCAAGATTTTTCACCGATGAGGAAGCAACTACTCGTCTCCTCAAGCAAACAGAAGCGGTGTGTGGTGCGTGAAAGGTCTCAGCCTCGCCCATAGATCGAGATGTTATGAGGTCTTCCATAACTTTCTCTCTCTCTCTCTCTCTCTCTCTCTCTCTCTCTCTCTCTCTCTTGAAGGGTATGGGTGATGGGATAGATTACACACACACACACACACACACACACACACACACACACAGAGGCAGACAGACACACACGTGCACACATACACACGTTTATCAGGCAAATCTAGCAGCTGACAAGAGAGAGAGAGAGAGAGAGAGAGAGAGAGAGAGAGAGAGAGAGAGAGAGAGAGAGAGAGAGAAAGAGAGAGAGAGTGTGGAGGGTTGGGTAGTGTTGGGGTGAGGGGGAGATGGAAAGAGAGCAAGCAGTGGGTGGAGAGGGAGGAGGCGATACGAATGTGGGAGCAGAAAACGTAAAATGAATGAAGGAATGCAGTATTGATGGTGATGATGGTGGTGGTGGTGGTGGTGGTGGTGACTGGACAGGTGTTCCAAGCGAGGCGTGGGAAGCGTGCCAAAGTGAGTCACTGAGGGATTATTGTAATGATTGGGAAGGTGTGTGTGTGTGTGTGTGTGTGTGTGTGTGTGTGTGTGTGTGTGTGTGTGTGTGTGTGTGTGTGTGTGTGTGTGTGTGTGTGCCTGTCTCGTGAGGAAATGAAATTACGTACTATGAACTCAGTGTCAAACAGACTGTTTTTTTTATAAATCTGTTAACCCAGAACCAATAGTACATGATATCCGCACAAAAACATAATTTTCAATAAAATCTAACTAGTGTCCTGGACAAAACTACGTCTGAGTGCGCATTCGCTCGCAGTTGAAAAAAGACGCTGGAACAGGCGAGGAAGGGGATGCGTGCCCCTAGATGAAAGATTATGTTCATGCGGCCAAATACAAACAGAGAAACTTATCATCGAAATTTGTCCTATTTCCTCTTATATTAGACTATTTTATAATGTAGCAACAGTCAATGATTTACTGATAAATAAATTGAATTACGAAGCAGTGTGTGGCATTGTACATAAACTTCTTTCGTTGTGTTAATGAGAGAGATAAGTTTGGGTTTTTATGAGTAGTGAATAAGCTCATAATTTTCCCATCACTTTTTGTACGTATTTACTGGTGAGGATGTTTCGTGTTTTTTTGTTTTTTTTTGTTATGAATGTTTCTTTTTAAAGTTTTCAATTTTTTTTTTTACATATGCTTTTACTTTGCTTTCCAGATGTTTCGTTTTATCTGTTTTACTAGTTAGTGCTTTACTGATTTTTATACAACTTATAGCTTTATTTTGGATTCTTAGGAAATTGTTTTTTGTTGTAATTTCTTTATCGATTAGTTATGTAATTGAACCAAAATGAGTCTTTTTTTTTTTTTTAATGTAGGAGGGACACCAACCAAGGGCAACAAAAATCTAAAAAAAAAAAAAAGCTCACTTAGATGCCGGTCCCGAATGAGGTCCGAAGCGGTGGTCAAAATTTGAAGGATAAGTGTCTTGAAACCTCCCTCTTGAAGGAGTTCAAGTCATAGGAAGGTGGAAATACAGAAGCAGGCAGGGAGTTCCTGAGTTTACCAGAGAAGGGGATGAATGATTGGGAATACTGGTTAACTCTTACATTAGAAAGGTGGACAGAATAAGGGTGAGAGAAAGAAGAAAGTCTTGTGCAGCGAGTCCGGGGGTGAGGAGAGGCATGCAGTTAGCAAGATCAGAAGAACAGTTAGCATGAAAATGGCGGTAGAAGATAGCTAGAGATGCAACATTGCGGTGATGAGAGAGAGGCTGAAGACAGTCAGTTAGAGGAGAGGAGTTGATGAGACGAAAAGCTTTTGATTCCACCCTGTCTAATAGAGCGATATGAGTGGAAACCCCCCCCCGGACATGTGAAACATACTACATACATGGACGGATAAGGCCCTTGTACAGAGTTTGCAGCTGGGGGGGGAGATGGGAAAAACTGGTGGAGACGTCTCAAAACGCTTAACTCCATAGAAGCTGTTTTAGCTGGAGATATGTGTAATTCCAGTTTATATTATAAGAAAAAAACAGACCGAGGATGTTCAGTGTAGAGGAGGGGGCCAGTTGAGTGTCATTGAAGAAGAGGGGATAGTTGTCTGGAAGGTTGTATCGAATTGATAGATGGAAGAATTGAGTTTTTGAGGCATTGAACAATAATAAGTTTGCTCTGCCCCAATCAAAAAAATTTAGAAAGATCAGAAGTCTGGCGTTCTGTGGCTTCCCTGCGTTAACTGCTTATTTCCTAAAGGGTTGGACGTGTGTGAAAAAAAAAAAAAACGTGAAAAAATGCAGGGTGGTGTCATCAGCGTAGGATTGGAGAGAGCAAGAAGTTTGGTTTAAAAGATCATTGATGAATAATAGAAAGATAGTGGGTGACAGGACAGAACCCTGAGGAACACCACTGTTAATAGATTTAGGAGAAGAACAGTGACCGTCTACCACAGCAGCAATAGAGCGGTCAGAAAGGAAACTTGAAATGAAATTACAGAGAGAAGGATAGGAACCGTAGGAGGGTAGTTTGGAAATCAAAGCTTTGTGCCAGACTCTATCAAAAGCTTTTGATATGTCTAAGGCAAAAACAAAAATTTCACCAAAATCTCTAAAAGAGGATGACCAAGAGTCAGTAAGGAAAGCCAGATCACCAGTAGAGCGGCCTTGACGGAACCCATACTGGCAATCAGATAGAAGGTTGTGAAGTGATAGATGTTTAAGAATCTTCCTGTTGAGGATAAATTGGAAAACTTTAGATAGGCAGGAAATTAAAGCAATAGGACGGTAGTTTGAGGGATTAGAGCGGTCACCCTTTTTAGGAACAGGCTGAATGTAGGCAAACTTCCAGCAAGAAGGAAAGGTAGATGTTGACTGGCAGAATTGAAAGAGTTTGACTAGGCAAGGTGCAAGCAAGGAGGCGTAGTTTCGGAGAACAATAGGAGGGACCCCATCAGGTCCATTTGCTTTCCGAGGGTTTAGGCCAGCGAGGACATGAAAAACATCATTGCAAAGAATTTTAATAGGTAGCATGAAGTAGTCAGAGGATGGAGGAGAGGGAGGAATAAGCCCTGAATCTTCCAAGGTAGAGTTTTTAACAAAGGTCTGAGCGAAGAGTTCAGCTTTAGAAATAGATGTGATAGCAGTGGTGCCATCTGGCTGAAATAAAGGAGGGAAAGAAGAAGAAGAAGCAAAGTTATTGAAGATGTTTTTGGCTAGATGCCAGAGGTCACGAGGGGAGTTAGATCTTGAAAGATTTTGACACTTTCTACTAATGAAGGAGTTTTTAGCTAGTTGGAGAACAGACTTGGCATGGTTCCGGGCAGAAATATAAAGTGAATGAGATTCTGGTGATGGAAGGATCAAGTACCTTTTGTGAGCCACCTTTCTATCATGTATAGCACGAAAACAGACTCTGTTGAACTAAGGTTTGGAAGGTTAGGTCGAGAAAAAGAGTGAGGAATGTACGCCTCCATGCCAGACACTATCACCTCTGTTATGCGCTCGGCACACAGAGACTGGTTTCTGTCACGGAAGAAGTAGTCATTCCAGGGAAAATCAGCAAAATAACTCCGCAGGTCCACCCAACAAGCAGAGGCAAAACACCAGAGGCACCTTCGCTTAGGGGGATCCTAAGGAGGGATTGGAGCGATAGGACAAGATACAGATATGAGATTGTGATCGGAGGAGCCCAACGGAGAAGAGAGGGTAACAACATAAGCAGAAAGATTAGAGGTTAGGAAAAGGTCAAGAATGTTGGGCGTATCTCCAAGACGGTCAGGAATACGAGTAGGGTGTTGCACTAATTGCTCTATGTCGTGGAGGATAGCAAAGGATGGTCAGTGAAGGGAGAGGAAAGCCAAAGCTGGTGGTGAACATTGAAGTCTCCAAGAAAGGAGATCTCCGCAAAAGGGGAGAGAGTCAGAATATGCTCCACTTTGGAAGTTAAGTAGTCAAAGAATTTCTTATAGTCAGAGGAGTTAGGTGAGAGGTATACAACAAAGATAAATTTAGTTTGAGAGTGACTCTGTAGTCGTAGCCAGATGGTGAAAAACTCAGAAGATTCAAGAGCGTGGGCACGAGAGCAGGGTAAGTCATTGCGCACATAAACGCAACATGCAGCTTTGGATTGAAAATAAGGATAGAGAAAGTAGGAGGGAACAGAAAAGGGGCTGCTGTCAGTTGCCTCAGACACCTGTGTTTCAGTGAGGAGAAAAAGATGAGGTTTAGAAGAGGAGAGGTGGTGTTCTACAGATTGAAAATTAGATCTAAGACCGCGAATGTTGCAGAAATTAATGAAGAAAAAATTGAAGGGGGTGTCAAGACACTTAGGATCGATAGCAGAAGAGCAGT